>NW_028280927.1:727500-1095000 GCF_059751285.1 Brachycentrus maculatus
TTAAAGTGTCAAAGTTCGCAATAATACAGGTAAAACGCTTTTTTCTGATTTCTTTTGGAAGTATTGAACGAAAAGAAGTGGGCCAAAATTAGGATCATTTTTGGAAGACAGGCCAAAATAAATAAAAGCTGTAAATAAAAAGATTTTTTTATTGAGCAACATTTTTATTAGATATAATTTATTCAAATGTACATAATTTAAATTACGATTTCATGATTAATCGTACCACGAGATTAATGAAATGAAATATTTTGTCCATTAATTGAATATTTAATTCTCACTTTTCTTCTGATTTTTCTCTTCATACATGTTTTTGTAGCACCGAATCGCGTTGTTTATAGTTTGGTGAATTGTGGTACTGCGTTCAACATTCGGATCCACTTTCATTATGTGTTCGGAAAGTAAGTCAACCATTCCGATAATTTTTAAAAGTTCTTCCACTGACAATCCATTCGATGGCGTTTCAATCGATTCCGTGTTATCCACGTCGGATTCCCTTTCTTCTTCAGCTTGCTGTTTGTCTAGATTAAATGTTCGATTGTCCGGTTCTTTTGTATGCGATTCAAAGCGCTCAACCGTGTCTTTTGAAAAATTATATCCGGGGCATGATGTTTCATTTGACACTTTAAAAGTGCGCGTTGGAAATTTTTTCCAAAAAATGTCTGTTTCATCGACATTGAAATAACTATCCTTTTCTACGTTTTCATTTAATTCTTGGGAATATTTCAGAACGGTCTCTTCGTCTCTATTCGCGCAATCGCTATTGATACGAACATTTTGAATACCAGTTCGTCGTTTAAAACGAAAGAACCACCCGCGACTAGCCGTAAACACTTCGGCAGTTTCCGGTCGAACGAAATCGTTCTTCATTTCTTCTTTTTCTTTCAAATCATTGTAAATACTTAATGCTTTGGTTTGAATTTCCATTTGACTGAGTGGAACTCCATTTTGATTCAGGTAATCGATCCATATAGACAACAGCCGTTCCATATTCACCATTAGAGGGCTTCGATTTCTAGTAATAGTTTTCGCTAAACAAGAAGCCGTAGCCATACCTTGAGATTTGTACAGATCTTTTTTTTTAATAAGTTTTCGAACTGACGATTCGTCCATTTCCTTTACACGGCCTATTTCAGCAAACGATGCACCTTCTTCGCGAAGTTTAATTACATCGAGCTTTTGTTCTAATGTTAGCCATTTACGTTTCTTCGCAGAAACATTTTCGTGTTTTCTTTTCGGGCTCATTGTTGTTTGTGCGATGCCGAATTTTCAAAAAGAAAACGATATCACTTCATGCCGCAGGGTGGCTAGTCGAATAGGTAAGTACCTACTGCTGAGTCACTCGTGTTGAACGCTGATATGTTGATGCTCCGGTATTATGCGTGTAACAGCTAAAACACGCACATTAAACATCGGCCGCGATCTGATAGTGTGTACTCTTTTTCTATTTTTTTAAGGATATGGAATTAAAATTTATATTACTAGTTAAAATAAACAGACTATATAAAAACCGGACTGACAGAAGCCGGACTGTGTGAGATCGCACAACGCCGAACTGTTGCTAACTTCACTTCATACACACCCTAAACCGCACGGCGACACGCTCTTCATAAAGAAACTGATAAATTTAGCCACATCATAAAAAGGTCGAATTGGCGCTTTAGAGTCGGCGAGATTTTGACGTCCACAGGAAAACGGAGTTACCAACAAAGCTAACAAAAATAAAAACCAAAGCCAACTTCACGCATATTTATCGTAGGTGTTTGACGTTTGTGATTTCGAACGTGACACTAACTCAAAGGAGAGTACAGCAAAACTTCTTTAGGTCCTTGAATAATTGTTTTCCCTTATGTATTGTTATATCTTGCAGTTCCGAATTACTTTTATACAAAACACGCAAAATAGATCACATCGATTGTTTCTTTATGCATCATTTTACCGCATTAATTGTTTAAATTGCATTGCAAATTACGCATATGAAATGATTACATTGTAGTTTTTTAACCCGTTTAACCATAAAAAATAAACCGTGCGATAAAAAATATGCATACTCTTCAAGAAAGATTGAAAATAGTCGAGAAAGAGATTTTTTTCTACTACATAAGATATTACATCACAATGTACCAGTATAATAGTACTGTGTGTATGTTTTTTTATATGCCTATTTATTGTACCTTTTATTGCTTGTATTTTACATTTTGCCCTGTGTTTTCTTATTTGTTTTTCAGTCTTGTTAACCTTAATTCCATATGTCAGGAAATTTCTCATCAGGAATATTATAAATGTGGCTTATGTATGTATTATATGTTTAAAGAAATAAATATAAAGTATATTAAGTATTTCAGCTTAAATTTCAGTCATCACTGTGTGGGACAAATGGACTTATGCAAATTATTTCTGTGATTTTTTAGCCCAGTCAAGAAATCAGAGTAAAATACGATGATTTTAACAAGTAGTGCAAGCAGGCACTAGCCAGGGGCGAATTTAAAGAATCACAAATTCCATTCTCGTGATAAAATTCAGTGGCCATCTTTGTCCCATCCAATGGAGGTAGAACTCAGCTCAACGTAGGCTTTACTTAAGAACAAAATGCACACTATACAGTGAAAAATATGACGTAAAAGTGTGATTTTGTGATTAGTATAGCATGCGTATCTACAACTATTTTAATGACAGAACGTTTAGCCGTACGAAAATAGTATTAAATTGAAATATCCATACACACTGCTTACAAAGTAGTTTATCAAGACTTTATTTTATTCACACACGTATTTTTATTTTTTCGATAAAAAGAAATACCCTAGAAAGGTCAAAGTATCGATCAAAGTATCGTGACAATAAGTGTCACCTGTCAGGGAAACAATGAATCATGTCGACACGTTCATTATTGTAGACCAAATACAGATTTAAATATTTTTTTTGTACTGGGCTCAAGTAACACATCAAAGTTCAAGTAGCCCCATTCTACGGTACATACAAGAATATATGAGTGTTACTTTTTATATCTAAGAAGCGTGTTCACAAAGGATGGAAAAGTGGATGAGGATATTGAGAGATGAGTGAATGCAGGGAATAGAATAAACGGTGCTTTGAACAGAGTGATTGCAAATAAAAATATGTCCATGGAAGCCTAGCTAGCAGTTCACAACGGCGTGCTGGTATCAAAACTAATGTATGGAAGCGAAACATGGAACGTGCAAAGGACGAAATGCGCTCCCTCAGACGAATGTGTGGAAAATCATTGTATGACAGAATTGAAAATGAAAATATAAGAAAGGAATGTAAGGCTGAACAAGGAATAATTGAAAAGATTAGGAAGAGTTATTTACGGTGGTATGGAGATGTGGAGCGAATGGACAGCGAGAGAATGACTAAGAAAATATATGTGGCGAATGTGAGCGGGAAAACAGAAGGAGGACGACCGAAAAAGACTTGGCACGATCAGATCAATCAGAACCTAAAATCTGGTGGTGTCAAAAGTCTGCGTAATCGGAGGGCATGTATGATGATGTATGGATGTGAAGGAGGCGAGGAGTGTATGTCAGGACAGAAGAGTGTGGCGTTCCATCGTTTCTGCCTACCCCTGCGGGGAAACGGCGTGATGATAGTAGTAGTACTTTTTGTCACATTCATTTTAGTCACAATAGACCTAATATGGTCGCAGTGACACAAGGGATGCAAGATCCCTTTACCTCTTTATAAGAATATATATATTTCGTGTAAAAAAGTTGAATGACTGTATATGGCGCAAATATTTAAAAAAAAAACGTTTGAAAGAATAATGAACAAAATAATTTATTATTTCAATAAAATATTTCACAAGCAGTAAATTAATTACATATACCTGAGATAAAAACCGGAGATTTTATTAGATAACGTACGGTACTCAGAAAATATATCGTTTCCAGCTGATTGGAAACATTTTAAAATATCAAGTTGTTCAAGATAGATTATGCAATGATACAAAATTATTTTACCTTTTCCAAAACATTTGTAGTTGTAAGTAATCTGGCGTTAGACGCTCGAAGATTTTTACATGCCGCCCTCAAGATAAGTGCTGAACACCCGTGAGACAGTCGGAACAGAGGTAAAGCCATGGTTTTAATTTATTATTAAGGTTAATAAAACACCGGTGACGTTTCAAACTCGAAACAAAAAATACAGCTTATAGACAGGCATAGATGAATTCAACATTGTCATTGCCAGATATAAAAAAATCACATTTTTTGAAGTAGGTACTTATTTTGTAATCAATAAAAAGTACCTGCTTACCAAAGAAACGGGTGAGAAAGTTTCTCTGCAGTATTTTATTACAGTATTATTTCCAGATCTTTGTTCTTGTAAGGAAGGGGGAGAGGATGTAAAAGCCTTACAAAACAAAATGAATAAAGAAGGAATTCGTGAAAATATTTATATAATACTGAGCACATCCTAAATATCCATAATTAAGTTTAGTCTTATTATAACCTAATCTTAGGCGTAGTCTTGATACCACATAATTACGCGACCATCAGAAGTTCTAGCCAATTTTACTAATTAGCAATCGCGCGACCAATCAGGATACGTATTTGAAATCTATATATTGAATCGTGGATTTGTACAATTATATTATAACAACCCGTAGTTTAATATTCGCTATTTCAACAGAATACTATGCGAATACTACTACTACTACTACTACTACCATCACGCTGTTTCGCCGCAGGGGTAGGCAGAGAGGATGGAACGCCACACTCTTCTGTCCTGACATACACTCCTCGCCTCCTTCACATCCATACATCTAGTCATACATGCCCTCCGATTACGCAGACTTTTGACACCGCCAGATTTTAGGTTCTGATTGATCTGATCGTGCCAAGTCTTTTTCGGTCGTCCACGTCCTGTTTTCCCTCTCACATTCGCCACATATATTTTCTTAGTCATTCTCTCGCTATCCATTCGCTCCACATGTCCATACCACCGCAAAGAGCTCTTCCTAATCTTTTCAATTATTCCTCGTTCAGCCTTACATTCCTTTCTTATATCGTCGTTTTTAATTCTGTCATGCAATGATTTTCCACACATTCGTCTGAGAGAGCGCATTTCAAAAGTGTTCACTTTGCTTTCATCCTTCCTTTGCCAGTTCCATGTTTCGCTTCCATACATTAGTGTCGGTACTAGCACGCCGTTGTGAGCCGCTAGCTTGGCTTCCATGGACATATTCTTATTCCCAATCACTCTGTTAAAAGCACCATTTATTCTATTCCCTGCATTCACTCTTCTCTCAATATCCTTATCCACTTTTCCATCCCTTGTGAACATGCTTCCTAGATATAAAAATTCTTGCACCTGTTCTGGGGATTCATTGTGTACGATAATCTTGCATTCTGTCAAATCTTTCTCTCTTTCAAACACCATGACCTTTGACTTACCTTCATTCATTACCGGATCATTTTCCATACATACATCATACATTCTTGACACTATTAGTTGCTAATCCTCCGCGCTGCTCGCTAGCAGTACGGCGTCATCCGCATACAGCATGCAACTAACAGTTATATTCATCATTTTCGCTCCGACTCCCATACTTTTAATCTCTTTCATACAATGGTCCATATAGAGATTAAACAACCATGGTGATATTACACATCCCTGCTTTACGCCTTTGGATATTGCAAACCATGATGTAATGTCCCCATTAACTCTTATACTAGCTGTGCTGCCCTCGTAGAGGGAAGCAACTGCTTGTATAAGTTTATTGTCTACTCCATATTTTTCCAGCACGCTCCATAATTTTATCCTATCAACCTTATCATACGCTTTCTGCAAATCCACGAAAGCACAGAAGAGTTTCTGATTTTTAGCCAAAAACTTTTCCGTCAGCATTCGTAGTGCAAAAATTTCATCTGTGCAACCTCTTCCACTCATAAAAGCACCTTGCACATCCCAAATCCGTTCTTTCATCACCATTCTAACTTTTTCAATTATAATCTTACTATAGAGTTTACCGACAGACCACACTCTGCGCGAGATCCTTTTCTCTTGAATAAAGGCATGATTACTGCCCGTCTCCAATCCAGAGGTGTGTATCCTTCCTCAAGACACAGGTTAAATAGTCTGTGAATTCATGTGGGGGTGGTCAGTCCACCACATTTTACAAACTCCATAGCAATATTATCATACCCAACAGCCTTACCGTTCCGCATTAATTTTAAGGCATTCGTTATTTCTGACATACTTATCTCACATACCATACCCTCACTCACCCTTCCCTCTATTGGTGTCTCGGTGGAGACATTACCGTTACTTTCATAAATTTCCATAAAGTATTCTTTCCATCTTTCTTTCACTTCACTTTTATTCGTCAATATTTTACCATCATTTGATTTGATAACTTTCATACCTCCATTTTCAGTCTCATTTTTTGCGTTTTTTACCTCTTTCCAGAAAAGCGAATTCGAATATTACAATTACCAAATATACAGTGCATCTCTAATGTGCAAGCCGGTTGCTAAAATTTAAGCAGCATATTGCCTCTCTCCTGGGATACCAATAAACAATCCGGGGCCTCCAGCACAGTATATAAATAAATAAATGATCCAACCACCAAACGTCGAAGGTGGATATTCAAATTGTTAGGCCACCATTGTATTACATAATTATTATCGACTAATCCACTACTTTTTTTCCCCATTCACTATCGATTATTTACTTAAGGCATGCTAAGAATCAATTAAATGACTTTACGATCGAAATATTTTTAAATTTAATACTTTTATTTGTTTCCTCACATTCATAATTCAACATATACTCATAAAATTTAGCCACAAAGGTTCTTTTCATCAACCGTGGTTCATCTTTCGTTATTACAATGCCCAAAATAAATTGTTTTTTGACAGTATATTTCATATTAAAAAAAAAATCCGCTACGTTCATAAGCAATATAAAACCCATTTTAGCTTTTACTCTACGATAATATATCATTTCCACTGTTTTTGTGTACGTACTTCAGTAGAGATATGAACCAACATAAAGTAGATTGGCAGAAATATTTAAGTACAGATGGCAGTGTTTGCATGAATGCGATGTATTAAAAGGCTGATTAATTTTTTGACATCATATTACATTGTTACAACTTTAGATAAATGCGAATTTATTTGTTCAAATCGGATTCAATTAATATATGAAAAACAATAAGAAAAAGTTCCAAGGCAGTTACTGAATGGTGATATAACCTAAATTATGTACCTAACATTTTTTCGAAAGATGTGTAAGAAGCACGAAATATGACCTGTACAGTGATGTAAAATGATTAAATATTGTTAGATAAATATTACATAATGTTCGTTGTAAAGAGATCTCCGAAAATGATGATAAAATGTAATCTTCCTACCATAGGTAAAGAAGCATAGTACATAATGTTCGTGAGATGCACCTAGCGGACAAATTTGTTACTACAGCTTCGGCAATGTTCGGCACTAGTCACGCCTTTATAAAATACATGATCTCATTTTAACGAAAATACCCGAACAGCGGAGTTGCTAGCAAAAATTCCTGCCGTGTGCCGTGTTGTGCGTGTCGCTGCTCGCTCCGGGTGTTTTAAGTAATTACAAGTGAAAAATATGTGAATTTAACCCTTAGTGTTGTTTTATAAGGAAAAGCTTATTGATATAAGTGTGTGAGAGTTAAAAGTGCTCGATTTTAAGTGAATTTACTAGTGTAAAACCTCAGTCTTGTTTCGGATGAGTGGCTATAGCGAGATATATAGCTACCAGTGAAAGCATGAAATCTTACACAGGGTGAGGCATATTCGACTTTTACATTCGCTTTTGCTTTAATTCGATTATTCATCAACGAGCCTTACTTCGAATTCAAGTAAACTACTCAATTCGCGCTAAATAAGACACTCAGAGACGGCATTAAAACATATGCGCCCTTTCGGTAAATGGCTGGCTTCGCCTAGCGTACCTACGGCGGCTACCGCACTTTGAATATGTCCGCTCTCGTTCGATGGTGACTTTTCGAATATGAAGGATCAGTTAGTTGTGTTTTAGGAGCGGAATTTGTAGATAATTAGCGATGTTTTATTTTGACCGATGCCGGTTTGTAAATGTTGGGCTCCCGCTTATAGCTGCATGTACCTATCGATTTGGTATAATCGAGCGCTAGATTCGTCGAGTAAAACATAGTTTTTGACTTTCAGAGTGGAATATCGGGATTGAGTGGCTAGATCCCGCGACGTAGTATCCGAGTCCGAGTTGTCGAATATCCGAGTAGGCTACAGCGCGCAGCACACAGCACTCAGCACATAGGTGCCACATGCTAGGGCAGAGTTCGCATGCTCGCGAGAGAAGAGAGCTGCTCAGGTGACGGCTAGAAGGCCGCATGCACGAGGGGCCTGACGGCACACGGGACGCGCTGCTCGGGCACGAGGCATGGCACGAGGGTAAGTTGCGCGTCCGCTCTCCGTTCCGTTCCCACTAGTCACTAGTCACTGCATGCCGAACAAATCCCGACTTGTACTTGATTCAACAATGCAAAGGCTTTCATCGCCACCCGATGAATATTGAGCGCGTTTAGGATGTTATGCCGTGTCTTGCGACTTGTAACTTGTGTCTTTCAGTAATGACAGATTCCTGTAATAATTAACGTAGCCGTTTCGATTCATAACATCCAGAAGAGAAGACAAATAAACGCACAATATTTACGTGTGCGATAAACCCGAATGCACGAATGAACTGTCCATCAGCTGAACGTTTCTCAGTGTGCTCAATCACAATTGCAGATGGCCGAGAAGATTTAAGGATCGCCTCCGGGCGGCTCCGTAGAGAGAAGCTCGTGGCGGGAGTGAGAGCTCGCTCACATCCCTCGGTAGATGTGAGCTCCACATGGTGGAGCGGGTCCCCCGCACTGGCCAGCATGCTCCGTGTGCGCGCGCGGCTGCCGCTGCTGCTGCCGCTGCTGCTGCTGCTGCTGCCCCTGCCGGGCTGCAGCCCCGCGGCCGCGCCGCACCACCCCGCGCACGCCGCGCACGCCGCGCACCCGCCCGACATCGTGCGCTCCTTCGCCGACGCCGACGGCACGTCGCTCTTCAACCACCTCGTGGTGGACAAGAACACGGGCCGCATCTTCATCGGCGCCGTCAACCGGCTGTACCAGCTGTCGCCCGACCTGGACCTCGCCACCACCGTCACCACCGGCCCCAAGCACGACTCGCCCGAGTGCTCCGTCATGATAGACTGTCCGGGCAGTGTTAGGAAGCTCACGGACAACGTCAACAAGGCGCTCGTCATAGACTATACCACTACGAGACTCATATCGTGCGGCTCGGTGTTCCAAGGCCTCTGTTCGGTTCGCAACTTGCACAACATTTCGGACGTGAAGGACATACGGGAGCCGGTGGTGGCCAACAACGCTACGGCCTCGACAGTGGCCTTCATCGCCCCGGGTCCCCCCAATCCGCCCGTGTCGCAAGTCATGTACGTGGGAGTGACCTTCACGGGGAACTCTCCCTACCGCTCCGAGGTTCCCGCCGTCAGCAGCCGATCTCTGGACGAAGACAAGATGCTGCTGATGGCCCACACGGCCGTCACCACCGGAACGCGGATGTTTGTCAACTCCCTTTCTAGGGAGCGTTATCCTATTATTTATATTTATGGTTTTAGTTCGGAAGGTTTCAGTTATTTTCTAACGACACAGTTAAAAAGTATCGGATCCAATTCTTATTATAGTAAATTAGTGAGGGTTTGCCAAGATGATGAGAATTATTATTCTTATACCGAAATTCCGATGGCGTGCACCAACGAGGGGGGGAAGAATTTCGGTTATAATCTTGTTCAAGCGGCCTACGTAGGCAAGGCGGGTTCTATTCTGGCAGGAGAGCTCGGTATCACTGCTCAGGATGATGTGCTATTTGCTGTGTTTAGCCAAAGTGAAGCGATACATACTAATACTCCGTCGGAACTCTCCGGTCTCTGTGTTTATTCTCTAAAATCGATTCGAAGGAAATTTATGCAAAACATCAAAACATGTTTCAGCGGAATAGGCAATCGAGGCCTAGATTTTGTTTCCCCTAGTCACAACTGCGTTAGTACAAAGCTTCAGACAATTGGAGAAGATTTCTGCGGATTAGATGTAAATACCCCTCTGGGAGGAGAGCAAGCGATGGAGGCTATTCCTGTGTTACTGTTTAATACTCAACTTACGGCTGTGGCTGCAACGTCCACCGGAGACTATACGGTGGTGTTTGTCGGAACATCTCGCGGACATTTGAAAAAAGTTGTCGTCGAAAGCTCAACGTCCGCATTCGAATATGGCGACATTACTGTCGACGAAGGGTCCCCCGTTAACAAGGATCTGCATTTTGATTCTCAGCTCATGCATTTATACGTAATGACGGAGAAAAAAGTATCCAAAGTTAAAGTTCAGGAATGCAGTGTGTACACCACTTGTTTAACATGTCTCGGTGCCAAAGATCCTTATTGCGGATGGTGTTCCTTGGAAAATAAGTGCAGTCTGCGATCTAATTGTCAGGATGCCGCAAAAGATCCTTTGTATTGGATTTCGTATAGGAGCGGTCGTTGCACAACTATTACCCAAGTAAATCCGAATCAACTGCAAAGGACAACAGCGCGGACTCTGGAATTGGTAATTGAGAATTTGCCGACGCTGTCCGGAAAATTCTTATGTGCATTTACCGCTTTAGACAAAACATTGCTTTCGGACGCGATCAGAAAACCTTACGGAGTAAATTGCACAACACCGAGAACTGATCAACTCCCTCCTATCCCGACTGGCCAGCATCACTTTACTGCAAAACTCTCCGTACGGATGACTTCCGGTCCCGATTTCGTCGCCACGAATTTCACTTTCTTTGACTGCAATACCTATAGCTCGTGTACACAGTGTGTGAGTTCCTTATTTCCTTGCGATTGGTGTGTCGACGGTCACCGCTGCACACACGATACTGCAGAGAACTGTAGGAACGATATCCTCGTAACGGGGGTAAGTCGAATAGGACCGAGCTACCGTTCTGGTCCAGGATTTTGTCCAACAATCAACGCTACAGGGGGTTCCGATGAAATACTAGTTCCGTGTGGTGAGAGAAAACCTATCAGAGTTAAAGTGCACATCATCGGTCAGTTCATTGTTCAAACTAGATTTGTGTGCCAATTCAACATCGAAGGTCGTGTCACTAGTGTGAATGCCCAGTTACTGGGAGACATTATTTATTGCGAGTCTATGGAATTTACGTATACCTCTAAGACGCCTAATATTACGGCATCCTTTGCAGTTATCTGGGGGGGATCCAAACCGCTAGATAACCCCGAAAATATACACGTCCTTATTTACCGTTGTAATGAAATGGCCGATAACTGCGGATTGTGTCTGGCTTTGCCAGAAAAGTACGGATGTGGCTGGTGTCAGAGCTCAGATAGATGCGAAGTGAAAGATCAGTGCGACAAAGGCAAAGGCGTCTGGTTAAATCGAACTCACACTTGCCCGAATCCTGAAATTCATTCATTCCGACCACTACTTGGTCCTTGGGAAGGTGGAACTAACATAACTATCGAAGGTATCAACTTGGGTCGTAATATATCCGATATTTATACTGGTGTTACAATAGCCGGTATAAGCTGTCAACCTCTGGAAAAATATTACGTGAAAACTAAGCAAATTGTATGTACGGTCGATGGACCTGGCAGTCAAGAGCCCAGAGAAGGTCCGGTGGTTGTGAGAGTCGAGGACTATAGGGGTGAATCTAAACATCATTTTGCGTTTGTCGATCCGTACATAGAATCAATCAGCCCGAAGTTTGGACCGAAATCGGGAGGAACCCAATTGAGGATTACTGGCAAATATTTGAATGCGGGAAGCAATATTCTGGCCTTTATTGACGAGATGCCGTGTGTTATTCTCAGTACGGATAGTACCGAAGCAGTATGCAGGACAAGTCATTCTAATAACTTGAGAATGGGAAAACTCAAGATGAAATTTGACAGAGGCGATAGATCCTTCGATAGAGAGGAGTTTGAATACGTCGAAGACCCGATTATAGATTACGCCGATTCCGGTGTCGCCAGTCAAACTAGGATGCCGAAAGGAATTCCCGCTGGTGGAATCAAAATACAAATCGTCGGTAGAAATCTGGGCTCGGTTCAGTTTCCTCAAATGTACGTGTTTCATGACAGTCAAATTTTTATCGGGCGTTGTGTAGTTTCGTCGAATACTAACATGGTGTGCGAGTCTCCTTCCATAGACGTGGATGGACGCGATCTGGATTCCGAAAAACCCTTAAAATTAGAATACGGCTTTTACATGGATGACGTTTTGAGCGTAAGAAATCTTTCATCGAAAAAAAATTACGGTCCGTTTTTACTGTATCCCGATCCGGTGTATGATAAATTTGACGAAGACGTAAAATATTACAAGTCCGAATATCTGACGATCAATGGACAAAATTTGGATAGGGCTTCGCAAGAAACTGACGTCGAAGTGATGATAGGCACCAGCTACTGTAACGTGACATCCTTATCTCGTCACCAGTTGACTTGCCGACCTCCCACGCAAGACGAGCTGGGCGTGGCGGATCAGCACTTGCCCGAAGTAGTCGTCAAAGTTGGCCACTCTCTGCGTTTTGAGGTCGGAAAGCTATCCTACTCGTCTCCCGCAGGACTTCACGGTACTTTTACGAAACCGGTGATAACAGGTGTAGTTGCTACCATTATTGCAGTCGTATGCATATTTATCGCCTTTTTGATTATGTATCGACGAAAATCCACCGAGAGCATAAGGGTTCTTAAAAATATGCAAGAACAAATGGATATACTGGAATTACGCGTAGCCGCCGAGTGCAAGGAAGCTTTTGCCGAACTTCAAACAGAAATGACGGATCTCACCGGCGATGTGACTGGCGGTATACCTTTCTTGGATTATCGAACATACGCCATGAAGATTCTCTTCCCTAATATCGACGATCATGTAGTATTGTCGTGGGATCGTCCGGAATTATTGAGGAAAGAAAAGGGATTACGCATGTTCGGGCAATTGATTATGAATAAAACATTCTTGTTACTGTTTATCAGAACTTTGGAAAGTAACCGATATTTTTCCATGAGAGATAGAGTAAATGTCGCTTCTTTGATAATGGTCACACTGCAAAGTAAAATGGAATACTGCACCGATGTTTTGAAAACTCTCCTAGCCGAATTGATAGAAAAATGTATGGAGGGAAAGAGCCACCCGAAGCTTCTATTACGAAGAACAGAAAGTGTCGCGGAAAAAATGCTCAGCGCGTGGTTCACATTTTTACTGTACAAGTTTTTGAGAGAATGTGCCGGCGAACCGCTCTATATGCTTTTCCGTTCCATGAAAGGCCAAGTCGATAAAGGTCCGGTGGATGCGATCACTTCCGAAGCCAGATACTCCCTGAGTGAAGAGAAGCTGATCAGGCAGTCTATAGAATTCAAATCTATGACGGTATTCGCATCTATTTCGCAGCAAACTGTCTATGTCAGCGGATTAGAATCGAACACAGAAAACGTTCAAGTCAAAGTATTAGATTGCGATACGATTAGTCAAGTCAAAGAAAAGTGTTTAGACACTATATACAAAGCGACTCCCAATTCCCAACGACCTAATAAAGACGACTTGGATCTGGAATGGAGAACCGGCGTCAGCGGAAGGTTGTTGCTCTACGATGAAGACGGTACAACGAAGTTAGACGGAGAGTGGAAAAAGTTGAACACTCTGCATCACTACAGAGTCCCGGAAGGCGGCGTTCTCAATTTGGTATCCAAGCAGAATTCTATTTATAATATTCAAACGCTCAACGAAAAGAACGACAAATCTCACACGTACGAAACATTGAACCGGAGTAAATTCAGTTCCGCGAGTCCTCCCGCTAGTCCCCAGAAATACGAGCATAATAATGGGCCCAAGTTTTGGCATTTGGTTAAGCACCACGACAACGACGCTCACAAAGAGGGCGAGCGCGGCAACAAGATGGTGTCCGAGATCTATCTCACGCGTTTGTTGGCCACGAAGGGCACGCTGCAGAAGTTCGTCGACGATCTGTTCGAGACCATCTTCAGTACAGCTCATCGCGGCTCGGCGCTGCCCCTGGCCATCAAATACATGTTCGACTTCTTGGATGACCAGGCCGTGCATCACACTATCTCCGACCCCGAGGTCGTGCACACGTGGAAGAGCAACAGTCTCCCGCTGCGATTCTGGGTCAACCTGATAAAGAACCCGAACTTCGTATTCGACATCCATAAATCCAACACGGTGGACTCGTGTCTGTCCGTGATCGCTCAGACGTTTATGGACTCGTGCTCGACTTCGGACCACATCCTGGGCAAGGACTCGCCGAGCTCCAAGCTGCTGTACGCGAAGGACATTCCCGTGTACAAGGAGTGGGTGGAGCGCTACTACTCGGACATCAAGCAGATGCCGCCCATCTCGGACCAGGACATGAACGCCATGCTGGCCGAGGAGTCTCGCCAGCACACGAGGGAGTTTAACACCAACTGCGCGCTCAACGAGCTGTACACGTACGCGTCCAAGTACTCGGAGCAGCTGATCGTGACGCTGGAGGAAGATGAGTTCTCCCAGAAGCAGCGCCTCGCCTACAAGCTGGAGCAAGTGCACAACTTCATGACACTGGACTGAGTCATGGAAGCGACTGATTAACGAACTTCTTCCCCCTCTTGCCGCCATTTCCGGACGTCCGCAGCAATTTTGATCGATTCCACTATGAATTAAACATTTTGCGAAAAAAATTGCAATAATTAATTTTAACTTGTCTGGAAATTCTGATTTAGCGTTAAATCGATGTAGTATATATATGTGTATATATTTATATGATAAGTTTAAGTGAGTCGAATAGATACTAGCCGAGCAGTGTCGGCTAGGCGTTGTGTTTAAGATATCTGTCTGTTGTGAAGTGGCATATTCGCGGTGGCCCATTTTCCTCCAGTGCGGTGGAGTGCAGAGTGCGGGATATATTATCAGGGTATGTAATCACTTAGACGAGTATTGATAGATAGACAATTGAATTTCCCCGATTCCGAGAAGTGTCGCGGAAAATGTCCCCTCGCGAATGTGTCCTACCATGTACCTTTAGCTTACTGCCAATTAATCAAACATATCTGGCCGAACGAATGGAAATGTTGTATATACTAGATAGTGTACAGTCCTAAATAATTTATCGAGTCGCGTCGGTCCGATAATGGTTTCCAACAAATCAACATACAATACTCTTCCGTATTTGACTCATTCTGTTCGGAGTATATTTCTATATGTACGCTTTAAGAGTGAAAGATATTTTAGTGTTAACGGTTAAATGTCGTGAATTTATACTATAAACTTGTATACTTTTATCCGATTCGTTTTTCTATATATTTTTGCCTGTGTAATTACGGGATTTTAAAGAAAATGTATTATTATTTTTTTTACAATTGAATCTCCACACGAATTTGATGTTTTTTATCAGAATAAATGTTAACAATAAATAATTTAATGTAATTGTGTGTGCAAGTAAAATAAAATACATTGGAAGATTCGATGTGGCCTCAACCGCTCACGCTCGCATACGGTAACTCCTGTGCCGCTACAGTATTCTTACATTTGTACTCACACCCTACTCACCGTAACCGAGACAACTTGTATAATTCCATTAATAAATATTGTCAATTGTATAATGGCCGCCTTTCATTCCGCCCTCCCGCTCCCCCGCCCGCGCCCCGCCCGCCCCGCCCTCGCGCCGCCGCCGCCGCCGCCCGCCGTCCTGCCGTACGATGAAAGCCTTCGCATTACTGAACCGACGAGCGTCGCAGTCGACTTGAGTCATTCATGTTTGGGAATTGTTTGTCACTTAAAATTTGTAGCTTTAACTATCACCCTCGACCATCCGCTTCATGGCAAATCGCTAGGGGAAGATGTAATGTGTCCGAAGCGCTCGGCTTCATTCTACTATTTTGTCCCATTTCTGCGGATTGGTCTGCAGGAACAAATGACACCTTGGCCACTCCGGTCTATCTCTTCAGCTCCTCATACGTCGAACAGCCCACGTCCTCGTTTAAGTCGCGAAGATATTCGCGGCGTGGGTGTCGTCTGGCGTTTGTTGCCTCTATTATCAGGTGCAGGAAACCCTCCTGTCTCAAAACGCGGCCGATCCATTCGGCTTCGTTTCAAGTCGTCGACTTGAAGTGCCGCTCGGAGCGCCGTGTGCGCCGAGTCGGCCGGGAGTCTGGTTCAATGTGTGCGGGGATGGTATCCGATGATGATCCGCGGGATGATGATGGCGGCGGTTTCTTGCAGCGGTCGCGCGGGGCGGTGGTGTAGGGCGTTGGGCCGCGTGGCGTTCGTGGTGACTAACAACTGTTACTGCATCCCGGCCTACGTGGTGTGGATGGTGGCGCTGCGGCCGCTCAAGGCGTGGCGCCCGCAGCTCTACTGGCGCCTCGAGGGCCTGCTCTTCCACTGGCTGCTGGCCATGGTCTCGCTGTGGACGTGGAGCGCCGGATACGACAGTGAGTTCAGCACACCTCTTTCAGTACGGGCGCCTTTCTAGACCATACTCCGACTGTGCAATATTTACAAGTGTGAAGGTCCTCACCAAAACGTTACATCCATTAAATTATAGTAATCAGGAAATACACCTTGTAAAATTGTTACGTTTTGGTGCGATTTGATGTTTTCATATTGGTTTAGCACGAGATTGTTCACGTTTTGTCGGAACATTAATTAAGATTTCGATAGAATACAGTAAACAAAACAGATTTGCATTTAAAGGAATTTTTGTGCAATATTGGAAATGTAACTTTTTGACGAGGACCTCCACAAATGGAATTTGGTTTAGGAATCAGTGTCTCGTTACATAACTTTAAGGATTGTGTGTTATGAAGGTAGGGACTGACCGGAGCATTTCTTCGTAACGTAACATTCGCGGCGAGCATCCGACTTTGGATTGAGTACTCGGAACGAGCGGCGAGCAGCTCGGCTCGCTGTACTGTATACGAATGCTCGCATCGTAACTGTTACGGTACGACAAAATGACTCCGGTTAGTCCCAACCTTAACACTCCTTATCATTCATGGTTCACTTTGTGTAATACCACTCTTTAAAAAACACTACTTCATGTCTACCGGTTTCGGAATAATCATTCCATCATCAGGTCAACTCTAGTCTACATTTGTTTTTTTTGTAGTTTTTTTAAAAGTGGTACTACACAAATTGTATATTACTTTAACTGAGAGTGTTATATTACTATACCACAAAGTTAACAAAATATATTGTGTGTTATCTCAACCTCCTTGAATTATATCGTCATCTCAATGCTTCGACTGGATAAACTGCCTAATACCGCACTAAAGCCAAAGTGCGGTAAAAACATGCAAAAGGATTTAGGAGAGGAATGACTTATTAAAAACAAATCAAACACTCGTGTAATACCACTTATCGAATTTTATTTCATTTTACAGGACTAGTTTCAAAAACTTCAGATGTTTTCATCGATATGTGATTACAAAAACATATACTTGATAGTTTTTGAAATCACCTTTCGATGAAAACATCTGCAGTTTTCGAAACTTGTCGTGTGTAATGAAATAAAACTCAGTAAGTGGTATTATGCAAGTGTTTAATTTTTAATAATTACTAAAATCTTACTACAAAAAATCAAAATAAAATCCAATCCAATAAAATCCAAACTTAAAACACAGTAAGGGACATCTATTTGTAGTACGTTTGTTTTGCATTTTTGGACCAAGTAGATCTACTTAGTCCAAAAATGAAAAAAAAAATCGTACTACAAAAAAATGTCCCTTACTGCGTTCTAAGTTTGGACAGCCGTATTGACGTTGATGTAGTATCGAGGTGATTAAGGGAACACTTGTTTTTATACCACTTGAGTTTATTAATGACTGCTAGTTTCGGAAGCTAAACTTCCGTCGGTAGGTCTGAATAATAACTACCACACACTATGTCTTACCGCAAAGTAAATGCCGAAACAATAAATAAATGGTATTGAGGTTCAGTGCTGCAGAACAGCGTTTATTATTTAATATAATTTTGTACTTAAGTTATACATATTTATATATAAACATATTTTTTATTTTTTTTTATTGGACACTGTCTATCCTCACTACGTATTTGGAGATACCTGTTCTGATGTAGGCAGGGTATGCTTATTCTTTTTATAATACAGCTTTATATTTATTTTAATGATAATATAAAGGTGGTAAGACTGAAATAATATGAAATAATAATTATAAAAAGAAAGCAAATAGAGAGTTGAACTAAAAGAAAAGTAAAATCTAAAGGATTAATATTATAAAATTAGAAAATAGGATTAGAAAATAGGATTATATAATTATAAAACACTGACACATAGATTAATCACACACAAACTTTTATTTGCTGCTCCAGCTGGGATCTTCCAATTTTTAGGAGCCATTCTTTTGTGTGCATTTTGAATTTATTTCCAACTGAACATAATATTTCTTGTGGGAGCATATTATAAATTTTAGGGCCTATAAAATTAGAATGTCTTTGGGCAAACGAAGATCTCACACGAGGAATATTTATTTTGCCTTCAGTTTTTGATCTGAGGTGATGATATAATTTAAATAAATTAAACAGTATGTGATTTTTTCAACCAATATTTACACTACATAGTAATTGAAAAATTATAAGGCTGTGTAACCATTCGGTAGCGAACATGAGCCGCGCTCCGTGTACAATGGAGAGCCATCCGCTCCGATCTGCTCCAATAGCGAACGCACGGCGAACGTTCGGCGAATGCTTAACGTTTTCGTCGCAGTTCCGCGGAGCTGTTCATGTTCACTATAAGTGGGTATCCACCTTCATACAAGCAACGAACCTACCTATGCAATATAACGAGGAATCATACATACATCGATAATGCAACATATCGCTCACTCCTTTCAACAACGTCATATATTAAAAAAACTTGATTTTTTCAAGAGATCGTTTTTAAAGATTAAAAATATTATGAAATGTATTAAAAATAAATATCAAGCCACTTATTGAACTTTTTACTGTGCAACAGATCTTTTTAGGTAAAACCTGAATGTTTTTTCTCCATTTGAAAAATATGTAGTGTTAAAAAAATTAAACAATACCCTTTCTTCAAAATGCAAAAACAACACTTTCTGCCCTGTAGCGGGTAAATATTAAGTTTAAAATATGCCGCTTTTGCTGGGATAAAGTACATTTTCTGGACATTCCGAAAACATGCACAGCTGAAAATTTACGGTTTTTGAGACTGTATATGACGTTGTTGAAAGGAGTGAGCGATATGTCATAGCTACTGATGTCTTGTGGCTTAGTAAAGTACTACGCATCGATTTATATCAGTTCTGTTGACGATGATAAAACAAATTGACAATGACTGCCTATGCTCCCTAGAGCAGTGATCCCCAGCCCTTGGGTCGCTGACCGGTACCTGTCCGTGGATCAAATGGTACCTGGCTGCCCATATTCCAGCTTAAAAATTAGTAAATTACAAAATTTCATTATAACATCAACAGATTTTCTTCTTTTTATTTTGTACCAAAAGCCTTTCTACGTTTTTTTTTCTGTTTTCGGTGTCATTTTTGTAATTCGAAAATTTACTTATAAAGTATAAAAAAAATTACTTTATAAAGTATATGAGGTGTAAAAAAACGGTAATTAAACGATTATTCATCATAATATTTTCTATTAATTATGGCTAGATTGAAGTTTGCTTTCTCAGTTTTAGACTGATCTACTGCAAATTATTACCAAATTAAAATAACGACTTGAAGTCATAGTGAGTTAAAATGTTAAATCACTTTAAACGAATGTTTTTGAGTAACTGTATTTTATTTTGAAGGCATGTTTAGACACAATTCAACTAGAATTATGAAATCAAAACAATCTAAAATACAAACAGTCAACGCCCCCGCCCTCAGCGAGCCGCGGTAAAATTATCAAACATTTACCGGTCCGCTGCAATAAAAAGGTTGGGAACCACTGCCCTAGAGGAAAAATAATTTGGCAGTCTTACGACGTGCTTTATCGACGTCGGAAATGGAAAATAGCGTATGGGCTAATTTAACAACAGTTAAAAAAAATGTACAAAAAGCCTTTCTACGTTCTTTTCGGTTTTCGGCATCAAAGCTATGAAAAAACGGCAAGAGGAGAGTCAAAAAAATATTTATCATAATATTTTCGATTATAGGTATGGCTAGATTTGAAGTATGCTTTCTCATATACCGATTTAAATTTATAGTACGTAAGATTTTTTTGGTATTCCGAATGGAGCGATGGCAACACTCGCTATTTGGAAACATTTTCTTGTCGATAATATAATTTATCATGATTAAGTTCTTAATTTTAATGATAAAATAAATAGTTAGCTATGTAAGCAAGATTCATTACTATTTTATATATCTGAATTGCATTTCATCGTCTTAATCAGCTAATCTATTGAATTCACGAAAACAAATTCTGTTGGAAAAGTTCAAAGTATCAATCCGTGCTAATACATAGTTCAAAACAGTTACGGAAATGAATCGAGCTACAAATGCCTCTGATTACGAGCAGTTTTGGTCGTGAACAAGTTTCCACGAAAAAATCACTCGCCTTGCAAACAAATTTTCGGGTTACGAATAAGATGTAACATACTTCTGTACACAGCCTGGAGACAGTTTGTGGACTCCATATGCTCCACCTAGGGGCTGATATGGTTTATTATTATTATTATACTTCTTGAACGTTACTGTGGAAAAACTGGACCAGCTTCATAATATGCACCTAAAGACGGCTTTGGAAAAAAAAACAGTAAAATGGATAGACTAAGGATTTGTCTACATCCTTGATCGACGTGTCCGATGTGTCCGAAATACAGCAAGGTACAGAGTTTTGTGGAAAAATATCACTTTTAATGTTTTCTTAATTTAAAAAAATAATAATATCACTGTTAATGGGAAAATTGGTTTTGGATTACGAACAATCCAATTTATGAACAGTTCTATGGTACGAATTAACTTCTTAAAAATAAGACTTGACACTGGGAGAAACGTCCTTTCACTGGGTGACGTGTCAAATAAATATGATATTTTTTTAAAGTTCGTAATCCGAGGTTTAAATGTAAATAACAAGTTAATATTTTTTATGCACTATTTTTTATTATTTGACATTCGCTTTCCTGAATGTGACTCATTTAGGCTTCTACCCCTTTAACCTAGCATTGAATATATCCGTAATAAAGATTGTATTAGATAGCTGGTATGGCTATTACGCTCACCCCAATATCGTGAACTTGAAGCCATGCGTGCGTAATACGTGAAAGTGTTTGTACCGCGTCATATTCACGCTTGTCGAACGCCTGTGAGGAAGAACGACGTAATTTAATTTTGTCCCAGGCATGCTGTATGTAACGAAATTATCTTGTAATGCTTTTTTTACCTTCGATATTGTATTTACTTTTCATGACGACAATTCTTGTTTTTCTCACACCAATTTATATGTCCCGATATAAATTCTATTGGGTTGATATATAATATAGTATTTATTGAGATCGATTTTAGGAGGGTGTATTTTTTTGTCTCTTTTTCATCTTATTCTATTCCCATTATATGTAACAGATTGGTTCACAAAATATTTTAATAAATAAATATGTAAATATTTTTAAATATATATATATATATATATATATGTATATATATATATATATATATATATATATATATATATATATATATATATATATATATATATATATATATATATATATATATATATATATATATATATATATATATATATATATATATATATATATATATATATATATATATATATATATATATATATATATATTTATTTTTTTTTTATTATTTTTTTTTTTAAGAAATACCTTTTTTGTTTGTTTACATTTAACATACGTAATGGTACATAAAAAGTTATTAATGATTAATTTCAATGTTCCATTTTCGGAAAGTGCTATAATATAATATATAAGGTGGAAATTGAAATCAAAATGTGCCAAATAAAAAAAAGTTAAGTAAAAATATATTAAAAGGGAAAATGGTGCAATAATGGATAAAAACAAGTATGATTAAAGCAATACATTTAGAAAATAATAATACAATATAACAATCTAAAAACAAATTTTAAAGCAAAGCAAATAATATTCTCAATATTATTAATATTTAAAGCATTTACTTTGTGGTTAGTCATTTTTACTTATTTTTTTTTTTACAAAAATGTTAATAAAATTAGTATATAACCACTCACCGAGATTTTTACGTCTACCGGTTTCGAGACGTACCCGTCTCTTCGTCAGGACAATCACTAACACAGCATGCAAACAATACTACCCTTCACCACCATAGCACCATTTACACACTCAAAACTACACAAAATGTCTAACTCATGCGATTTTTGGTCGACCCGAAGACCAACATGCACTATAGTTTTCAATACAGACATGCGTTACGAGCCGAGGTTAAACGTACAAAGCAAATAAGATAAGTAAATATAAATAAAAACAGTCCCCGGCTCCACACTGCTTCAACTGTCCATTTTCGTATATAATAGATATTTGTTATTTTTCTACATAAAATAAATAAACAAGTTTGTATGTAGTATGTACATATTTCCTTGTAATTCTCGAATTTTTTTCGTGCTTTCAATCCCAGGGCACAAATTGTTACGTCAGTATGTGGTAGTCGGCTTCAAATTGTAGTCGTCAATTTTGTAAGAATGTATTATAAGGACTACAACGATTCTAAAATATGTACTCTAAAAAATACAATCATATTCGCCTGTGTCGCTTCCCCCCATTCGGTTGTGAGGTGTTTCCTTTGTAAGACTTCGTTACACGTATTGTAGTCTAGTTTTTTTATGGATCAGGATAGAATATTTTAAAATACATACATGTTGCATAGCTGGGGTGAAGAGTGGGGAGACACACCAGCCCTTATATTTACCCCAAATTTATTAAATAATATTTGGCGCGTGATGAGAAAAATAACGATTTAGGCAGACATTTTTGCTGTCGTGAACTTTAAAAATGCAATATCACAAGTTTTTTTGGTTTCGATAATACCGACTCTCTTTTTAAAATATCAAAGTTTTATTTTTATTTATTTATTTTAGTATTTATTTTTATTTATTTATTTTTGTCCGCCTCCGTAGTGTAATTGTCAGCACGCTCGGCTACCGTTCTGGAGGTCCCGGGTTCGATTCCCAAGGGGGGTAAAATAAATATAAGTGATTTTTTCACTTTCATATTTATTCAATATTACCCTGGACTGGTACCTGAAGCGGAGGGCTGATCACCTTTCCTTCGTGTGTAAACGATCAAGATAACACTGCGTTTATATGACGCAGTGCCCTATGCACCATTGGGGTGCGGAAAAGGTTTTTTTTTTAATAATTAAAATTTATTTTAACTTCTTGTAGAGAATATAATATTATAACATTGGCGGGCTTATTGCTAAGAAGGAATACCTTCCAACCAACAAATTACAGACTACATAGTGATTCTGTTCAAAAGTTTAAACCTTGAACAGCTGTTTGCTATCAGAGGGGAGATAGAGCTTGTACATAAGTAACAACGACAAAAAAAAACCCAAATATATTTTATTGCGATATTATTAAACAATTTTGACAAAATTAAATATTAAATGAACTGTAAATTTATGAAAGCAAGGATGGCACAGGAAATAGGATCGGGTAAAGAGTTATAGGAGGAGAAGTTGAGGACAGTTTGTTGCACAGTTATGGTTCCAATGAATACACATTTATGTCGCTTCATGTGCAAGTTCGGGCTCAGTATCTATGGTTGATTTGAGTAAGCTTTATTTAGCCCTTTTAAATGTACGCTTTTATGTAACCCTTTTAAATGTACGCAAGATGGAACAAACGTGTAATTTACTACATTATTGAAAATTTCTAAAACGCCAGATACTAAGTTGTTTTAAATTAATATTATAGGACAACATTTTGAGTGTGTCCGAATCCATGTTCACAAATCTGGATTTCTACATTTAGGAGTTATATACGAAATTTTTTGTGACTAAATTACTTTACTTGCGTATTATACATCTAGCGGCTAGATTCTAGCCGATTTTTTTTACCGACACTACTCGAAACTGGACGAAAGGATATAATACGAGTAGAACATTATCCGGTCTTATTAGTATCCCACCTCTTTTGATTTGTGTCGGTCGATATCGGTTGGATATTTTGTAGGCAGTACAAGTATATACATAGGTTCCTTTTATCAAAACCTCACGCGATTCATTTCGTGATTAACGGAATCATAATAACTCTGTCAGACCTATAGATATACAGTGTCGAACAGATTAATTGAAACATTTTTTTTTCGATTTATTAACACCCTCTAAAAAATGTTTTGGGGGTGTTACTCGTATTATGGACCGGGGCTGCTTCTTTCAGTGACTGATATGATGAATAGCGAGAAGTATCACCTAATTCTACTGGAAAAGATACAACCAGAGATACAAAAACGAAGGTCAAATTGTGAAGGAATATTTCAGCAGGATTTAACCCCCTGCCACAAATCCAAAAAAAATATGAATTTTTTCAGGGCAATATTAAATAGTCAATGGTCACGTTTTTGTAAAACAATGCACTTGGTCACTTTCTCCTGTATGACTACGATATTCTCATTCAATTTGAAATAGCTTATAATAATTTTAAGTATACTTATTGTTGTACCAATAATTTGAGCTCAAATGAGTTCATATTAAATATTAATTTGTGATATAACTAATAAATAAAAGATTTTACGAAACTTTTTACGAAAACCACAAAAAAAGTTTTGTTTCAATTAATCTGTTCGATACTGTAGATTCAGACCCTGAAAGAGTTCCTCACAACCCTAACGATGAATTAATATTTTCGTGTAGAGGCCGACCTTCTGTAATTGATATGTAATCCATCGTACTTGATTTATTCGACCCTTCGCCTAATCAAGCCCTTCGGAATTAAGCTCTCGGCCTGATTAGAGTTTGAATGACAAGACCCCACGAGTGTGGCGCGTACGTTTGGATGTCGGACGATTGGCAACATTTCTACAGAATATTTACTCGTTCGTTAAGCCCGAATTTGCATAATTTTTGGAGCGTGCTCTGAACTTTTAGGATGTATTATACGCCGGCTGAAATCAGTGAAATGAGAACACTTGTACCACACCTCCCGATTCATACGTTTTCAGTAACTAGATTTTACATAAATCGTAGGTAGGTACTACTTCAATAACGTTTTAAAAAAATGTATTAATGACGTTCATTTTAGTATTTTTGTACATATCGCTCACTCCTTTCAAGA
The DNA here is from genome assembly GCF_059751285.1 of Brachycentrus maculatus. Classification (NCBI taxonomy): domain Eukaryota; kingdom Metazoa; phylum Arthropoda; class Insecta; order Trichoptera; family Brachycentridae; genus Brachycentrus; species Brachycentrus maculatus. The sequence goes on from NW_028280927.1 coordinate 752,833, forward strand.
ACGTCATAAATAAAAAAACTAGATTTTTCAGGAGAACGTTTTTAAAGTTTAAAAATATAGTACAAAGTATTAAAAATAAATATCAAGCCACTTACTGAACTTTTTACTGTGCAACAGATATTTTTAGGTAAAACCTGACGGTTTTTTCTAGTTTTGAAAAATATGAAGTATATTGGAAAAAATAATTAAACAATACCTTTTCTTCAAAATACAAAAACAACACTTCCTGCCCTGTAGCGGGTAAATATTAAGTTAAAAATATGCCTCTTTTGCAGGGATATAGTACGTTTTATGAGAATTCCTAAAACATGCACAACTGAAAATTTATGATTTTTGATTTATGACGTTCTTGAAAGGAGTGAGCGATATGTTAGAAATGAAGAAATACAAAAAAAATATTTTGCAATCATATTTTTTAAACTTTCAGGTATAACACCCTCTTTTGCAGTAAAAAACGTTGACTGTTTGCCATAATTATTCAGCTTTAGCTGAAAATATATTTTTAGAATAAGGTTTAATTTCTGTTGTTTAAACTATGGAAATAAATAATTACGTCCAGAAGTCCTATGAATCGAAATGAGTATACTTTAATTAAAATTTTAACACTTGCTTTTTCGATAGTAATAGAAGACTGGTAGGGTGGTATGTATGAGATTATTAAAAAAAATACTTGTATAATACCGCTTGATGAGTTTTATTTCATAACACACGACTAGTTTCGAAAACTACAGATCTTTTTATCTACGGGTGAAAAGTAAAAAGTTTATTTTTTTTTGAAAACAATGTCATTCCACAAAGATAATGCCGAATCAAATTATGTTTTCAAAGACAGTGTAGTAAAGCGTTATATTCTCTCTGCCTACCCCTGCGGAGAAGTGGCGTGATGGTAAGTTAGTCAGTTACCTTTGAAATGTATTAGGCGTTAAAGAACCTAATTTTAGGGTATTTACTAGTATACCTGTATTTTGTTACCTGACGCTTATGGATCACCATTGCCTTCGTGTAATTCTCAATCACCGTAAGTGCCGACTACGCACAATAAGAATAGAAATAGTTATTGTAGGTTGCTGGTATACCATTAGATGGCCCATAAACCACCCCGAACCGTCGTTTTTTGTGGATAAATCTAAGCTCTCGAGTCTCTTTGGGTTGCTCACTATCCCAAATGCGGCAATTTTGCTTATTGACTTAATTTTGCATTGATTGAGTAATGGGCCTCATCGCTGAACAAAATTTTGCTCGAAATTTTTTATTTTATTTATTTAATATAGTTACATTTTTAAGTACAACATAATACATTTTCTAAACATTTATAGATATGGCAAACTTTTAGTTTTACATTCGCTGTGCCTCTCCAAAAAAGAGACTGAGCTCTTGTGCTTGGAGAGGGACTTACACTCATGGTTAAATGTTTTATATAATTAATGGTATAATCGTCTTTTTTTATATATTTTTTCAAGATTTATATGTAATGGGCATTAATTTTTTTCCTAAGAATTTTTTTATCTTCTATTTTTTTAATTTCTCTAGGGAGTTTATTGAAATATTCAATTTCCAAATATTTGAAGATTTGTTGAAATTTAAATGATTTTTTTCTTAAATGATTTTTCATCATTTCGGAGATGAAAAATCATTTAAGAATCTCGAATATAATTTTTTTTTTAAATTCAAATAATTGTCACCCTTTAGTATTTGAAAATTTGCGGTTTTTTTATAAATGATTTCTATGTTTGGGACTTGAAATTTTATAAATAATAATTTTGTTGGATGTATATATTTTTTTCAAAATAACTTAAATTAATGTTTTCTGTACTATTTTCAGTTCATTTTGATTTCAGTATGTTGTTGTATGAGCCTCCCCATCCAACAATGCCATACTGTAGTAGTGAGTGTACAATAGCATAGTAAACTCTTTTTAGGTTGTCGATGTTCAGTATGTTTCGAATTATAATAAATATATATGCATTTTCTTATTCGTTTTACTAATTCACTAATGTGACTATGGTATTTCAAGTGTTGATCTATTATTACACCTAGGTATTTTATTTCTTTTTTTGGACATAAAATAGAACATAAGTTATAATAATAATTTATATAGCGCCATTTTCGGAAAATAACCTCAAGGGCGCTTACAGCGGATCTTCACATTGAACAATTTGTAAACGTTATTGCGGTGTCAGTCTTTCCATGATGAAATGACAAACAATACTGAAAATAAATACTACCATTACAGATCAACACGACTCAAGCATGATCTGTCAATGAAAGTCTATTGAAAAAAAAGATCATAATAAATCACCCTTCTATATACATTTACTTTGTGGAATGATGTGTTGATTATTAAAAATAAAATACTTGTATCGGATCACTAATTGAGGTTTATTTCACACGGCTAGTTTCGAAAACTACAGATGTTTTCAACGACAGGCATCTTGGTTTTTGTGATCACCTGTCGAAACTAGTCGTCTGAAATAAAACTCAATTCGTGGTCTTATACATTGTTCCGCAAAGTGTGTGCCGCGGCACACTGGTGTATACTGGTGGCGATAAGTTGGTGCGCCGCGGAAAAAAGTCTAGTTTTGTGAAAATAACAAAATTGTTCCAAATTTTGATTGCCTGTGCTCATTAAGTAGGCTCAATAAACAAAATTGTTACCATAATATGGTAAATATGCACCTCTCAAATTTCTTAATTTGGTAGGTGTACCTTGAATAGAAAAAGATGCGGAACACTGGTCTAATACAAGTGTAAAATTTTTAACACAAAAATAATACACTTTTAAATATATATATCGTAGTCGTACAGGAGAAAGTGACCAACTGACGAAACGTAAAATGCTCAGGAGGGCCATTCAAATCACTTTTGCTTGGAAAGAAAAAAAACATTAATGCAGTTAGTCATTTTTAACAAGTCAATATAATATACTTCCAAGTTTAAAATCCTTTGGGATGTTTTTCAGGGCAATATTAAGCTAGTAACATATCAAATAGTCAATGATGACGTTTTTGTAAAACAATCACTTGGTCACTTTCTCCTGTATGACTACGATATATATATATACATACAAATAAATCTTTACCGCTTTGCTGTATTGATTGTCTGGGAAGAAAGCAAGGAGTCTATGCTCGTTTACAATATTTCCGTCTTTTTAACTTTACTCTCAAGACGTGCTGTAGGTTAAGTCGGATCTTTAGTTTACCCGAAGGATTCGACTGGGTTGATGAGGGTCGACTCCCCTCATCAATGTCCTTCCTGGTGATCTGTCGGTAGTCGGTACCGCTATCCTCCAGTCCCCTCCGGCCGCGGAGACAGCATCCTCGGCTCCATATTGCTTGTCCAAATCAAACCCTTCGCTTTGAATATCCCATACCGAGATTATCCCCGACCCTAGAGTGTCTGACTAAAATATGTCGGGAAATAAAATCTGCTCTTCGATTATCTTCTGTAGGCGAACGTTGAACTCTGAAAACAATCACATGGTTCGATGAGAATCAAATCCACGACCAAAGAAACATAAACTTTTGAATTTGGTTTAGCATCTAATGTATATTTTTTGTGTTTTTATTATTCACACAAATATTTCAATTTCTTACTATTTCTGTGAGCCTAAGCGGCCCATTATTAGAAATAGGTATCAAAATGTGGTAGAGTGGGTTCGAACCGAGAAAAAAAAAGACTTAAAAGTCCGCGACACTTACCACGGGACCCGACACATCTATGATATATAAATAAAAATGTAAATGTACCACTGTTTTAAATCTTAAAACTCCTTAAGTAAATCACTAATTGCTTTGAAATTTTTATACAACATTACATTTGTCATACATTTTATAAATTATAAATATTAAAATACGCGGCGCGTTTTCAGCCTTAAGTATATCTTTATTTTCATTACTTCCCAAGCACTGTGATATATTAAAATTGAGTGCTTTCTATCTTATTTTCTATCTTTTCCATTTAACTAGACCGAGCCATAGCAACGCGTGGCTGGGTACATAGGAAAAAATTGTATTTATGAGATATATTTAAAAAAAAATAATTGAAATATATCTCAAAAATAATTTAATGGTGTTCAATTATGTATCTCTAGTGGTATTGCGCAATACCAGATGATAACACAATAAGACCGTAAAAAACACGGCCTTTCGGCAGGTAAAGTTGTATTCTAAGAATCCGCCTAGCCTTAAAAAATGCGCAGATTATGTTGTAACCATGACTGATAAAAAAATGGTTTCTTTGAAAAGATTTCAAGTCATGCGTGGCGTTTTATTTATCTATAAACCTGTCGCTCGTTTTACTGTAATCCCACATTAAGAATTAAGACCTTGGGAGTGAATTGTGAAACTATTAATAATAACTTACTAACCATCACGCTCTTCCACATTCATGTCTCTACTCATAAATTCCCGCCAATTATTCTGACTCCTAACCTAACCTAACCTAACCTAACCACTTTTAAGTATTTGACATATAAACTTTGTACACAATAAGCAAGGTAAATAATAAATTCAACTCCCACCTTAAAAAAATCGAGGGTACTTGAACATGCCGGGTTTTTCTATGCTCTTATTTCTCTGTATTCGCCTTATAAATTTATTTTTATCATTCCTTCCTCATTCATTCATTCAACATGTCCAAACCTTCTCTAAACTCCGTTTTTTATTTTATCGATAATGATTGTCTCGGCTTTGCACTGTTTCCTTATTTTATCATTCGAACATCTATCTACCATACATCCTTTTCCTGCGTATTCATCTGAGAGATTGATTTCGACTGCATTCAGTCTACTTCCATCCTTGTTTTTCATCTGAGAGATTGATTTCGACTGCATTCAGTCTACTTTCATCCTCGTTTCTCATCTGAGAGATTGATTTCGACTGCATTCAGTCTACTTCCATCCTTATTTTTCACCTGAGAGATTGATTTCGACTGCATTCAGTCTACTTTCATCCTCGTTTTTCATCTGAGAGATTGATTTCGATTGCATTCAGTCTACTTTCATCCTCGTTTCTCATCTGAGAGATTGATTTCGACTGCATTCAGTCTACTTTCATCCTTGTTTTACCAACTTCAAGTTTCACTTCCATGCATTGAATTTAGTACCAGGACTCTGTTTTGTAGTGCCAGTTTAGCTTTCGCCAATAATAATTGTGAATGGTTCTATTTATTAAAAGTATGTTGATAATAAAATTGTTGATTTCATTTATTGAACAATATTTATATAATTTGTTGTAGGAAGTTGAAGTATTTTTTTTATTTGAACATTTTTCATATAAGCACAAACGAAAGCAGATAAATATTGTGCTACTTCTTTAGAAGAATAATACTGCTCGTGTTAGAGAGAGATTTCGCTTTCATTGTGTACAATAATTAAAGAAAACACTTCGTTTTTTACCACTTGAGTTTTATTATAGACTACATGTTTCAGAAGCTAAACTTCCATCATTCAGGTCTGTATAATAACTAAAATATAAAATATTAAATTGTTCTATAAATAAGGAGAGGGGAAAGTAAGGGGAAGGGGTTAGTCAAGGAACGGAGTTTGAAAACAAAGGAAAAATTGAAAGCATATATTATTTAATAAATTATTATTAGAATTCAGGTTTTTTTGTATTTCTAAATTTTCAAGATAATTCATAATTTGGCCTTTATATGGAACAAGGTGTAATAATTTTAATATATGGGAGTGAAATGAGTGATTAGTATCTATTATATGATTTGCAAATTCCGAAAAATAATTACTAACAAGACCGCTTTGATGTTCTTTAATTCTAATCTTTAAATTTCTCGCAGTTTGGCCAATATATTTTGTATCACAATCTCCACACGAAATTTCATAAACACCACTTTTTTTGTAATAAATCAATTTTAGATTTTGAGTTATCAAGGATTTTATGTAAAAAAAAATTTTAAAGTGGTAAAAAACGAAGTGTTTTCTTTAATTATTGTAACATGTCTTACCACAAAGTTAATGCCGAAACAATAAATAAAATTTCATTGTGTACAATCGGTTACATATTAAGGTACATCTTCACGACATCTCATCGTATTAAGGTCTATAATAAGTGAAAAGAAAACACAATATTGTAAAATCAAATCATTTTATTTCATATTTATTTATTTATTCTATTTTTTAGCCTTGTTTAGTTTGTTGAAGTGTTTTATTCCTACATAAGAATAATGATTTTGAACTGCATTCATATTATACTGAGGAGTTTTCAAATTCTGTTGTGATTTTGTGTATTTATAATTCCGTGTACAGACTATCCTCTTTCTTAAATGATTGTTAATCGGATGTTTAAAAAAGACTTATATTGAATTGAACATAAAACAAACATTTTAATAGTCATTGAAGAGAGAAAAATAATGTATGTATTCGTACATATAACATATCGCTGTATTTCATTGATTACCTTGAACTGTTAATCTACTGTTATTCGGACATTATATCAGCAAGTTGTCAACAGTTTTATTATCTATTTGAGTAGTAAAGATATCAATACAAATCGACATTATGCTATCCCGATCAAGGCAACAAGATATCAAGCTATGTTCTTAATCAAATATGGAAGTACATGAGAGACATGCGTTTAACTGCTTTGTTTTTAGTTTTGTAAAGTATTTTTACTATCAAGTGTAAGTTTTCGTGATTACAATGGTTATTTCTCCTTGATAAATTGTATATAAGTATGTATATGTATACCATATATATGTATTGACATTATATATACATATAGGGCACACATTTCACAAGAAACTCGCTGTCCACCATGAGCAATGTTTGTTATTGCGTGTGTTTCTGTTTCGTTCAACAGATGGCGCTGCCATTGCAGTCAATAAACGTGTTTAAAAAAACATGATCTCAACTGTAACAGAACACCTGTATATTTAAAAAATATATATTTAAAGTTTTATTAATATTTACATTTTTAAATAAATTCATTATGTTATGTATACTATTCGGGTTATGTATAGGTACCTGTCAAAGATTTATAATAACTTCATATTTCTTGCCTCAATAACGGCACAAATCGCTTAAAAAATCATGCCACCAAACCTTTTGGTTATTCTTGTGTAATTAATTTTTACTATCGAGTATTCTATTCTTAAGGTCCTCGTTGACCTGGTTTAATTTTTTATAGGCTATTTTTAGTACCCACGCTAGGCGTTTTCTGCGTCGAAGGTTTTTTAATGGAAAGAAAAATATCGATGTTAAGTAGGTACATACTTCAAGATTAAATAAAGATTATTATGTTTTTTCTACAATATTGGCTAAATCTGTAATTTGTGGTTCTTTGTCAGTTTAAAGACTATCTTAAAATGGTTGGGAGATGTTTTGGAATATAATTATTTTTTTTTTAATTAAAAAAGGTAAATAATTGTGTTGTTACTATTTATAAAAATACATCAATTTCATACTATTTCTGTGAGCCTAAGCGGCTCATTATTAGAAGAAGGTATCAAATTGTGGTAGGGTGGGTGCGAACCGAGACACTCAGTCTCAAGAGTCCGCGACACTAACTACGGGACCACAACCCGACACATATACGATAGATATTTTTGTCCGTAATGCAGTGTTCAGAGTTTTATTCACATAAAATACAATAAAATGTTTTTTTTTTTTATAAAAATGGTCCACTTATACATTAAAAACCGCTTATTGTATTAATTTTTTTAAACTTAAGGTTAACTCATTACTTCTATTACCACTACCATCACGCCGTTTCTCTGCAAGGGTAGGCAGAGAGGATGGAATGCCACAGTCATCTGTTCTGGCATACACTCCTAGCTTCCTTCACATCCAAACATCTTGTCATACATGCACTTCGATTACGTAGACTTTTGACACCACCTGATTTTAGGTTCTGATTGATCTGGACGTGCCTAGTCTTTTTGGCCGTCCTCGTTCCGTTCTGCTGTTCACATTTGCCAAATAAACATTATTTGTCATTCTCTCGTAATCCATTCACTCCACGTGTCTATACCACCTTAAAGAACTTTTATGTCCTTAAACATAAGTTTTAACATTAATTATTTATAATTAAAATTGAACTTTGTTTTAAAATCACTATAAATATTTTAATATAACTTAATTATCATATGATATCTACCGGTTTTGAAGCTAACCGCTTCTTTATCAATACTATTTTTTATAGTATTTATCAGTCTTGATAAAGAAGCGGTTAGCTTCGAAACCGGTAGACATTATAATTAACTTATAATAAAATATTTATAGTGATTTTAAAACAACGTTACTTTTTAATTATAAAATGGAAAATCACAAAGTTAGTGCTTCAAATATAAATTATACTATTTTTTTTATAGTATGATCATATATTTATTACTACTTATCTACCTTTTTCTTTTTCTTACTCGATTTGAGATTGAAGAAACAAGATAAGATACGAAAGGTGTAATAACGCCATTTCTCATTAGGCAGGTGTGTTTGTGACTAGTTTTTTGCTACCTACGTTAAAATTGATCACCCAACAAATTTTATTATATCGACAATAATGATTTAAAAAATAATGTCTACATTTATTGGTATTATTAAAATATTTACATTACAAAATCGGGTTGTGGTCCTGTGGTTAATGTTGCGGACTCAGAGTCAAAGTTTCTGGGCTCGAGGCCACTCTACCACAACTTGATTTCTATTTGTTACCAAATCGATTTTTAACAGAAAATTTCATCATTATAATACACGAAGACATTGTAAAATGCACATGTAGCCAATAAACACAACTAAGTTTGGAGTTAGGTTAGTTATATTTGATATCTTACTAGCTTAATATTGCTCTGAAAAAATCCCAAAGGATTTTAAACTTGAATGTATAATATAATGTCTTGTTGAAAATGACTAACTGCATTGATGTTTATTTTCTTGCCAAGCAAAAGTGATTTAAACGGCCCTCCTGAACATGTTTCGTTTTGTTAGTTGGTCACTCCTCCTGTACGACTACGATATATAAAATAGAACCCAGTCAGGTCCAAAATAAATGAACTGAATAAATACTTTATGGAAATAAAAAATGCCAATAATAAGGTCCAAAACGAATGTAATTTTAATTTGTATTTATATAGATTACATATCGCTCACTCCTTTCATCAACGTAAAATATCACAAAACTTGATTTTTCAGGAGATCGTTTTTAAAGTTTATTTTTTTATTTTATTTCTTATCTGTGGAAACATAGACAAAAGGGGTGAGGCTTTAGTCATCAAAGATTAAGTTAAAAATATGCCGCTTTTGCTCGGATAAAGTACATTTTCTGGGCATTCCGAAAACATGCACAACTGAAATTTTATGATTTTTGATATATGACGTTGTTGAAAGGAGTGAGCGATATGTAATCGTACGTTTACTTGACTCATTTGCCTACCAATCCACACAGCTATCAGCGATTGCGTCAAATGTTTCTTCTATTCCACGGATATACGGAAGTTGTATTGTGTATAGTGTTATTCAGTAACCTGTTACCGGATGATATCAATATGAAACAAAGCAATAAAAATCAATTATGAAACCCGTTTTACCATCCCGGAAGCAGAAATTTGTTTTAACTTTTTGATTTACGTTTGTAAAGCAATACATGTATAATTTATATATATATATATATATATATATATATATATATATATATATATATATATATATATATATATATATATATATATATATATATATATATATATATATATATAAATATATATATATATAAATATATATAAATATATATATATATATATAAATATATATATATATATATATATATATATATATATATATATATATATATATATATATATATATATATATATATATATATATATATATATATATATATATATATATATATATATATATATATATATATATATATATATATATATATATATATATATATGTCTGCCTCCGTAGTGTAATGGTCAGCACGCTCGGCTACCGTTCTGGAGGTCCCGGGTTCCCAGGGGGGGTCAAATAAATATAAGTGATTTTTTTCACTGTAATATTTATTCAATATTACCCTGAACTGGTACCTGAAGCGGAGGGCTGATCACTTTTCCTTCATGTGTGAACGATCAAGATAACACTGCGTTCATATGAAGCAGTGCCCTATGCACCATTGGGGTGCGGATAAGGGTCTTATTATTTTTATATTTAAACATACAAAATGTACGGAAAAAGAGGTATTTGTTTATACTGAGTAGATGTTCAATTTATATATGATTTGCAGAAAAGTCAAACCTAGATAAATTTAACTTTACTTCTAATCGGTAAAAAACAAATACAGCTGAACCTCTCATAACGAGTAATTCGCATAACGAGCAAAAAAAGTGAAAAAGTTGCTCCCTTAACGAGCGACATTTCACATAACGAGCTACAAAGAAAGTGCAAGTCCATTTTTTACAACATTCACTTGTGAGCAGGGACTTCCGCGCCAGTTAAAGCCAAAATTGTTCGCTTAACGAGTAAGATAGTGGAACGTATTATGTTCGTTGTGAGAGGTTCCACAGTGTTTTTTTTTAATTAGAACATTTTCACTTCCTCTTTTTTTCAATTTTTAAACCTACTTAAACCTACAAAATCAAGACCACCGTGAAGGAACATGACGAGCAAAAAAAGTGAAAAAGTTGGTCCCTTAACGAGCGACATTTCGCATAACGAGCTACAAAGAAAGTGCAAGTCCATTTTTTACAACATTCACTTGTGAGCAGGGACTTCCGCGCCAGTTAAAGCCAAAATTGTTCGCTTAACGAGTAAGATAGTGGAACGTATTATGTTCGTTGTGAGAGGTTCCACAGTGTTTTTTTTTAATTAGAACATTTTCACTTCCTCTTTTTTTCAATTTTTAAACCTACTTAAACCTACAAAATCCAGACCACCGTGAAGGAACATCTACACGATTAATGTAGTTTAATTAATTATTTATTAGGTTTGTATTGTTACTTGTGTTCATTTGTGTTATCCGGATATTTATTAGGTGATTAAGATCAATTCATTATTCTCATGCTAGCCGGTATAAAATTGATATTATGTTGTATTCTGGGGTTAAAAGTTTAATTTGAAAATGTAATTGTTTCAGATTAATTCATAAATATATCGTCTTCTTTAATAAATGTTTTACTTAGTAAATACCACTATTTCTTAAAATCTACTGTGACACGTGTTTCGATGCATTCCGCATCATTTTCAAACACCGTATCTGATGTAAAATGATGCGGAATGCATCGAAACACGTGTCACAGTAGATTTTAAGAAATAGTGGTATTTACTAAGTAAAACATTAATTAAAAATGGATAGATTTTACCACAAAGTGACTGCCGAATCAATTAATGAAATTATATCGTCTTCATTAAGCTGAAGTTTTACGGCGCGAATTATAACAAAAGTTATATTTTTCATAAATTATATGATTTTTTCATAAATTTGTATTGTGAGGGTAATTTTTTTTTGCATGATAATATCTTGTTTTCTTAATTGTTCTGGGTATAATTAATTAATGTTATAAACATGACATTTAAATATATAGTACTGCAACGGTGGAATATGATAAAATATTAAATTAAGTAAAAAAACCACATCAATAATCATAATAAATGTATAATTATGTTATGCCGCTTCCGTAGTGTAATGGTCAGCACGCTCGGCTACCGTTCTGGAGGTCCCGGGTTCGATTCTAAGTGATTTATTCACTGTAATATTTATTCAATACTACCATGGACTGGTACCTGAAGCGGAGGCTCACCTTTCCTTCATGTGTAAACGATCAAGATAACACTGCGTTTATATGACGCAGTGCCCTATGCACCATTGGGGTGCGGATAAGGGTTTTATTATTATTTTTATTATGTATTTCCAGCGTACTGAAATAATAACTCATTCCTAGATAGTAACTTCATACTTATGTGTTAATTATCATATCTATCTGTTTTTTATATAAAAAGTACAACACATTAAGATATTTTTAGAGTGCCGTAACGCAGTAGGTCGTAATCCTATGACTCAGATGACTCAACGATCATACGATACCAAAGTACGAAGTACATATCATTAATCGCTGTAATCAATATTGCTCCATTCAACTCACTTATACTCAATTTGCGATTAAATATATATACATTTTTTAAATCTTTTTTAAAATATTGCATATGGCTGAATTCTTGAATAATGTGTTAAGTTTATTTTATTATTCATTTATAAAAAAACATCACATTCTCAATGAGTGATTTAGATCACTGAATTTGAATTTGGGTAGCAATAAGTAAACGAGAAAAATATTTAGTAAAGGCGTATATGTATAGCAAGAATGGAGCAAATGCATGTATGGTTGACGAGATATGTATATATATATATATATATATATATATATATATATATATATATATATATATATATATATATATATATATATATATATATATATATATATATATATATATATATATATATATATATATATATATATATATATATATATATATATATATATATATATATATATATATATATATATATATATATATATATATATATTACGTCAAAATAAATGCTGAAACACATAATAAAACGGAACGTAAGAGTATGGATTAATCATTCGCTATTCTAAACGTATCTATCAACAGTGAACCAAAAAATAAATACGATAAATTTATAAGTACTTAAATTGAAAAAAAAATGTTTGTTAACTTAAAACGGAGTAAAATTACTTAATCAGACCTAATAATAGTATAAAATAAACAAAACTGATCAGAGTTAAACGTTCAATTTGCTTTTAAAGCATTAAAATGACATTGGAATAATTTGTAACCAAAGTATTTATGTTTATTATTTAATTGCACAGTAATTTTGTGGTATCTATCCATTTTTACTTACAGTCGATGGAAATTTCTTTCACATAACGAATCTGGTTGCGTTTGTACACAGTTTAAAAATTTCGCTGTACAGAGAAATGCTAGTTTATAGTAGATACGATCTTCTAAGTGGCTGTATCTTACCTACCTTTACGTAACATGCGTCATGGAAACTGTTTTTATCTGCTTTTTTATATTAAAAATAAATATGTATGAGCGGTGAATTTGTATGTTTAATTAGTAGGCTGATACAAATAGATCTATGTATGTTCATACTCATATGAATAAATTTCTGCCTCATATTTACACTGAAACGAATTAACACGGCTGTACTATTAATACTGTTTTCGTATTTAATTTAATTTAAAACAAAATATGAAGTATAATAATTTTGAACATATATGTTTTAAGTGCACAAATACTGCATTTATCTTCCAAAGGATTTTATCAAGAGTTAGTATAGATGGATTCTTACATGTCTTTCGGCATTTGAAGGGCTTACGACGTGTCATCGTCTGGCGTAATTGATCATTCTATTTACCTACTGGTGTTCACTATTCAGTCCATATTTCAAAAAAAAATATTTTACGCAAATATTCAATTACGTTAAATGTTACATTTGACGTACTTAATTTTTTGCGTTAAATACCTTTTTTATATTGAAAAAATAGCTTTTTTCGAAATTAATATTTTGTTTTGAAAATAAAAAAGATATTGAAAGGTAATGAGTTTAAAGTGATAAAAATATATTTTTCTATATATTTTCTAAAAAAGTCAAATTCCAATGTATATACATTTTTGTAATCGTGCGTGGAAGCACCACCGACCTCTAGCGCGGTCGTCCGCGTTCTTAATTTTAAAGTCTGCGAATTCCTTCTTAATAAATCAGACTCGTTAAAAATACGATTAGGCCTACCGACCTTTTTTACCGAACTATTTAGCGTGAGGTTATTTTGCCGTATTTTGGTAGGCAGGTGTCACAGCGCTTATTTACACATGTTTCCTCTGCTGTTTGTTCATTTAATTAAACAGTAATTATGTAAAATATAACGCGATTATTTTGCCCTTTTCAAACGCAAAATTTTCGCTAATTCCACTTTAAAATTTCCGAAAAGTTGTATTTCATTTCGAATATGCGAATTTTAAAAGTTACCCTCCGCTCCATATCGCGAGGGATCTAATGCGTGAACTACTTTTTCTCATTTACCATCAAAGTGTTTGAAAACTATTTTGCGTGCCGAGCATAAAATGTAACTTTTGTTTAAAAAAAAACCGTACGAATGTTTTTTTTGTAACAAAATTGTTTTTTAAGCCGTGTACTTATTCCTTAATATACGTATATCGTAGGCGTATAGGAAAAAGTGACCAACTAACAAAACGTAAAATGTTTAAGAGGGCTATTTAAATATTTTGCTTGGCAAGAAAATAAACATCAATGCAGTTAGTAATTTTTATCAGTTAGTCAATTTTAAGCCAATATATTTTACTTCCATGTTTAAATTGCTTTGAGATTTTTCCAGGGCAATATTGAGCTAGTAAGATAGTCAATGATCACGTTTTTGTAAAAAAATGCATTTGTTCACTTTCTCCCGTATTGACTACGATATGTGTGCTTATAAATATGGTGTACTTATAAGGGAAAATGACATAGTTGATACGTGTATAAAATCTGTTTTTTGTTATATTATTGGTTTGCAGTTACCAGTGAAAAATTATTTTTACTATCTTAAGGCCCAATATAGGATAAATAGCAAATTAATTTTCTTTCAACGCAGGTAACTAGGCTTTGACGTATTTTTTTTCTTAGAACACAGTTTTTGAATTTAAAAAATAAAGTTTTTCTTAAAAATTAATGTTTGGTTTTGAAAAGGATTGAATGATGATTTTGAATTTGGTGATTTTCACTCTCATATTTATTTAGTATCACTCTGGACTGGTACAAGAAGCGCAGGACAATCGCCTTGCTTTCATGCAATTAACGATCAAGATCAAACATCGTCGATACGATACACGATATGAGTTGAAGAAGAGAAGAGAAAAAAATGTTTAATTAATTTTTTAAACATATACAATAACATTTTTTAAACATATTTTAGTTTTTTTTACTATTTATCTCGTGCAAATCGATTGTTTTCAGGTGATTTAACTTTTTTAAATAAAAATATAATATTGCAGGTGTATCAATCAAATGTGCTCATTAATTCAAATCTTTTCTCATCATAAATAAAGATTACACTGGCCGGAAACAGGTAGCCTCGTAAATCCAAATTAGTGTTTACAATACTAACCGTTATGTGGATTTCAAAAACCGTTTAATAACACGTTTGCGGTCTAAAACCGCGTAGTTGAGATTTCAAAGGTGTAGTATAATATTCATTTAAAACGATAAAAGGTCCGCTTTTTAATGATTTTATCAGATGCACGGGGAATAGTCTGCGGTTTATGGTAGTCTTTGAGTATTTTCTAGTTATTTATCCTCGTAACCTAACTTAACTTAGATTTTACCTATACACCGGAAGTTAGTATTCCGAGAAAAATATTTTTGCCGGAGGCTTTTTTTGACGCCTTAATTTTCGACAGACGCCATCGCCCGTGATTAAGGGTGTACTCTCAAATATACAATTCAGTACGCGACTGATTGCGCAATAACCCACAGTGTCGTCGTGCACAATTTTTACTTTGAATTGTATATCGGATTTTTTAAAGAATATATGCAATGTAAAAAAAAAAATTTAATACTTATATCATTTTTTTTAACTCCTTACCTTTCAATAACTATTTTTTTGCTAAAACCAATATATATTTATTTCGAAGAAATGCTTATTTTTCGATAGAATGACGGCGTTTTAAGTAAAAAAATCGATTACTTTAAATAAACCTAGGTTTAACGAAAATTAGTATATTAATTAAGTCCGATATTGTGTTTATATAACAATTAAAAAAAATAAATAAAGACTTGTATTACCGTAGGACAGGGCTACTTGAACTTTGATGTGTTACTTGAGCCCAGTACAAAAAAATTTTTAGATCTGTATTTGGTCTGCAATAATGAACGTATCGACATGATTCATTGTTTCCCTGTAAGGTGACACTTATTGTCACGATACTTTGATCGATACCACGATCTAAATATTTTTTTGTACTGGGCTCAAGTAACACATCAAAGTTCAAGTAGCCCCGTTCTTCGGTATACTACTCAATGGGTTTTACTTCATTAAACACGACTAGTTTCGAAAACTGACAGATGTTTTCATCTACAGGTGAAAAGTAAAACTGAAAGTTAATGCCGAATCAATAAATAATGTATTTATATAACTACACCCTTTGCTGGTAGATATTTTTTTCATTGAATCTTTAGGCTTTTTGCAATCTTTGTTCTTTAACTCTTACTGGTCCAATGTCGAATCTCATTCGACATCAATTTTTCCTCTTAGGTCCCATGTCGGATGTTATTCGACATTTTTTTCATTATTAGTATTATTTATTTAAATTCCAAGCTTACATTTTTTTTAACTCGTATCTATTACAACAGTATGTGAAGCAGAGGACAAAAGATTTTTCTCCAATTGGAATGTAACTGTCTACCTAGTTTTTTATTTTTTATTTTTTTATTTTTGGTGGCCCGGAAAGGGTTAATGATGCATCTAGATTTTGTCAAAACGAAATGTGGGTGATATTGGACGGTGAGAGTTTACCCAAAGACCTAATGCTGACGATCTGGAACAGTACGTCAGCGACGGAAACGTGAACGTGTTTTTATACAATTTGTTAGATCATCTCATGCGTAACCAAAATAAACAGCGTACAACGATGATACCGATTCATTGTTGTTCGTAACTCGTAGCGATCGGTATTTCGTAGGTATCGGACATTCCGCAATTAGGTGATAAATACAGGATTGCGCAAAATTAATCATATTTTGAATAATGAAAGCATTAACTTGTGAATCATAGTGATATATTATTTTGAGACATATAAAGGCTTTGTTTTTTTGATCCACTCACATTTTTACTAACGTCCAACTAGTTTCGGCAACAACCTGTTGCCCTCTTCAGGGTTTATTTATGACTAAACAGGCTATTGCCGAAACTAGTTGGTTGTTAATAAAAATGTGAGCGGATCAAAAAACAAAGTCTTTTTATTTCTCAAAATAACAAAATTAATTACCCTATTAGGACAGTGTTCCGCAAACTTTTTCTATTCAAGGTGCACCGACCAAATTAAGAAATTTCAGAGGTGCATATTAACCATATTATAGTAACAAATTACGTTTAATGCGAAATGTGAGCCTACTTAACTGAGCGCAGGCAATCAAAATTTGGAGCAATTGTGTTATTTTCACAAAACTAGACGTTTTTTCCGCGGCACACCAACTAATCACCACAGAACACCAGTGTGCCGCGGCACACACTTTGCGGAACAATGTATTAAGAGATGTTATAATTTTGGCAAATGGCGTCGTACGTCAATCATATTTGAGATTTGTGAACTAGACATCTGCAGTATGCAGACAGATCGATAAAACGGGCTCAAATGTGTATCAACACTGGCGGCAGCCACTTGACGGATATCATCTTTTCCACTTAACAGAAAAAATTGAGAAGGTCCAAATAAAGATTTCCATCACTCAAAATCATTTTTTTGTATTAAGTAAAAAATTTAACAAAATTGGATGATTCATTTTGCGCCACCCTAAATCTGTTTACTGCAGCTGATTACTTCACAAATGTAAAATATGATTAAAATACGACGTCATTGGCAAAAATTATATCATCTTCCGATTGGGTGATTTATTTTGCGCTACCCTGTATATATACAAATGTGTATAACTGGATTTTGCTCATACCTAATCTAATCTGCCCACATGTCATATTTACGGTATTCGATAGACTCTCTGGTCTTGCTTTATCATTAACAACTAGTTCCTGGTCTTTGTGAGCCATAGAGTGCATTATTACACTATATGCAATTTAATTTTCATTTATGTGCAACACGAGGTAAATCACATTGCAGCTACATTCTGGATAACGGTTCGTCTTTCAGCTGCTTCTGCAGTTCCTTGTCTTGAAGTTGAAATTGATTACCCTATGCATCAAAATTATGGGAGCCATTATGTTCAAATAGGAGGTAGATTTTAATTTAAGTATACGTAATTTAATTCACAATGCTATATAAATATAATATATTTAAAAAACCCTTATCCGCACCCCAATGGTGCATAGGGCACTGCTTCATATAAACGCAGTGTTATCTTGATCATTTACACATGAAGGAAAGGTGATCAGCCCCCGCGTCAGGTACCAGTCCAGGGTAATATTGAATAAATATTACAGTGAAAAAATCATTTATATTTATTTGACCCCCCTTTGGGAATCGAACCCGGGACCTCCGGAATGGTAGCTGAGCATGCTGACCATTACACTACGGAGGCGGACAATGCTATAGAAAAATATTTATGAATTATAAAATTTAGCTTCGACGGTATATAAAAAAAATTGGTATTGGCGTGTGTGTGCTTGAATTTGCGCTTTCGGTATCATTCATTGTAATATTTTAACATGTTTAGTTTTACTACAAATTATTAGTTGTGGTTGTGTTCGAATCCTCGTTTACATATCTGGGTTTCTCCACATAGGAGTTATTTTTACATTTTAACATCTCCACATAGATGAAGAAGAATATGGAATTTTGGGTACTTACAGGGCTTATGATCTGTAATAGGTTGGTTAAGTGATCACTTTGTAAAGCGTGTCTCACGTGTGTAAAGCGATCATTAAACCGGCCTATGACAGATATTAATTTCTGTAAATACCCAGACTTCCTTATTCTTTTTCACCCATGTTGAAATGTCAAAATGTATTAGTTCGCTTTTTACGAAATCTCTGTTTTAAAAATTTTTGTTCATTAAAGTTTTCTTTCATTTTTTCAATAAAAATCAGCAAAAAGCGCATAGTTCATTCATAGTTCGAAATGGTTTTATTTTTATTTTATCGAATTACACGTAAAGCCTCTACTTTTAGAGGCTTGTCTGCAGGTAGGATTGAATTATTATTGATCGAAAATAATTATTTCTTGAATTTATTTTGTACTTGGCGGGAATCGAACTAGCGGCGAAATGATTTCTCACCGAGCTTTGAACATTTTTTTATTTTCTCCGCAAGCTTCCAAGCTCATTAAGCGAAATAATTCGCTTAAATTAAAAATTTGACTTAATTAATAAATTGCGGTAAATTTTAGAAAATGAAGTAGTAGGGCACAGGCGGAATGCGTGTTGCGTTTTTTTTCTTCTTCATTTGTTAGCCGTCGGCATATGAATTTCCACGAAAATAACACCGTTTGTAACTCCAAAGTTTGTGCTGTAGTCATGACATCGCACGTCAATAACTCCGGTAACCGCGTTCGACTGCAATTAACCCGAGCGCGTGTTACGGCCGGAGCGCCGACTGCCAACGGTACAACACCAACGCCAATGCGCTAAGTAGGCACGTTGCTTTGCTTTGTATCATATAGTGCAGTGCTCGGCAACCAGTGTGCCCTGAGCCGGATACAGGGGTGCCGCGATAAAACTATAATAGACGAGGACATAATAAAATACACGTGGAGCAGGTAAACACAACTAAGTTTGGAATAAGGTCCTTACAATATATTGCCTATACCCAAATTAACCAGCTGCCTGACATATATAAAATAGAACTCAGTCAGGGATCCAAAATGAATGAACTGAAAAATACTTTATGAAAATATATTTTTGTTTTTTTCTTCCTTTAAGCATGCTTCTTACCTTGTGTTTTTTTTACATTACTATTAATGTACTTTTTATTACTTTATATTTTACATTTTGTCCTGTTCTTTCTTATTTGTTTTTCAGTCTTGCTAACCTTAATCCTATGTCCCAAAATGTACGTAATATGTTTAAATAATTATTATAATTTAATAATTGTTTACTGGTTTTCTGGGTTCACGTTGAAAAGAAATATCCTCCCATTTCCGACAAAGCAATCATAACACTAAGTTTGTGCATTGATTGGCGTGATTTACTTAGAGTAATCGAATCCAAATGCCGAAATAAGTACCTAACTACTTCCTTTGAAGAAGTCATTGTTTCAGTCGGCTTTTTAATTCTATCGCCCACGTCTAGTCGTAGGTGACAAAAGGTTGCGGAGCACTGGCATATTGTACAATATATTGTATTGTCGCTCTCGCACTGGTTGCGGATGACTCCGCTCTCTGCTCTGATAGGCGCGGGATAAACTTTATCCGGGTAAATCGCCGTAAAAACTAACCAATTTGCCTACTGCGCCAGAGAAAGTAACACCGCGTTGTCCGGCAAATGAGCCGCTCATTATTTTTAATGTTTGCGCGGGCATTTTCACTTTTGGACGCTTTACTTCCTCGTGATTTTTTTCACTCATTTTACGCAACACATCTCGTAGAAAATGTGCTTTCAGAGTGTTGATTTCGTCATGTTTCCCAAAGATATTCAAGGCACATTCAGACTGCTCCGATATTTCTCGTGATCTTCTGTACTGAATCGAATTCCGCACGCTTTTTATTTGCCTAGTTGCGAAATAAATTGTTCGTGTCTAATACGATGATCCGTGTTTATGCAGAGTGATGTATTTCGTTTTTATTTTTGACGGAATATACAAAGGAAGCCACAAAAAAATGGACAACTCATCGGTTAGTGATATCGCTCACTCCTTTCAAGAACGTCACAAATCAAAAAACTTGATTTTTCAGGAGAACGTTTTTAAAGTCTAAAAATATAATACAATGTAATAAAAATAAATATCAAGCCACTTATTGAACTTTTTACTGTGCAACAGATCTTTTTAGGTAAAACCTGGAGGTTTTTTCTCCATTTGAAAAATATTTAGAATATTTAAAAAAATAATTAAACAGTTTCTTCAAAATGCAAAAACAACACTTTCTGCCCTGTAGCGAGTAAATATTACGTTAAAAATATGCCGCTTTTGCTGGGATATAGTACATTTTCTGGGCATTCCGAAAACATGCACGTCTGAAAATTTACGATTTTTGATTTATGATGTTCTTGAAAGGAGTGGGCGATATATCTTTTTTTTCGGATCTATTTTTAAGCGGAGAATATCACTTCATCTTCGGGGTTAACTTTGTTTGGTTTTCTAGCGAGAAATCATTAATTACCATCACTGTTACTTCTGATGTTTATCTTTCAACGGATAGTAATTTGTTTTATTTCTTTAAACGTCATGGTTTCTGGTTCCTAGTGATGTACTCACACTCACCGCTCACAACTCGCCGGTAACACGTTTCTCGGTTGCATATAAATCACATTCCCAGTGGTGGTAAGATTAACTCGACGACCATCTCTACGGAGAAGATTTTGGTATGTGGATCAAGTAAGGTAGTCGATATTAATGGAATTAACACGTATATAGTATGATCGCTATCGTAATTCAATATCCAGACGTACAATGATGTGTTTTTGATCAGTCTTAATTAAACTTAATATCCCCTATAAAAATTGATTATATTTCCGATTGCGTAACTTTTATCGCTTCTTTATACAACATTTACACCCAGCGCCGGATTAAACCATTTAGGGCCAAATGCGTACTTGTAAAAAAGGCCAAATATTAGATCAAACTAGGTTTGCAAATACTTTAAGTACTTTTCTTTTGATCTTTGCTGAAACATATTTTAAATTAATAGATCCTTAAAATGATCAGTTTTTATATTTATTTAAATACTGTCCACTCCGTTAAGAAGCTTTCGCTATTTTGATATTTTTTCTACAGTAGTTATAGGTGTAAAATTACATTTTTCTATTGTTGTTATCAGCCTTAAATGTTTTATAACAATCTCCTTATCATTCACCATTAACTTTGTGTATTACACGTAGTGAACGATGAATGATAATGAGAGTGTTGTATTATCATACCACAAAGTTAACAGTGCTTTTGATGTACAAAATACATATATGTTTTACTTATTGAAATATTAAACAATCCTAAAAATAACTTAAAAACACATGCCGTTTGGATTGCCCGCGCCTCTATTACATATGTATAGGGGCCAACAGTCTGAGCATGTTTAACCTAGGGCATAACCCTGCCCTTTTTGAAACCCTTGATAAAACTTGTATTAGACTTATCATAGATATCATGCTATAATCAATCAATGAACCGTTTAAATATATTTCCCACATTTTTAATGTTTTTTTACGAATAGTTCTGGGTGGCGACTATTTAGTTCGTCTAAATTATCCAAAGATACCTATTTCCGCCCGTAATCTAGTTGTATATCACAAAACAATTCACTCGATTAAATTCGTTAAACTTATCAAAGTTTAGTACTTCCCGCATAGTAATTAAACGGTTGCTGCTTATAACATATTTATCTTGGCAATACACATACATACTTGTCTTATAAACACGTCGATACATTTATCACGAGTATTAGAAATATTATTTTTTTATCCTTGGTGATTTATGATTAATGGATTCTCTGGTATGAAAATATTTACGTATTATGCATAAGGTTAAATTTTGAATATTATTTATTATTGTAAATTAAGCAGTAAGTACTTTATCAATCTACTAAACATTGATGCATATATTTGATTAAAATAATAAGTGTGGTAGTTAGTATATTTTTTTTAAATACCGGAAATGCGATGTATTTTGTATATTTTTTGCATTAAAGTTTCAATTAGTATTTAGTTACCTCAGAGCTACACTTACAGTAAAAAGATAACGCCTTAAGTACAAAGCTTAGATAACTTTAACTTTCCTTCGGTAAAAAAAAACAAATATTCATAAAAAAACGGTATTATTAACTTTCTGGCATACTAAGAGAAATCCGATTTTTAATTTAACTAACTAACCATCACGCCGCTTCCCCGCAGAGTAGGCAGAGACAATAGATCGCCACACCACTCTGTCTTTGCAAAAATTCTTCGCCTCTTCCACGTTCATGCATCTCCTCATACATACCCGCCGATTATTACGACTCCTAACCTGACCACTTTCAAGTATTTGGCATACCTGATCGTGCCATGTTTTTCTCGGTCTTCCTCTGCTCCTTTTTTCCAATTACATTCGCCTCATAAATTTGTTTTACCGAGTAAAGTTAAAGTTATCTATACTGCCTAGTGCACTCGCTATCATTTCATTATAATTCCAGCCCAGGTTATATATTTTGGGGCACTTTTCGACGTATATAAGCAAGCAGATTATTAGAAAACGAACACATTGAAAGATGTCTTTTAAGACAACTGTGATAATAAATAGATTAAATTCGATCGAAAGACCTCCGATTCTTCTTTGAAAAAGTTGTCATATTTCTTTTTACAACAAAAATATAACTGTGCAAGTTAAATAAGACAATTAATTACATTTAATATTTTTTTGAATTACCTAACGTTCAAGTGACTCTGAAATCTATCTACGGCTTATGCAACACCGTTTATCATGTCCCTACTCAGGCTTCAACTTTATAAGTTTCATAGCCTATGCCAACTTGTGAGTCGATTTACTCTTTATGTTTAAAGTAACTATAATTTCATGTAATTCATGAGTGAAAATTCTAGGCAAAAACACTCGCTTAATTACATTTAATGAGTTGCAGTAATTTTATCTACTTTTATACATTTCCTTGACAGATAGTATTCGACTAGAAATCAAATCACACTTCTTTTATTCGTGCTGTTGCATTGAATTTTTCTTTTAAAATCCCACTCGGTGTGGTTTGGTGAACTTTGCTTCGTCATCTCTCACAACCTTGGACCTACACTAATACTACACGGAGTACAAGAATACCACGAGGTTGTTTAGGAATAAAAAATAATATTTTTTTATGGATTTGAAATATTTTAAACGACAAGAAATTTCTGATGATCATGTTAAATAGTTTTTTATCCAACAAATAAAAATACCTAAATATATTATTATAAATTTTAATTTGATTTTCGACATAGACAAATTATTCTCTTACTACCAGCCATTGCTTAATGCATTCGAATTGTCTATATGGTTTGTATCTTTTTCTTCTTCTTCAAGCCCTTATCCGCACCCGATGGTGCATAGGGCACTGCATCATATAAACGCAGTGTTATCTTAATCGTTAACGCATGAAGGAAAGGTGATCAGCCCTCCGCTTCAGCTACCAGTCAAGGGTAGTATCAGAATGAAACAAATCACTTATATTTATTTGACCTCTCCTGGTAATCGAACCCGTGACCTCCAGTACGGTAGCCAAGCGTGCAGACTATTACACTACGGAGGCGGACAATGGTATGTATACAATTTTGAAATCTTATTTTTACCATTTTCCCTAGTCCTTGTGAATATTGTAATAAAGCTATTAATTTTTTATTTTCTTGTTTTTAATTTGTTAACTTACATTGTATATTTTAAACAATAATCAATAAATAAATATTAAATGAATTAAATATATACGATACGCTGAAGTCCAAGGCAACAGTGAAAAGATAACGCGCTGATAAGTCTAACTTTAATTATATTTGATAAAAAAATATACATTCATTGATTTTCCTTTTCATTATCATTAACATTCTGGCAATACTGATTGACAATCCATTTTAAAATGCAAAGTCGTGAGAAATAAAATTCTATATGTAAGTTTATCTACACTACGTAATTAAAGCGTCATTTTTTCACTGTAAGAGTTCTAGCCCGAATAAAGGACGATGATAAAAATAAATATTTATTTTCAAAACTATACATTTATTTCGAAGAAAAACTTATTTTTTCAATACAAACAACAATGTTTTAAGCAAAAAATGCAATGAAGTTTAATGCTACCTGTATCTTCTTATTATTGGTTTGTAAGTAACATCGATTTTTTTTTCACTATCTTAACGCCCGATATACGATAAATCGCAACATAGTTTTC
The DNA here is from genome assembly GCF_059751285.1 of Brachycentrus maculatus. Taxonomy (NCBI): domain Eukaryota; kingdom Metazoa; phylum Arthropoda; class Insecta; order Trichoptera; family Brachycentridae; genus Brachycentrus; species Brachycentrus maculatus. The sequence continues at coordinate 777,587 of NW_028280927.1, forward strand.
TTTAAACCCAGGTAATTTTTTTTTGACATCTCATCAAAGATGAAGAAGAATATGGAAGTCTGGGCATTTACGGGGCTTACGACCGTAAATGCCCAGACTTCCATATTCTTCTTCATCTTTGATGAGATGTCAAAAAATAATATGAAAATAACTCCTGTAATTGGGGATAATCCAGATTTTGTGAACAAGTATTTGGACACACTCAAAATGTTGTAAACCCAGGTAACATTTATCGTAATTTTTATTTTCTTGAAACACCGTTTTTGTATTACAAAAATAAGTTGTTTTAAAGAAAAGAGTTGACAAAAGGTGAAAACTAAAAAAAAATCAATACATATTTAAATTATTATTCCAAAAAAATGTACCTACGCAGACTACATGTCGCTCACTCCTTTCAAGAACGTCATAAATCAAAAAACTAAATTTTTCAGGAGAACGTTTTTAAAGTTTAAAAATATGATACAATGTATAAAAAATAAATATGAAGCCACTCATTAAACTTTTTACTGTGCAACAGACCTTTTTAGGTTAAACCTGAAGGTTTTTTCTCCATTTGAAAAATATTTATCATATCTAGAAAAATAATTGAACAGTACCTTTTCTTCAAAATGCATAAACAGCACTTTCTGCCCTGTAGCAAGTAAATATTAAGTTTAAAATATGTCGCTTTTGCTGGGATATAGTACATTTGCTGGGCATTCCGAAAACATGCACAACTGAAAATTGACGATTTTTGAAATATGACGTTCTTGAAAGGAGTGAGCGATGTGTGACTTACTATACTCGCAAACCACCCCTTAAGAGACATTTAAATAAAGCAGCTGATTGTTTTAGAATTTAGGTAATTGTTTTTCTGATCACCCGGTTACGTTACTGTATAATAATTAAGAAATGATGATTATGCTTTGCATTGTTTATACCCAGCACTCAAATTACTATGATTACTTTGTCGATTACAAATGCCGCCCACTGCACTGATCAAAGGTGAGAAGTACAATATTTGTAGGAAATGCAACACTGCATTCGGTGCAGGGCTGTGATTTAAGGCCCAATATACGATAAATCGTAACTTAATTTTCTTTGAACCCGGAAATCATTTGATGCAATTGAATTTTTGGCTCAAAACACCGTTTTTGTATCGAAAAAATAGATTTTGAAACGGAAATAGTTTTTGAAAGGTAAGGAGTTAATTTTTTTCTCACAATCGCTGCGTCTCTTTAAAAAGTGACCAAAAATATTTATCTTATTTCTAAAACGTTACGAATCTCCGTTTTATCAAAGGCAGTTTATTTGACACACTTGCTAAACATACCTATACAAATAATAAAAACTGTCACCGTTTTTACTTTTCACGTCAAAGTATGACACATTTTGCATCTTCAGGGATGGATATATACGTATCCATTACAGAAGATATGATAAGGTGCTTGTCGAAACCGGTTGGAAAAAGTACAAAAAATAAAAGTGGTAAAAAACCAAGCTTGAGTATTATTTTATAAAGTTTATAAATGACAAAAAATAAAAGTACAAAAAATAAAAGTGGTAAAAAACGAAGCTTGAGTATTATTTTATAAAGTTTATAAATGACAAAAAATAAAAGTGGTAAAAAACGAAGCTTGAGTATTATTTTATAAAGTTTATAAATGACAAAAAATAAAAGTACAAAAAATAAAAGTGGTAAAAAACGAAGCTTGAGTATTATTTTATAAAGTTTATAAATGACAAAAAATAAAAGTACAAAAAATAAAAGTGGTAAAAAACGAAGCTTGAGTATTATTTTATAAGTTTATAAACTTCTATTAAAAATAAGCGACTGTTTAGGTACAAATCAAATGCATAGGTATGCATGCGTACGAGTTATGAATGCATACATGATTTTTCTATTTGAAAAAGTAACATGTGTGGATCTGTAACTATTTCGAAATAAAGCATTCGGTCTACAGTAATGTGTATTACTGACATGCATAATTAAAGTTTTTTTTCCTGTAAGTAATTAATTTTACCCCTTTGAATTACCTACATAGAGTTGAATAATCGTTACGTCATTGGGAGCATGAGCGATGCGTGCTATCTCCCTACCAGCATGCTGTTCAGAACACTTTACGGTTTGATAGATGACTCCTCAATATCAATTTTAATTGAGTAATTCATTGAGTGTGTTACAGTCACTAACCAACGCAATGCAGGCTCCATTGTGAAGCACAATGCAGGGATCACTCGGTTTAACGTCGGCGACTGCATTCTTCTTAAATATAATAATCTCCTACCAGTCGAGATGTGTCACAGAGCAAACTGCAACACTCGTAAGATCCAATCCAGGGATATACGCTCACCATTTTATCTGTGTGTACACTTATATCAGTTTATTTACCGTCTGCGATAACCCGACACTAATAAACTCGACATTGCCCGCCGATTAGTGACGATAAATTTATTTATTTTAGGCATCTCAACATAGATGAACGAGAATACATATCTGGGTACTTACAGGGCTTACGACAGTCATAGGCTTGGTAAGTGATCACTTTACACGCGTGTGACATTCACCAATTCTACCCAAGATTGACAATCACACTTCTCAAATTTTTGGAACTCCTAGATATATTGGTCTAACTCGTGACCTACTCACTCGTGTTTCGATGAGAAGCTAACACACCATAGCTCAGAATATTTTTATCATCTGGATATATATTTTTTCTCAATATTTTCTTTCTTCAGCAGCTGTGTCATCCTTCTCAAGTAAAATAATAAATAAAAGATAACATAAAAAAAACATTGATCAGCTCTTCCGAATTTAATATTTGATTAAGTTTAAAATCACTAGTGGCGTTAGTTTAAAACTTAAAATAAGTTAACCTTTCGACTAAGTTATCATAATATATCATAAGTATAGATTTTGAGAATGATGAACATACATATTATTCAAATATTACACGTATGACGCATGCAGTCATTTTGCTAAAAATCACTGATACCATTGCTAGCTTCCCCTCGGAAGGGGACATTGGAATCATTACATATATGACTCATTTTAATGATAATACTATGCGTAACGCCATTAATGCAAACAAATTTGAATCAAATACAGATTTCTTGGTAATTATATGACTGTGGAAAAACTACTCCATTAGTTTTATAGAACCTGTATTTTGAGGATATTGATTTTTACGCTTTATTTTGTTTATTGCTTTTCGCATATCGCGAATTTAATTATATTTTTTTAATGGTGTAATAATTAAGACTTTACAAGGTTTTCGGAATTCCTTTTTATTTTTTTTTAATGTTGAAATAATTTGAAAATTAATATGAGAATTTTGATTATGTATATGCTGTCCCGTTAACCACATTTCGCTGTTATTGCCATAAGTTTATCAGAATACCTTCTAACGAAATAAATTACCCTCCGGCTTTAATGGAGATAATATTTTTTCTTTTTATTATATTAAAAAAAAACCTTCATAATACATTTTATTCATGCAACTTCCTTATTACAGTTAATTGTGAGTCGATTATAATGTTTACGTTAATTCAATTTGTGTGGCATTAAACGTCTAACGGAAAGATTTGTAAACAACTTCATTATGTAGTTAGTTCATATCATTATTTGTTTTCCATTATTATCTAATGGCGCTTTTTATTCTTCACACAAATTGACTTATTCCTTGCACAAACAATGAACTAATTACCATATTATGCATTTAACGAATTATCTTTTCCACATTTATTAAAACTAATGATACCTTCTATCATAATTATATTGTATGATGAAAGGTATTTATAAGTTTTCCACTTTTTTGTAACTTTAAAAAAAAACTTTTTAACCTGAACATAATATTATTTTACTGATTATTTAAAATTTATATGCATAACCTGTGGATAATTATTTATACATATGTATATAGGAATTTGTTCACTCCGAATTTTTCTTTTAATCACTCTCGAAAAATATTACCGTGATATTATATGATGTCATTTTCATTGTTAATAAGGCGAAGTGTATTATTATACAAATGGATTAGCTATAAGCAGATCTGTTAAAACCCTCATCAAAAAGTAGAAAAATATTAAAATATACAAATGGACTTGTATGCATGCAGCTTAATAATTATTATATCGTACTGAATGACAAAAATCATAAAATTCCCTACCTAAATTACTACATTTCCGCCTCCGTATTATGATGGTCAGCACCTCGGCTACCATTCTGGATAACCTGGGTTCAATAATATACAAATAAATACAAGTGATTTTTTTACACTCTAATATTTATTCAATATTACCCTATTCCTTCGTGTGTTAACGATCAAGATAACACTGCCGTTATTTGATGCAGTGGCCTATGCACCATTGGGGTGCGGATAAGAGTTTGAATATAATGAAATTACTACATAAATGTACTGACTGTAAGATACATAAAATAATTCTCACTGTCTAGTCCGATTTACGAATATGTTCACTAAATATATCGTCGCAATCAATATATATATATACTCACTTTATTGGGATGACGACATATTTCGTCATACCGAGCGATGAGGTTAAGTAAATTGTTGATAAATTCAAAATGTAAAGCTAATATTATACCATATCAAAAGGTATCGCTCTAACAGCGAACAAAGTACGCCCCGTATCGATCGGCTTAATATTTAAATGATAACAATATGTCACCGTGTTTACTTAGGAACCCGCATCCGTGAGATATTTTTTGATTACTTCCCTCGTATTATCTAAGGGTCTAGGAGAACTTAACCCATCCGCATATCAGTTTTTTAAAAAATATATTTATTCAAATATACTTATTGAATGTTTCCCCGAAAGTAAAAAAGTTGCCCCGTCCGGAGGGGAGGTGACTTGGTTTGTCAAACAATGACGCGTTAATATTTTGCACTTGATAAAACAAGAACAAACATAGAATTAATCTTTAAATGTAGAAAAAGGTAGCACGCACTAAACATATCTATTTTTATGGTGTAAATCAGTCCAACAAATCATAAAACTCACGTATGACTCATGCTTTTGAAGTGTCAAAGGCGTTCAAATTCAACCGAGTTATAAAAATAATCTCTCTCATAAAATTATAACTATTACTATTTTACCTATAAATATGGTACATATAACTATTACGCACGTATTTTATCAAGTGCCTAGATCAGGAATGTGATAAATTGACAAGAAAACTTGGAAAAAATAACGCAGTAAAACATTATGCCTCGGATGTGAAGTTTTGATTTATAACTAATTTTAGTTGATATTTCAAGTACCGTTGATAAATTTGTATTAAAATAATAAGAAATAATTCATTACCAAAAATTTTCTTTACTGACTTGCAGATATCACACTAAAGTATCTGTATAATATGAACTACCCACGGACAGATGTGTGGCTTAAACCGCGGCTGATTTGCGAATATAAAATATTCTTCTTCCTTCTAACGCTTATCTGCACCCAACAGTGCATAGGGCACTACATCATATTGACGCAGAGTTATCTTGATCGTTACTTACATGTAGGCAATGTGATCACTCCTGCGCGTCGGGGAGCAGTCCAGGGTAACATTAAATAAATATAACAGTTTAAAATTACTAATATTTATTTTCACCCCTCCCTGGGAATCGAACCCGGGACCTCCAGCACGGTAGCTAAACACGCTATCCATTGCACCATAGAGTCGATAATATTCTCAGCCGCCAAGACATGGCAGCCGGTATGCCGACGGGTTAACATAGGAGGATGGGAAGCCATACCCAAACACGAGTAAACGAGATCGATTTCGTTCAGTAAACGGTACACAATACCCCGCCTCCCGCGCCGGGTCCAGCGCGGTGTGGGTCTGATTTGGGTCCGTAATTACGTACTTCCGCGGGCGCCTCCGCGGCCCGAGAGGAAAATGTAATTAATCGATGTGCATTCGGGTTTATGAAGGTTTGTCGTGATAAGAACCTACATAATGGGTTTTCTGACGCTTACGAAACACACGCGGGACCTTCGTCACTCGTGACGGTTTTTGTGCGCCGATGTCCTCCGTTTTAATTATTATTTTATCATTATTTCAACAGGGAGCAAGCCACCATTTTCACGTCCCGGCGGGATAGGTGATTCGGGAATAAATTAGGCCTTTTTTGTAAATTTCTAGTAAATGAACCTTTCTCAGAGTTTACTCCGAACCCCGGTGACAGCTCATGTCAAAGTTACCAGTCGGATTATGGAAATATTATTTGCGGTTTGTTAGTTTATGTTTATGATAGGAAATTTCTCTTTTTAATGATATGAAACCGAGCTGTAAAATATTATATTATGCACAAAATTGCTTCTTTCAGCTGTTGAGATTAGTTTTACTTTAATGGCTTATGAATTAAATGTGTACACTTAACGAAGCATATTTTTTCGATAAATAAAAATCAATTGTCCTTTACAATTTTTACCCTGTAATGTCCCGTTAAAATTATACTTCTTAAATTATTTTTTGACATCTCAACATAGATGAAGAAGAATATGGAAGTCTGGGCTTTACACACGTGTAACATTCACCAATTCTGCTCACGATTGACAACCATACTTCTCAAATTCTTGAAACTTCTAGATATATTGAAGTCGTAAGCCCTGTAAATGCCCAAACTTCCATATTCTTCTTCATTTATCTTGAGATGTCAAAAAATATGTAAAAAAATAACTCCTAATTGGAGATAATCCAGATTTGTGAACAAGTATTTGGACACACTCAAAATGTTGTAAATTATACTTCTTCTTTTCGATGATAATTTTTCGTCCTGTGGGATGCGTGATTTAATAATAAATTACATAAGAGTATATTATATTATTGGAAAATCCCTATTCTAGATTCTTCTTAAGTAACAGAGGTTTACTACGAGGTTTGACGGTTATTTATATCTACCACTGTTTTTATTGTTACTAAATCAGACTCGCATTGTACGTAAAACTCTTGAAATTTAGTGGAAGTGAGTGGATCAAAACAAAAAGACTTTGTATTTCTCAAAATAATATATCAACATGATCCACAAAGTTAATGCTTTCAATATTCAAAACATCTTGAAATTTGTATTTAAGGTGGCTTATAGAATAAAAAGTTATAAACTATAGAATTCTTCTTCACATTTTGATAAAAAAAATTATAATCGCCTATTGGTGACTTTTGCACTCATCTTATCAATTCACTTTTATGCACTTCATACTCTTCAGTCTTTGACCAGCCAGTATTTTTTCAATATTCTGACCCGGTCCTGTAATTGGTAGGGCTAGTACAGTCTAAGTTACTACAGTCGTGGGGATTGGATACAGCAAAAGGTCTATTGAATTGTTTTTTCAAACGTTCTTTGCACTTTAAACAAAAATTACTGAATGGAAATCTACTTTTGCTATCTTCGTCAAATTGAATGTTTTTTTAAAGATTCTGACATATGTACTTTTGACTGCAAATGCAATGTTTTATTTACACCCAAAAAACATAAAAATATGTAACAGTTCATATTGTTAATAAATAATATTGCTTCAAATATAAATTATATAAATAAATAGATTATATGTGAAAGTTTTCTTTGCTTTCCTCGTCAAATTAAATGTAAGATTTTTTTGGATTTACACTTATTTTAGCTGTATATGTAATGTTTTATTTTCACCCAAAAAATGTGTAAAAATTGATTAACAGTCCGTATTATACGAAAAAAATAGACTATAAGCACAAGGATTTTTCCATTAGATTTCTAAAATATATATATATGTTTTACTCAAATTGGGGAAAAAACTTGTCTCTTCTGAAACCTGTGTTAAGTTCTTCAGATATACATATGTATATATCGTATTCATACAGGAGAAAGTGACCAAGTGCATTTTTAACATAAACGCGATCATTGACTATTTGGTATCTTACTAGCTTAATATTGCTTGAAAAAAATCCCAAAGGATTTTAAACTCGGAAGTATAATATATTGACTTGTTAAAAATAACTGACTGTATTGATGTTTATTTTCTTGCCAAGCAAAAGTGACTTAAATGGCCCTCCTGAACATTTTACATTTTGTTAGTTGGTCACTTTCCCCAGTACGACTACGATATGCTTGTAAACAATTGCGACGAACGTCGATTTGATGTAATTTTGATTAAGCTATCCGTATTCATTGAGAAGTGGATGGAAACCACTATTAGCTTCTAGGGTTGCACGTTACAAGGGTAAATGGCCCGGGAATCGATCATCGTGAAATATATAGATTGTTTCTCAAATTTGACGAGAACATTGATTGAGCTTATAAGGGGCATATCAAATTAAATGGGCAACCATTTGCGAAGACACGGAACCCGGATTGTATCCTTCAATGTGATTTATTATCCCATTGTTTTGTTGGAGTTTCGTATCCATTTATTACGTTAGATGTATTATGTACTGTAATTCGTTTTCGCGCAGGTGTGAATGGCGGATTCTAATTTTATATAAATTTACAATGGTAAAAATCGCAGATGATACCTGATATATTTTTAAAAGTTTTGATTTATGGGAATGAATTTGCGAGAAAAATGGATCTGTAATAGTACCCTGGTTTCGCGATTTTTTTTTGTGTACATTTGTTTAATCGGTAGTTAAACTTGTATCTTATACCAGCTTGTATCCAGTCACGCGTTGCTAAAAAAAATACTTTCACAATGCTTTTGAAGCAATGAAAATCTATAAAACAAATGTGTAATCGGAAACATTAAAAATTCCAAATCACAAAATATGTCAAGAAACATGCTGCTGCCATGAGTAATATTTAATATTGCCAAAAATCTGTTAAAAATATGCTTTCCTATTTTTACCTATTCTATAATAATTTCTGTCGCGTTGCTACGAATACGCGAATTGTCAATAGGAATTAGTAGTTTTTACTATCATAATAAATATAATTATGATAGTAAAAACTACTAATTCCATTATGTATTATTACCACTGTAAGATTATTATTTTTACCTATATGTACTGTAATAATTTTTGTCGGGTTACTATGATTACGTTTTCATAGAGTATAATAAATAGAATTATGATAGTAAAAAATACTAATTCCATTATGTATTATTACACTGTGAGATTGCTATTTTTACCTATTCTATAATAAATTCGGTCGGGTTACTATGATAACGTGAATTGTCAGTGTGAGTCTAATAAATACAATTATGATAGTAAAGAATACCGATTCCATAATTTATTATTACACTGTAAGATTGCTATTTTTACCTATTCTATAATAATTTCGGTCGGGTTACTATGATAACGTGAATTGTCAGTGTGAGTCTAGTAAATACAATTATGATAGTAAAGAATACCGATTCCATAATGTATTATTACACTGTAAGATTGCTATTTTTACCTATTCTGTAATAATTTCGGTCCGGTTACTATGATAACGTGAATTGTCAGTGTGAGTCTAATAAATACAACTATGATAGTAAAGAATACTGATTCTATTATGTATTATTACACTGTAAGATTGCTATTTTTACCTATTCTGTAATAATTTCGGTCGGGTTACTATGATTACGTACTACACTCTCACGCCGGCGGGCAATGCCAACAACTAAGGCCATTATCGATGACGTTGGGCAATTTAAAAATGTTTTCGCGATTATGTGTCTATCTATTACCAATTCCCACGTTTTAAAAACGCTGTTTTCATATTTTAGTAACATGATTTTACGCTGTCTATTAAAAATGAGGATGTGGCGATGTTTTAATGACGGCACTATCGATTCGGAAAGACTTTAATGATGCCATCTCTGAAAATATTACGACCAATTAATTATTCTTCCGCTTCCTCTAATTTTGCAGCTATTTTGAACTTCAAGATTTTTTGAGATTATAGAAGTCTGGGTATTTACAGGACTTACAGCCTGTCATAGTTGGGTCGAAGCGATCATTTAATACACGTGTAAAATTCACCATTCTACTTGTGATTGCCAACCACACTACTCAAATTTTAGAAGCTATATTTATGCTTCAATTGATAACATCTTGCTAGTGCTACTTCTTTGGCACCATCTATGGTTGAATTTAGTAAGTTTAAAAAAATATATTATCTATTAGTAGATACTTTAATGAAATGTATGTAATATTCTTCCCGATTTCTTTACATACTAGGAGACGCTTGAACAAATCATTTAAAAAATTTCATAATTTTTTTTTAACCAGCTATTTATTCACAATATTCGTCTTCATCTATGTTGAGATATCAACAAAAAACTTGATATATTGCAAATAATTAAAACTAAAGATTTACACACACTCAAAACATTGAACTTTTAAATTGGTTTATAATTTTTTTTTTATTATTTTAGCTTCCGGTAAAAATTTCATGTAATTTTTTTCACCTAATACATATTTTTCTTAGCAGACACAGAGACAAATGTATTATAAACATGTCAAGTTTTACTTACTTTTTAAAGTTATTAATTACATTAAATCTTTGTACTATATTTGTGATCGTAATATCATCTCTGTTCACGGAGGAGTCACGAACCAGCTAGAGAGACGATGATTATTCTCAGGTCGTTACACACAATGCCGAAACAGTAATATTTTTAAATGATATAATTAAACAGTCCGTTAATAATATTGATAACTACACACTGGAAGTGTAAAGATTAGATGATTATAATTTTGAAACATATTTACAGGAAATGTAAATCAATGTCGCTCACGCGTACATTCTTCGGTAAAATATAATAATACAGCAAAATCTCGACAAAACGGATCTCTATTTAACGAACTTCGGATATAACGGATAAAAAATCAGTCCAGTAAATGCCATACCCATTTTAATAATTTTAGAGAGCTATATATAAAAAAAATATTTATAAAATATATCAAACTTCAAAAGTGCAAACGAAACTTGATTCCTTTTTCAAAGCAGGATTACCGAAAGCAAGCGCGTCGATATCAAACAGCAACGTGACTTTACGACGAGTGTCTGAAGACAATAAATAATATTATGTTTCTGTTTTATATTTTTTAATTTATATCTAAATACAGTGTTAATATTTTCGTAATTTAAGAGAGTTGATTATAAAAAAAACAGCACACTTCAAAAGTGAAAAAAAAACTTGATTCCCTTTCCATAGCAGGATTACCGAAAGCTGGGGGGATTACCGGAAATATATATATTTTAAAATTTTACCAACAATTAGTCCATTAGACACCCAATTAGTCCATTATATCCTGGTTTTATCAAAACTTCCTGTGGTTTATAAACAACAACTCGCATATAAAGATAGCGCTTTCATCCAACACAGGTGACCTTGAATGTGGCATACAATCTTCACATCTCGAGTTGTTGACACATTTGTATCGGTAGACTTCCTCGCGCTTCGCTCGACCGCTTCGCGAGAATGTATTCAAATTGCCCCTTTGAGTTCTCCATTCTTCTCACACGGGATGCCTCGGATCCCGTCTGCATATCGCATTTCGGACTCTGATACGTCTCATAACTGTGGCTTAATTGATCCGTTAACTCTTTCATACTCTAATGTGAGAACCGCAAAACTGGTTTGCGGTTTGCGCGCTGGATATCGAACCGATGACCGATGGCTCCAAACACAATACATTACACCAGTGTTCCGCAAACTTTTTCTATTCAAGATATACACCTACCAATTTAAGAAATTTCAGAGGTGCAATGATACGCATATCGTAGTCATACAGGACAAAGTGACCAAGTGCATTTTGTACAAAAACGTGATCATTGACTATTTGATATCTTACTAGCTTAATATTGCCCTGAAAAAAATCCCAAAGGATTTCAATCTTGAAAGTATAATATATTGAGTTGTTAAAAATGACTACCTGCATTGATGTTTATTTTCTTTACCAAGCAAAAGTTACTTAAATGGCCCTCCTGAACATTTTACGTTTTGGTAGTTGGTCACTTTCTCCTGTACGACTACGATATTATGATAATATATTTAATATATTATTTTTAATGCGAAATGTGAGCCTACTTAACTAAGCACAGGCAGTAAAAATTTGGAGCAATTGTGTTATTTTCACAAAAATACACTTTTTTCCGCGTCACACCAACTAATCACGGTACACCAGTGTGCCGCGGCACACACTTTGCGGAACAATGCATTAGACAACAGTGACATCTACATTTAGTATATAAATTAAACTGCGACTGTGAAAGCTCGTAACAAACAAGAATCAAGGAACATGAATTATGGATAAGAAATAATAAATTTTTGGAATTCAGTATTTATTTAATAGACGATGATCACAAATTAACCACAATAACGTAGAAATACTAAAAATAATTAATACAAAAAATCATGAACTGCATCATTTTGAAACAATAGAAATTCTTAAAAATACAGATCATAATAAACCCATAAATAACAACATGACAATGACTAAAGCCTCCCCCCCTATTAAAAAAACAGCTCCTACCCTCTCTTCAACCCTCAACGTCCCAAGGACACAACTCAATATTTAGAATTAGGTTCACATACGGTGTTTAAAATGAATGAATGGCGGATTGCGTCGAAACACGTGTCACAATAGATTTTAAGAAAAAGTTGTATTTACTTCTTTAAGTTGTATTTAAAAGTTGTATTTAAAAGCTTCTTTACATCTCACCAATAGATGTCTCTAGTGAAGTTCTAGTGATTCAAGAACAAGGTTTCTAAATTGGTTCATATATATAGAACTTCCAAGAATTTGAGTAGTGTGGTTGTCAATAATGGTTAGAATTGGTGAATGTTACACGTGTGTAAAGTGATCACTTAAACCAGCCGATGACGGTCGTCAGCCCCGTAAATGCCCAGACTTCCATATTTTTCTTCATCTTTGATGAGATGTTAAAAAATAATACTAAGTAAAACATAAATTTAAAAACAATATATTTGCGCTGACAGTTGTAGAATATACTATATCATAATTAAGGCATACCTCCTCTCGTGTCCGTTACTTTACTATGCTTATCTTTGCATCTCTCTTCTGTAACGGTTATGCAACATTTTGCATCAATTTCGTTGATTTCAAAACAGGATATTCGATTGTGTTACTGTTTTGAATACACGGCACTAGCAATTTCCGCCACGCGAATGTGTTATAAATATTTATTGCATTTGTATATTTTATATTTCTCTTTGTGCCGTGCCTTTTTTAAAACGTCCAGGAAATTTGCTCACGACTACTAAATAATGTTTTTTTTTCATTTTCATATACAGAACTCACTTACAAATCTTGGATGCTTTACTTAGAGTTAGAAAAAGAAGGACGAAAGTAGACTGAAATGCGATCTCTCAGACAAATGTGGGGCAAGACGATGTATAATAGATGTTCGAATGGTGATGTAGGGAAAGAATGAAAGGTTGAGATAAGCACGATCGATATAACTTCGAAAGGTGTGTTGAGATGGTTTGGACATGTGGAATGAACGAGTGAGGAAAGAACGGTATAATAAATTTATAAAGTTGGAAACAGGAGCAGAAACAGACCGAAAAAACTTGGCATTTTCAAGTTTGTTAAATAGTTGAAAGCGGTCAGGTAAAGAGACGGAATAATTGGCAGGAATGTATGAGGATATGTATAAATGTGGAAGAGGCGAAGAATGTGTGAAAAGACAGAGCAACATTTTGAGCGTGTCCAAATACTTGTGAGGTCCAGGATTTGGACCTCACATACTAATATAAGAGTTTCTGCTTAGTAAAAAGCTTCTTTACATCTCACCAATAGATGTCTCTAGTGAAGTTCTAGTGATTCAAGAACAAGGTTTCTTAATTGGTTCATATATATAGAACTTCCAAGAATTTGAGAAGTAATGACGGTCGTCAGCCCCGTAAATGTCCAGACTTCCATATTCTTCTTCATCTTTGATGAGATGTCAAAAAATAATATGAAAAAACAGAGCGGTGTAGCGTTCTATTATCTTTGTCTACCCCTGCGTAAGCGACGTGATGGTTAGTTATGATGACTATACTTGTATGACTTATACTAAGATTTATGGTCTTCCAGAAATTTTCTAATTATCTCGAAATATTTATCGTTTCTCTACTAATATTTATTACTTTCCTAAGTTTTTATTATGTAAACGATTGTTTTTGATATAATGGTGAGACAACCCATAAATCAGCACACCATTCATTTGTCGAAAAATTTAAAGTACTAATTCCTAAAGTGGGAAATTCTATCGAGAAAAAAATACATAACATCGTCTACAATCGTGGAAACAAGTCTGATACGAGGATTGCTTTGATATTCATCATTCGTGTAGACGTGGGCGGTGTCCGGTGTTACGCAGCAGATGCTAAGTAAATTAAAACGTACACGCACGGTGTTTAAACCTGGGTAGACTTTTTTGTGCACGACTGTAGATGTGTAAACATAACGTAACCGGTTTTCGTATATTAGGTGTAAGGAATGTCAATATTTTGAAATAAAACTCTTCACCTTATCCTCCCGTGTGTTCTGCATTCGAGATATGCTAAACAAGTTCATTATGTATGTTATTAGCTACCGATATTTGCATCACATATTGCGAATAATATTACCGGCCATTTTTGCCAGAGGCTCCCCTATCATACCTTCATAAAATATGGAATTCTTCCTTTTCAATCGCTCATCTATTATAATGTAAATGGTCTAAATTTGTCGCGGTTATACTATTAATGGTATGGCATTTAGGTGTCAGATTCATTTAGGGTGGGTACTATTTCGACGTGCTCTACGTAAAGTGCTCTAACTACATTTTTGACAGTTTTGAGATATTTCCTTATGTTATCGACTGACCGTTATCTGGAAATATAATAATAATAAAACCCTTATCCGCACCCCAATGGTGCATAGAGCACTGTGTCATATTAATGCAGTGTTATCTTAATCGTTTACACATGAAGGAAAGGTGATCAGCCCTCCGATTCAGGTACCAGTCCAGGGTAATATTGAATAAATATTACAGTGAAAAAATCACTTATATTTATTTTACCCCCCTTGGGAATCGAACCCGGGACCTCCAGAACGGTAGCCGAGCGTGCTGACCATTAAACTACGGAGGCGGACAATAAACAAACAAAAAATAAAATAAAATGAATTACGCCTAGTTTTCAGGCGTATAAGACGCTGTCTACATCGAATTTTCGAAATGAACTGAACTCCAAAAACGCTAACTACTTAATTTCGACAAAGCATAAAGTTATAAAACGATTTAATGCATTAATTTATTATTAGATTAAAACCAATATTTTTAGCTTTTCCACTTTTTTATTTGACCAGCGACCGGGTTTCGTCGTTACCGACATCATCAGACTGGTCATCACCAGTCTGATGATGTCGGTAACGACGAAACCCGGTCGCTGGTCAAATAAAAAAGTTGAAAAGCTAAAAATATTGGTTTTAATCTAATAATAAATTAAAAATGCAATTCCATCACGAAGTGTCAGTGGATAATATAAATCTATTTAATGCATTATTTTATCGTGTTTTTGAATGTATAATACTAGTTTAGAATTTCAGGTAAAACCTTTAATTAATAAAAAAAGAATACGTTGAAAAAATCTTCTAAGCTCTCTCCTGTAAAGTAACAGATTTGCAGATAGAGTACTTTACGTAAGGGCCGTCGATTTAGTTTACAAATCGATTTTCTGGTGCAAAACAAACTCATGTGCATTTTTATCGTCCAGGAATATCATAGGACACTAACACAAGTAACATTAATTCAACACTATTTAAAAAAAAAATAAATTCAGTTTATTTATTTATAATTAACATACACAATACAAACAAAAATTCGAAGCGTATACATTAACAAAAATCGAAAATAAGAAGAATACTCTTGTTAAAGATGTATAAGATTCCCGCTTCGGAATACCCCTTCAGGCACATAGAACAGATCAATATCCAGCGTAATATTGTTCGGCATAGCGGAAGCTCTTCCCACAGGCATAACCGTTGGAAAGGCAAAACCATAGGACGTTGGCTAAATATTCCGAATTTTATTTAAAAAATAGAAAATTTGTTTTTCTTTTGCAGTTTCAAAATATTACCAGCTCACAAAGCAGCGCCACCATATTTGGCTAGTGTGCCTTTGATTTTGCGGACACAACGGCATGGAATGCTCTTCCACGAGCTGAATAAAAATTCATATTTTCAATTTTATTGCTGCGATCTTGCGGTTGTTTTGCGGAAATGCGGCTCTAAAAATTGTAAAAAATGTCAAGTGTTAAATTTTTTAAAAATGTTTAAAAATATAACTAACATTACAACTACAACAATACTTAAGAGAGGTCATATTCCTTGTTAAAAAGGAAAATGTAACACTTGCATTCTAACTCTGCGATGTCGCTGTGTGACAAAAATGCAAATATGGTTATTTAGCCTTGGGCGATTGAAATCCAGCACACCCTCCGACACACCTACCTTATTTTCTAGTTTAAAACATACCAAAAATAAAACAAACTAATTTTATGTACGTAATTTATTGTTTGTCTAAAAAAATCGGTTTCAATCTTTTGTGGCTATTTTCAAATGAGCAGCATTCGTAAAAAATCCTCAGAAGGCGAAACAATAAATTGTCTAGCAAATCAATAAATTATATTTACTCAAAATTTGTCTTCGTTGAAATTCGTTTCTGTAATAAATAATAAGCGGTCTGTTAAATATAATATTTTTTACAGTACTATTTTTGTCTACCTAGCTTGTGTACACACCTTGAAGGAAAGTATTAGTAAATAAATAAAAATGGTCAAAACACCTCTGAAATATGATTTCCATTTAGCAATAATTCACTTCTGTCCATATGTAAGTGTTCTCCTGTCCAAACCGCGAGAGTAACAATAGCGTCATTTGAATTTATAATAACCTTAAATCGTCTTCAACATTCATTATATTTTAACACAAATAGGCTTAAAATTTTTATTTGTATTTTTTAAATTTTGTTAGCTTATAATAAATTAAATACAAACTATTTTTACACTCAATTTACATCATATAAGTTATTTACATATCCTTAAATTAAACAAAACATTTATTTTTTAATTCCTTCAGACTCTTTTCATTCTTCATATATTCAGGCATCTCATCATACATTTTCAAACCCTTATACATTATACAATTTTGCGACTCTGTTTTTTTTTAAATGGCAGTCTTATTGTATCCTTATTTCTAGTGCTATGTTCATGGAAATTTTTGTTTAAAACTATTTTATCCTTAATATATTTGGGTAATTTATCGTTAAAAAAATATATAAAGATAAGCATATTATATATTAGTCTCTTTTTTATAGGTAAGTTGAGTACTTCTCTTATTTTTTCTACATTTTTATATCTGTTTTTCTTAAGTACTATTCTTATAGCTTTATTTTGAAAAATCTCTTTAAAATTTAAATTTCCTTCATTTGCCAAAAATAATACTGTTGAGCAGTGTATGGTGTTTTAGACTTTATTCTTTGTCATTTCTATTACCCGTGGGTCTTTTTCGCGTGGCAATTATTATTGGTGTTATGAATGGTTATTTTGTATTTTACGCCACCCGTAAAAAGTGTTTGTTACCATTTGAACGGGGCTTTCTAAAGGTCGCGTTCGTGTGACCGAATGGGCCGGAACGGGAATGCGTTATTCTGATTCAGGGGAAACCATAACACCGCCATACTACTATATTCTTGTATCCCTGTAACTGTAAACGTTGCCGTGGAATTATTGCGAATGTTCCCTGTTTTAAAAACCTTAGTAACCCCTTTTCGTATCTTTCATTTTCTGTTAGCTCACTGTTTTCGATTGTTGTATGTTCTCAACGTTTTTTTTTTTTTTAAATATTGAGTTCTTTTTTGTTTATTCAGTAGCTCATTTTGTAATTATTTCTATTTGTAGTGTTTTGTTTCCAAATTTCACACCATTGATACGAGTATTCACTGCTCAAAAATCAAGCTAGATAAATAAAATTTTGAATATTGCCCACTTCAAGGTTAAAATCATCAAAATTTATGGGGTTTCATCTAAACAAAACAGTAGATACTACTGAAATGCAGATACCGTCACAAGAGTTACTAGTTACTAGTTTTCGTATTATGATTCCGATCATAAACATTTTTTTTCTAAAATTACACAATCATTAAAAAAAGTATTGCAACATGTTATTTACATTGCAAAAAATATGAAGATATGCGTATAAAATCATGCAGTCATGATTTTGGTAGATTTGTCATAACATCTCTCATTTTCGTTACTCATATCCCATTTTAGCTATGCCCATTCATTGTCCGCTGGATAAATGATTTGTCGTCATGGATTTTAATCATCATCCAATTACTCGAGAATATGAATGCATTAATGTTCAACATGATTAAGTCACTATCATTTCGTATTACTAAACGTGTTTTGGTCATCATGTTTTAGCTGTCGTAGTTCATGTCATCAAGGTACTCAGAATAACACTCGGACTCGCTGATAGCCCGTTTCACTATGTTCTTTCTTCTTCTTTCTTCTTCTTTCTTCGATGTTACCGAGATGTTGGTAGGTACTTTGTACCTTCTAATTTATGACTCAGCTGATCAGGGTAATAAATACAACACTGTTGATTTTATCTCTAAATTCTTTATAATCCGAAACATTACCTTCCTAGCTTTGGCTTCCTCGAGAAGTGTCCGATGCTTAATTTACCATTTAGATAAACGAGTATGCTATGTGATAAACCAGAATGTCTGTGTTTCTACTCGTATAATGGGATACTTGATTGAGAACTACTATTTAAAAATAACTTTTATCGCGTACTTTATCGTGACTTTGCTGTGTAGGAATGGTTAAAACAATGTGTAATTTCATGTAGTCTAGCAAATGTTTTACACTTCGGTATTGAGTTCAAAGACACGGTCAGACAATCATTTGGTACATTTTGTAACTTTGTATTTGCTGATTTAAAATTGGTTATCGAAAGTGGTTTTTCAATTAAGAAAATTAGTGCAGCACTTACCTACAAACTTATTAATTTTCAGCCGGTGATAAACTAGTACAGTGGTCGGCAAACTTATCAGCCAAATGTGCACGTTTTAATGATTAAAATATATTCTGAGGCAAATCTCTTTGTAATTATAGTAAACCTTCGTTATTATTTTAGACCTTTTTTAAATAACAGTTACACGCAATAAAACTTGACATTATATTTATCAAGAATTGTATACTTATATTGAATTAAAAATCCACCTATGCGATATATGTACTTGTAACTAGCATATCGCATATGAGGTTCCATTTGTAAACTGCGTATTTCCAATATTTTGTATAAAATTTAATTACATTTATCTATCAAAAACTGTAGGTATTTTTGCAATACGTAAAACAGTAAATAAATATTTCATTAAACATTCAAATTCCTCAGTAGATATCATTTTAATTAATTGAAGTTCATTATAAACTGGTAAAATTTGTACTAAATACATCGCTTGTCGGTACTTTAATCCGCTTAGTTTTAATTATAAAACCGATCGGATAAATGTATTTAAATTAAACGTTATTTTAATATTAAATGACATGTTGTCATTAACAATATATTGACCATGTCAATTTTTTTTTTGTAAAAACATAAATACTTTACTTCTCTCTTGGGGAAGGAAATTTCGGATCATTTAATATTATATATATTTTTCTCTTAGGGGTTTGAACCCTTATTCGTTCCAATAGTGCATATGACACTATATGAATCGTATAAAATTTGTGTTTTCTTGGTCCATAATTGCATAAAGGAAAGAGGATCAACCCTCAGGTAATATCAGAGTGAATCACGTACATTTATTTTTGACCTCCCTGGAAATCGAACCCCGGACCTACAGCACGGTAGGCAAATGCGGAGGCTAATATACATATATACGCCTAATATAATTTCACTTAAAATAATTTTTATCTTTTTTTAATTTAAGTTTTACTAAGTAAATACCACTATTTCTAAAAATCTATTGTGATACTTGTTTCGATGCATAACATATAATTTTTTAAATACCGTATACGGTGTTTGAAAATGTGAGAAATAGTGGTATGTACTTAGTAAAACTTAAATTAAAATTGAATAGATTTTACCACAAACTGACTGCCGAATCAGTTAATTAAAAAAAAAATTATCCTATTAAAAATGTGGTTAATTTTGCTTAATTTTAAATGTTTGTATTACATTTGAGTAGGCTTGTTTATGTTTAGTTGCTAATGTTCTGAAACAATGTTGCCGCACAAAACGTGTTTGCTGATTTAAAGCATTCTCGATGCAAAAACTCGACGTTGGGAATTTATCGAACGCGACCGATGAAGAATTCTCCATTGCATAACAAAGGCATTGTTCGCTATTTGTTCGTCTGCAGAATCTCGGGCCGATGTTAAGCGCGGCGCCTGCCACCAGGGATCGTTGCTTGGTACTCGTCTGCCGCACAACCGGCAACATGTAATGTACAGTAAAACCTCGATATAACGGACTAATTGGAGGGAGGGGGTCCGTTAAAGCCGAAAATCTGTTGAAAAAAAATTAAAATAAATAAATACTTAAAAAAAAGTAATAGTAATTTTAAATTTCATTAATTGATTCGGCAGTCACATTGTGGTAAAATCTATCCATTTTAAATTAATGTTTTACTTAGTGAATACCACTATTCCTTAAAATCTACAATAGATAATAATAATAATAATTTCTGTTTAATTAATAGTCTGTTTAAAGTCGAAAGTCCGTTATATAAAAATAGATTTTTAAATCAGTTGAAAAGATGAATATTGTATTGAGATATAAATTAACAATACAAAACACAAAAAAATCTATTTATTGTCTTCAGATACTCGTCGTGAAGTGACGTTGCTATTTGATATCGACGCGCTTGCTTTCGGTTATCCTGCTTTGAAAAAGGAATCAAGTTTTTTTTTATCACGTTTGAAGTTTGCTAATTTTTTTAAGCAACTCTTTAAAATTACGGAAATGCGTACAATATCTACTGACCGGATTTTTGCCGTTATATCCGAAGATCGTTAAATCATCAAACCCTTATCTGCACTAGATGGTGCATAGGGCACTGCGTCATATAAACGCAGTGTTATAATTAACACATAAAGGAAACGGTGATCAGCCCTCCGCTTCAGGTATTAATTAGTCTAGGAAAATATTGAATAAATATTACAGTGATTAAATCACTTATGCATTTATTTGACCCCCCTCTGGAAATCGAACCCGGGACTTAGGACGGTAACCGAGCGTATTGACCATTAAAACTTAGGTCAAAGTAAAAGGCACTGGCAAGAATATAATAGATATTATAAGAAGTAAAATTAGATTAAAAGTGTTAATATAAACAGCAAATACTTGACTTTAACAGAAAACGTTATATCACCGTCTTACTATACTTTCACTGGGCTGCTCGACAAATACCGCGGCTCGTCATAGCCACGCGCGATCCTAACAACAATGACGATATTAGCGTGTTTCCGACGCCGTAATTGGTCGTAATGACGTTCTCTTTATTTTTAATTGCGTTTAACAAGTCTCAGATGTTTGCGCCGATCGAGAATCAACACTCGTTATCCTGTTGTTCGCGCGATCCAGAATATCTGATAGCTCAATTTGTTCTGCTTAAAACACCGTTTTTGTACAGAAATTAAAAAAATAAATAAATATGTGGATTTAAACAGAAGAGAGTTATTCAAAGGTAAGGATTTTAAAAAAATGATAACGTTTGTTGTCACAAAATATTGTCAGGGATGAAACCTGACAAAAATTTGTCAGTGTATCCGGTACGCATTATATTTTTGGAACAGATATATTTTCTCGAGCGCGTAGGTCATACGGGTTAGAGCGGAATGGTGAAGAAAAACCGCGCGTATCACGTACGTTCGTATGTGTCGGGCGGTTAATATAGATAAAAATAAAAAAACAAATTAAAATATATTTTTCTTACTATAATTTATATATATATATATATATATATATATATATATATATATATATATATATATATATATATATATATATATATATATATATATATAAATGTATATATATATATATGTATATATATATATATATATATATATATATATATATATATATATATATATATATATATATATATATACTTTTAAAAAAAAAAAAAATTTTTTTATTTATTTTATTATTATTATTATTTTTTAAATATTCTTGAAGACTCGTGTGGCTCTTCGCGCAGCCGTTCGCGTAGTGAATTCTATATTTTCTCGTCCCCGCTTAATGTATGACTCACAGTTCCGGGGTTTCTTCTATTCCGCTTTTTTAACTTCAGCTTTACGTTATTTGTGTTTGCTGAATTCTTTATATTTTTATCTCTTATTAACTTTTCTTATCGCTCTTTCAACTATGACAGGCTATTTATTCTCGGGAATTTCATGAATTATAAATCAAATTTCCTGGCCGTGGAGATAATTTTAAAAACACAATATTATCAAACTTCACTAAGGCGTGCTCAGTAATACCGGCTACTTACTTGCTTGTTACATATTACTGATGATAAGTAATGCGTGATAAGTCATTATCTTGTAAAGTAATCAATTTATTTGACGGGATGGTTACTGTCCACTGCTTTCTTGTTTTCTTTTTTTTTAGTCAAATAAAATTTAATCTCTGCATTCTTATGATATCGTAGTCGTACAGGAGAAAGTGACCAACTTCCAAAACGTAAAATGTTCAGGAGGGCCATTTAAGTCACATTTGCTTGGCAACAAAATAAACACCAATGCAGTTAGTCATTTTTACCAAGTCAATATATTATACTTACAAGTTTAAAATCCTTTGGGACGTTTTTAGGGGCAATATTAAGCTAGTAAGATATCAAATAGTCAATGATCACGGTTTTGTAAAAAATACACTTGGTCACTTTCTCCTGTATGACTACGATATACACAAATTTTAATTTATTCATTGGAGTAACGTTTTGCTATGTATAACATTATTGAATTAATAATAAAACTCTTGTTTGTTACCACTTGAGTTTTATATTTTTTGTCACTTTGTGGTATACTCTATCTATTTTTAATTTAAGTTTTGCTTAGTTAATACCACTATTTCTTAAAATCTATTGTAAAACGTGTTTCGATGCATTCTGCATCATTTTCAAACACCTTATGTGAAGCTAATTCTAAATTTGTGTCGAGTTGTGGTCTCGTGGTTAGTGTCGCGGACTCTTAAGTCAGAGTTTCTCGGTTCGAACCCACTCTACCACAATTTAATACCTATTTCTAATAATGAGCCGCTTTTGCTCACAGAAATATGTGAAATGGAAATATTTGTGTGAATAATAAAAACACAAATATTTCTCTTTTTTTAAAAATAAAATATAAAAATGAGTTGGGTTCTTGGGACGTTGAAGGTTGAAGAGGGGGGAGAAGCTGGTTCTTATTTTTATTTATTTAATTCAATATTGTTATTATTATTTTATTTCTTATCAGTGAGAACATAGACAATAGGTCGATAGTTCAAATTTCTACGTCCCAAGGACCCAACTCTAAAATATTGAATTAGATTCATAAACGGTGTTTTAAAATGATGGGGAATGCATCGAAATACGTCACAATAGATTTAAGAAATTTCTTCTAACCCTTATCCCCACCCAATGCTGCATAGGGCACTGCATCATATTGACGATGTGTCTTATCTTGATCATTATTCACATGAAGGCAAGGTCTTCAAGTGGTATTTACTAAGTAAACCATATTATTATTATATAATTTTTTGACATCTAATCAAAGGTGAAGAAGAATATGGAAGTCTGGGCATTTACGGGGCTGACGACCGTCATAGGCTGGTTTAAGTGATCACTTTACACACGTGTAATATTGAGATGTTAAAAAATAATATGATAAATAACTCCTATTATTGGAGATCATCCAGATTTGTGAACAAGAATTTTGGACACACTCAAAATGTTGTAAGTAAAACTTAAATTAAAATGTATATTATTTTACTAGCTTCGGAGGCTTTGAGTGTTATTCCTTAAAAAATATAAATAAAACCAATCCACGCTATTGGTCCTGCAACACGCTCGCCAAATTTAGTACATTGGTTGCCAGCTGTTGAAGAAGTAGTAGTATTATATTTTCATTTCAAGTATAGTTTTAATAAGTACTTGTAAGAGCTCGGTTTCCTGTTCAAGTCATCCAAGTTTGCCAATTATCTACGCAATCCCGTTACCTTTTTTGTTCTCACGATCGATAAGGACGACCCGGAGGCTGCGCCGATGCATTCTGTAGCCTAGAATCGACAAGTCCCAGCGCTAGGGAGCTGGTTCCGACGACTTTCTTCTTCCTACGAATATCGCGATAGCTAACGGTACAAAATTATGTTTTAGAGTGGCCATTACATGTCGCTTAGCGTCGAGACGTGACGGTCTCGAACCTCGGAGCTCCGCGCGGTTGAATTATTTACTCTCCACTTTGCTCAAGGGTCGGATGAGTAAAACTACCCACCGCACAAGATGTTATACATCCATCGATATCTTCGGAATGGCGTCTCGCTCCGACTTGCGTCGTTGTCAGCAAGAGTGGATGAGATGCGTGCACGAACATCATTCGGGATGGGCTTCGCTTACCGCTGCATTTTTGCTGTGAACATCTGTTGATGGTTTCGTAACAAATCGCTAAATAATATTAACAAACGTTTTGTCATAATGATTTTAACAAGATATTTCGTTAGAAACCGTTAAATTCTGTTTGTAATCTCATCCAAAATGACGTCCAAAACTACGTTGTATCTTTAAACCCTTATCCGCACCCCAATGGTGCATAGGGCACTGCATATAAACGCAGTGTTATCTTAAACATTAACACATGAAGGAAAGGTGATCAGCCCTCCGCTTCAGGTACCAGTCCAGGGTGATATCGAATAAATATTAGAGTGAAATAATCACTTATATTTATTTGACCCCCCTTGGGAATCGAACCCGAGACCTCCAGAATGGTAGCCCAGCGTGCTGACCATTACACTATGGAGGCGGACGTTGTATAGATAACTTAAATTTATTTGTTATCCAATAAATATAAGAGTTCTATTATACGAGATTGGTGAAATCGAATTAAAATAGTCTTGTATTTTCCACCATAATCTTGTAGCATAGTTTAATTTCTCTTTTAATTTTTACTTCTTGTACATTTTTTCATTAACTCCTATAATTGGAGATATTCCAGATTTTGTGAACAAGTATTTGGACACACTCAAAATGTAAAAAAATATGTATGGTTCGCTTCTGCCATGTGTAATGCTTCATTTTCATAATTTTATGCCAGAGGGGTGTATTTTTTATCTCTTATATCATAGAATTATAATTTATTACATAGCATTTGAATCAATCTCTCCCCTTGCCTTTCTCTACCTTAATGCCAACGAAGGTGCTTAGCAAAGATCAATGGGGCGCATCCCCTGATACAAAGTATAATATTTTCAAAGAATATCTACTATTTTTGTAGACGGCACCTACCCATGTACTAAATCCCCACAATTGGTTCTTGTCCACTGTCTGGGTAGGTAATTCAATAAACCTTTTTCTAGTCCCTTGGTTTCAAGTTCAACCAATAAAATAATAAAGTTTACCAAGAATTTATTAGTAACTTCTTCTGGAATACCGACCGTATCACGTATACTTAAACATTAACGAGCTCAATATTTATCAAATGTAATATAATAACTTCTCGATATTATTTCGATGACAGAATAAAATACTAAAATACATATCGCTCACTCCTTTCAACAACGTCATATATCATAAAATTTGATTTTTCAGATTGTTTTTAAAGTTTAAAAATATAATAAAATGTATTAAAAATAAATATCAAGCCACTTATTGAACTTTTTACTGTGCAACATATATTTTTAGGTAAAACTTGACTGTTTTTTCTCCATTTGAAAAATATTTAGTATATTTAAAAAAATACTTAAACATTACCTTTTCTTAGAGATGCAAAAACAACACTTTCTGCCCTGTAGCGGGTAAATATTAAGTTAAAAACATGCCGTTTTTGCTGGGATATACTACATTTTCTGGGCATTCCGAAAACATGCACGATTGACGAAAATTTACGATTTTTGATAAATCGTCGTGTTGGGGAAACAAGGTTCTATGTGGATTCCTTACAGTTTTGAGATTTGAGAGGTTGAAAATTTAGATGATGTTTTCTCTAATATTCTACATAAATACTTTTTTAAAAATAATATGATTAAATTGCAGTGCCCTATGCATATTGGGGTGCGGGTAAGGGATTGAATTAATGAATTTTTTAATCGTACACCTAAAACAAATGTATGTTATTTTGACGTGATATACATACATATTTCCAGATTATTTCCAGACGTTTCTAGTTTTGTTGCCATTTCGTTGAGGATATAATCTCAACTGTTGAAGTGATGACCCCTTCGTGACCTGCAAAATAATATTACAATTCAAGGTAACTATAATCACATAAAGTTTTTTTTAATACACAATTTTAAAAATACAAAGTTTAATGAAATATATTTTTTCTCTTACGTAATAAATGCCGTAGTGCCGTCCGCCTCCGTAGTGTAGTCCGTATGGCCAGCACGCTCGGCTACCGTTCTGGAGGTCCCGGGTTCGATTCCCAGGGGGGGTCAAATAAATATAAGTGATTTTTTCACTGTAATATTTATTCAATATTACCCTGGACTGGTACCTGAAGCGTAGGGCTGACCACCTTTCCTTCATGTGTAAACGATCAAGATAACAGTGCGTCTATATGAAGCAGTGCCCTATGCACCATTGGGGTGCGGATAAGGGTTTTATTATTTCTTATTAATAAATGACTTGATATCGACTAAGAACAGAGCTCTATGTACTTACTAGCATATTGAAACACTCGCGTATTCGAATGCATTCGAAAGAATAAAAAAATAGCACTACAATATCCAATACAGAACTTATGACCCTTTTGAAATTTTATTTTGTAAATTAATTTAGCATTTTATTTATGAAATATTAATACACAAAAACAACGTGTCGGGTTGTGGTCCCGTGAATAGTGCCGCGGACTCTTTTGAGTCAGAGTTTCTTGGTTCGAACCCACTCTACCACAATTTGATACATATTTCTAATAATGAGCCGCTTAGGCTCACAGAAATTGAAATGTTTGTATAAATAATAACAAAAAACAAATATTTCTCTTTTTATGAAAAAAATAAATAACAAACTAACTAATTTACCATCTCGCTGTTTCCCCGCAGGGGTAGGCAGGGAGAATCGAACGCTACACCACTCTGTCTTTACAAACATTCTTCGCCCCTTCTACATTCATGCATCTCCTCATACATACCCGACGATTATTACGACTCCTGACCCGGCCGCTTTCAAGTATTTGACATACCTGATTGTGCCAAGTTTTCCTCGGTCTTCCTCTGCTGAAAATAAATAAATAAAATAATTAAGAAATTAAGGAGTCCTAAGAGTTGAGCCAGCAAAATGCTAGGTCGAAAGCTCTGGTATGCTCAGACTTCCTTCTTATTTTATATAAAAAGAGCGATAGATGTTTCATATCAAGTCGAGACACCTACAATATTTATTTTATGTTGACAGCTTTCTTTAACAGAGCGTTTCTTTTGAAAGATACAAACCATCTTACAGTAATTCTTCCTAAATACTACAAAAACAAATATTTCTCTTTTTATTATTAAAAATATAAATTAATAAAATAATTAAGAAATTAAGGATATCTAAGAGTTAAGCCAGCAAAATGCTAGGTAGTAAGCTCCAGTATGCTCAGACTTCCACCTTCTCTCATATAAAAAGAGCGATAGATGTTTCATATCAAGTCGAGACACCTACAATATTTATTTTATGTTGACAGCTTTCTTTAACAGAGCGTTTCTTTTGAAAGATACAAACCATCTTACAGTAATTCTTCCTAAATACTACAAAAACAAATATTTCTCTTTTTATTATTAAAAATATAAATTAATAAAATAATTAAGAAATTAAGGATATCTAAGAGTTAATCCAGCAAAATGCTAGGTAGTAAGCTCCAGTATGCTCAGACTTCCACCTTCTCTCATATAAAAAGAGCGATAGATGTTTCATATCAAGTCGAGACACCTACAATATTTATTTTATGTTGACAGCTTTCTTTAACAGAGCGTTTCTTTTGATAGATACAAACCATCTTACAGTAATTCTTCCTAAATACTACAAAAACAAATATTTCTCTTTTTATTATTAAAAATATAAATTAATAAAATAATTAAGAAATTAAGGATATCTAAGAGTTAAGCCAGCAAAATGCTAGGTAGTAAGCTCCAGTATGCTCAGACTTCCACCTTCTCTCATATAAAAAGAGCGATAGATGTTTCATATCAAGTCGAGACACCTACAATATTTATTTTATGTTGACAGCTTTCTTTAACAGAGCGTTTCTTTTGATAGATACAAACCATCTTACAGTAATTCTTCCTAAATACTACAAAAACAAATATTTCTCTTTTTATTATTAAACATATAAATTAATAAAATAATTAAGAAATTAAGGATATCTAAGAGTTAAGCCAGCAAAATGCTAGGTAGTAAGCTCCAGTATGCTCAGACTTCCACCATCTCTCATATAAAAAGAGCGATAGATGTTTCATATCAAGTCGAGACACCTACAATATTTATTTTATGTTGACAGCTTTCTTTAACAGAGCGTTTCTTTTGATAGATGCAAACCATCTTACAGTAATTCGTCCTTAATACTACAAATACAAATATTACTCTTTTTATTAAAAAAATAAAAAAATAAAATAATTAAGAATTTAAGGAGTTCTAAGAGTTAAGCCAGCAAAATGCCAGGTCATAAGCTCCGGTATGCTCAGACTTCCACCTTCTCTCATATAAAAAGAGCGATAGATGTTCCATATCAAGTTGAGACACCTACAATATTTATTTTATGTTGACAGCTTTCTTTAACAGAGCGTTTCTTTTGATAGATACAAACCATCTTACAGTAATTCGTCTTTAATACTCTCCGTGTAACGTTTGTATGATGATAGGCATATAAATATTTAACTACTCGGCGTTCGTCTCTCGTATTCGGAGTCTATAGGGGTTGCATATAAAAACACCCTCGAGTTTTTTGTGTTGTGTATTTACGTTTGTCGTTTTTACGTCTGGGAACATTAGGGTAAACTGCTTACTTTTGTTTTCTGCTTCCTGCTCCCTTGGAAATCCTTAACATCGCCCTGTAATATTAAAACGAGAAAGGAAACGATAATTCTTCGGGAATAACAAGGACGGTCAATCTTTCTTCCAGATCAAACTAATAGTATTCATATTATTTTTTGACATCTCATCAAAGATGAAGAAGAATATGGAAGTCTGGGCATTTACGGGGCTGACGATCACTTTACGCACGTGTAACATTCACCAATTCTACCCATTATTGACAACCACACTACTCAAATTCTTGGAAGTTCTATATATATGAACCAATTTTGAAACATTGTTCTTGAATCACTAGAACTTCACTAGAGACATCTATTGGTGAGATGAAAAGAAGCTTTTTATTGAGCAGAAACTCTTATATCAGTATATGAGGTCCGAATCCTGGATTATAATCACACACATTAGAAGCGCCAGAAAATATCATTTTCATTTTTATAATTGAAGCTTAATAAGCCCCGCAAATGCCCAGACCCCCATATTTTTCTTCATCTTTGATGAGATGTCAAAAAATAATATGAGAAATTTACATTTCATTTAATATTATGTATAATATTGTAATTATTTCTTTATTCGTAGTGTAAGTAATTAAAGTTTTTTTCTGACACTTTTGTACTAGCACTATCAACCCTTTAATCTCAAACAGCTGTAAAAGCTTCAAACTTTGATCAATATCATCACTAGTCGGTTTTTGGTTGGTTGGAAGTAACATATATTCTGTACAAAAATAATATTGTCTGTAATATTGTCACGTCTGAATTTCTAAAAAAATATTTTACAGTTCATTCTTCTGATAGGGTTTTCAGAACTATTATCTCGTGTATCGTAACCACTTCTTGCCTTTAATATTCAAGGCATAATAATCCAGAAAAAATACTATCAAAGTTTGTAAAAATCCTCTCAATTTAGCCTTTTATTGACATTCATTGTTTTTTAAGTGAACTCTACGCAAATGAACCCTCTTTCCTCTGAACCGCGAACGCTGTGCAAGAAATGCGTTCTGTTGTTTTATAGCTATTATAATTAGATGCCTATTTATAACGCTATATATGCCTCATTTACTTAACAAAGTCAATATCAATGAGTACATCTTGTGGAGGTGTATATTATTTTGTTGCCTAAGAATAAAATTCCCGGCGGTTCGTGTGGTATCAAATTGCATCGCTGACCTTTTAACCGATAAACTGTTCTCAGTCAAACATTCCAATGTTATAAATAAATATAAATATATCAATGAAATTTATTTCAAATATTCCATGTGTTCACACCACTTGATACTTAACATATATTTTGTTATTTTGTTTGTAGATTTTTTTTGTCTGAAAAATTACCATGTCTTCAAATCTTTAAAGAAATTATGTAATCGTGTGTGAATACAAAGTTATTTTTATATTATTATTATTATATTTTTTTGTGATTTTAATCTTTTATATTTAAGGCTTTCTTGCATATTGGGTAAAAATATATATAGAATGAAAGTACATAAATTACGTTATCAGTTAAATCTTGTTTGAATTTCTTTAGCAAATGGCAGGAATTATACCCTAGTTTCGTGACAACGCGACACCAGGTTTTTACGCTGTATTGTGGTTGTCAATCATGGGGTGAATTGGTGAATTTTACACGTGTTAAACTAGCCTATGACGGTCGTAAGCCCCGTAAATGCCCAGACGTCCATATTCTTCTTTATCTTTATTGAGATATCAAAAAATAATAAGATTTTAATACTCTTTTCTTTTGTATTCTTTTTTGAGTAGGCATTAGGATTCTCAGGAGTGGGGACAAAGTGTCGTTCTTTGTCCATACATCCTCTTTTCCTTTTCTTCTTCTTATTATTATTATAGGCCTTGCGGCCCGTTTTTAAGAGGAATTAGCCTCCTGCGACGTCGATTCCCAGCTATCGGCCCATCTCTTTGGTGGTCTGCCCGGGAGTCGTCTACCATGGGGTTGGCCGTACAATGCGATGTGGGTGAGTCTGGATGGTTCCATTCTCCTCACATGCGCATACCATTGTCTTCTTCGTTGCCTTCCCCACCTAACGACATCTTCGATCTCGCATATTTCCCTGATCTTGGCATTTCTCAATCTATCTCGAAGACTCTTGCCTGTTATGCTTCTCAGAGTCTTCATTTCTGACACTCTAAGCGCGTTTTTTGTGGCAGCGGTGTCTGCTCTACTTTCGATTCCATACGTCATGATGGGTCGGACACAAGTTTTGTAGATCTTGATTTTGCTGCCGATCTTCATCTCAGGGTTTTTCCATATAGATCATGAAATCTGCATTGAGTTTTTATTCCTTAAGAATTAATTAAAATTATTCCTCTGTGCGCAGCTGATAAAGAGTCCCTCAGGACTTTGATGGTGGCGGATGGTGGATTTAGCTAAAGTCGTCGAATTTATGCATGCACCCATACCGTATGTCTATGGACCACGGACCTCCCCGATCAGGGACCCGACTAATTACTCCGATCGAAGATCGTGATTGAAAAAATACCGCCAGTCGGATCGCGCCCGCTCGCACGATCATTGTTGCGGCGGCCGCACGACTGCCCCAAATAGCTGCGGTTTCTAATCTGTCGATGAACTCACGATGCGGACGCGAAGATGCCAGGCTCTCTGGTCCATGCTCTGCTCTCTGCCATTCCGCAATGGGCGACAGACAGTCCAATAAATCTGGCACTTTTTATTAGATTTAATTTTTCTACTGACATTTCTTGGTGGAACTGCATTTTATAATAAAATAACAATACATGTCCGCCTACGTAGTGTAGTGGTGAGCACGCTCGGCTACCGTTCTGGAGGTCCCGGGTTCGATTCCCAGGGGGGGCAAATGAATATAAGTGATTTTTTCACTGTAATATTTATTCAATATTACCCTGGACTGGTACCTGAAGCGGAAGGCTGATCACCTTTCCTTCGTGTGTTAACGATCAAGATAATACTGTGTTTATAATGCAGTGCCCTATGCACCATTGGGGTGCGGAAAAGGGTTTTATTATTTATTATTAATAAATGACTTGATATCGACTAAGAACAGAGCTCTTTGTACTAACTAGCATATTGAAACACTCGCGTATTCGAATGCATTCGAAAGAATAAAAAAAATAACACTCTCTTTAATATCAAATACAGAACTTATGTAATACCCTTTTAAAATTTTATTATGCAAATCAATTAAGTAATTTATGTTGTCCGCCTCCGTGGTGTAATGCTCAGCGTGTTTAGCTACCGTGCTGGAGGTCCCAGGTGCGATTCCCAGAGAGGGTGAAAATAAATATTGGTGATTGGTGATTTGACAACTATGTAATTTTTTCCACATAATTTTTTCCGGGTTTCGTCGTCATCATCAGACTAGACAAAATTCTATGTTACATACACAACAAGGCAGGAGTTGAAAACCATGTTATTTCAAATTCACTTACAAAATCCATTTCTAACATAATTATATCAAATCATGCCTAACCTTAAACCTTTATCATAACTTACATTTATTTCTTATTTTAATACAATACTTAAACTCATTCAATTCAAATTCATTTTATCACACAACCTTGTTGTGTATATAATCTAATCAAATCGGTCATTCGGTGCGACAATGACGTAATTACACTTTTTAAAACAACTTAAATATGTCAAAATGTCCGGAAAGACTATTTTCATGGGGAGAAAAATCGACAGAATTGATTTTGTGGTAACCAATAGATGTCACTAGTGAAAATTTTAGTGATTCTTGTACATTTAAAAAAAATTGGATTATATATACATATGATAAATGTCGTTACTGGTATACCCCTTTTCTTCTGATTAGCTTACAGTACCCTTTTTACCTCTCCATTATATACATGTGGATATATATATATATATATATATATATATATATATATATATATATATATATATATATATATATATATATATATATATATATATATATATATATATATATATATATATATATATATATATATATATATATATATATATATATATATATATATATATATATATATATATATATATATATATATATATATATATATATATATATATATATATATATATATATATATATATATATATATATATATTCAGAATTTTAAGAATTATAGTAGTGCGGTTGTCAATCATAGGTAGGTGAATGTGACAAGCATGTAAAGTGATCACTTATGTAACCAGCCTATGACGGTCGTAAGACCGGTAAATGCCCAGACTTCCATATTCTTCTTCATCCATGTTGAGATATCAAAGAATAATATGATAAATATAGATTTTTATTATTGTACTATGGAAGCAGATAATACTTTTGCTCTTTTCATTTCCTGTACGTCCTTAGGATTTTGCTGAATGATGTTTCGTAATTTGTACTCGATGTATTGTTCCGAGTGACCTTACCAAATGTTTGTCCAGTTGATAGTAGCCATAACTCTATTACATGCGAGTAGTTTCTTGACTCTGTGCCAATACGAATAAACTTGTTTTCTTCCCCCCTCAAAACTTGTGAAATGCATACAAAATTGATGTTTTCTTTTTTTTACATGAATTTTACGTTTGCAATATTTTCTGTATACACTCGAGAATCTATGTCATTCTATGTTACATAGTGTTTCTAATTGAATTGTATTTTTAATACTAAGGGTAATAGGATAATAGTATCCTTCTCCTTCCTGCTAAATCTATTATGTTATATCATACCCTTTTTTTAAATCTCTGAATGTTTTTTAATAGTTTTATGACATAAATGTGGAATTGTTTAATTGGCTTTTTTTTAACGTAACTATTTTTTGTTAATGTAATGTAATGTTTATTATTGTTAATGTAACTATTGTTTATTATATCATTTTTTTTATATGTAAGCTGTACAATTCCCGAATAAATAAAAAAAATATTAATAAGTCTTGAAAAAGAAACGGTTAGCGTCGAAACTTGTAGACATTATAATTTAGTTATAATAACATATTTATAGTGATTTTAAAAGTTAAAATCACTAAAAATATGTTTTTATAATAACAAAGTTATATTTTAATTATAAAAATAAGTTTTTCTTTTTCCTGATTTTTTGCAAATACTTTCACTAAATATATTTAACCTCTTTATTTATAAATTTCTTTTATAAAAATCAAAACTGTAAAAAGAAATTTGTATTTTTTTATCTTGATGCTTCGCGGTCCCTGGTACAAAATTATTAACCTCTGCTCGGGCACATTGTCTGGTGCATTGTCATACGTCACACGGTGGAAAATTTGTTGCGACGGATAAAATTGTAAAGGATTAAAGCAGACTGCACCATAAATACTTAATATCATATAAGCGGGTATAATACAAGGCTATGGTCGAATCCGACTCCATTGTATGGAGCGGTGATGAGTTTGCTACTTTACTTGCGCCAAACAATGTCTCGACTTATAATAATTAACAAAGGATAACACAAATTGAGGAACAAAACGATCATTATACTAGCACAAGTTCGGTTAGGCACTCTGTCCCACTCACTCGAGTATTTAACAGCTCGACGGTAAAAGAGACAAAGTTATGAAATTAGGATAGAGGAACTACACACTACAAATACGTAAACGGTTGGGCGCTAAATATTTCCTTAGAGTTTAGAGAACACCATATTTCGATATAGTAATAGGTACACACAACTCGACGTTCGTTAATAACTAAAGGGTATTAGAATCCTACTTTCGGTGTGATTATTTGAACGAAAAAAATAAAATAAAACTTAAACTTTGTTTTAAACTACTTGAATTTTTGGTACGTATTTTCAAATCGGTTTCAACAAGCACCTTGTCGTATTCAGGGATGGATATGAATAAAGTACATATACATCCATGAAGGTGACAAAGTGATTGTCGAAATTGGTTTGAAAAAGTAACAAAAATAAATATGGTTAAAAACAAAATTTAAGTTTTATTTTATCATGTTTATAGATGCAGTACTTCTGTTAAAAATAAGAGAGCGTTTATGTACAAATCAAAATACATACATATCCATGCGTACGAGTTACGAATATATATACATATGTACATGATTTTTCTCTTTGAAAAAGTAACATGTGTGAAGTTGTAACTATTAAGAAATATAGCATTCGGTCTACAATAATACGTATTACAGACATGCATAATATAGTTTTTTTTTTGTTTTCCTGTAAGTAATTTATTTTACCTCCTTGAATTACCTTTATTAAGTTGAATAATCATTACATAAGTATTTTTTGCATATTAACAGCATTGACAACTTTGTGGTATGGTAATAAAACACTCTCTTTATCATCCATTGTTTACTTTGTGTAATACCACTTTATAAAAGTGGTTTTACACAAAGCAAAGAATGGATGATAAAGCAAGTGTTTCATTATGTACGTTTTTATAAAATGTACCACAATGTATCTGCAAAAAATATTCAAGAAAGTATGTAATATGTGTATCATTTGATATTGTGAATATTTCAATACGTTCTGCAGTCGTCCAGTCGTGCAGTCGTTTCGTCTATGAGGCGATTTGTAGCATAGAATCGGACGTGTCATCTCAATCTCTCTCGGTCCATTGCACTTCCCCCCACGCATAGTGTTGCGGGGGTCACACTGCAATAGGAGATATTTTATTAGTTCGCCCACTGAGCACCTCGCATGCGACGGAGACCGCTCTAGTACGTGCGAACACATGTCCCTTCTAATGAAACAGGGTCACAAGGGGGCTGAGCGGCAAATATGTCATTATTTTTCTTCATCTGGTGCCGTGCTTGTTTTGAGTCGCTTCTGGTATCGAAAATGGTATTGGGTATGCTGACCCTTCTTGGTGACATGGAACATCTGCTCTGCCCTAAGACTCGTTTTCAGCTTTCTCAGCCATGATATCCTTCTTCCTAATCCTCGCCTTTTTCTATCTTTCCCTTTATTCAAGTTCATACGTATATTTTAAATAAATTCTCAAATCGAGCACCCTACAAGCAGACTGATTACAAAAGCATTGTATGGTTTTTAGTGTTAAATCGGATAAATATTTTTAAGGTTTGTGGATACTTTAAATGTTTTTATTTTTTCTGTGGTTTATGTTTAATTTATTTTCGTATTTTCACGGCCATTGACATAATATTATATATGTGGTCGTAGTCAGCAGCATTCGTTACAAATTGAAGGAGTATTACCAGATAAATAAATGTAAACAACATAACATCGGACCATGTTATAAACAAGTTAATGAAAAAAATGTTTAAAATAAAAATGAAATATTCAACGTAAGTCAACCAAATAAAATAAAATTCACCAAAAGGATATTTTTTCTTGTTTTTCAAAACGGTCGTTTGACCTTCTGTTCGTCAGTTAGGCGAAAAAATCGCACACTTTGGAGCAATTTAAGGATTTTTTTCTTACTAGATCAGGCTAATATTTGTTGTGAATTGATTTTTTTACAACAAAACGATATTTGATGAGAGAGGTTCGATATGAATGGTTGGAGAAAAAATTTTGCGCCAGATCTCAGTTTCAATCAATATCAAATCTCAAGGAGAGTCCTATACCTTGCGGGAACCCGCTTGCACAACGCGGATGTGAACTAAGCTTAGAATACGATTTTCTCTATTTTAATCTAACCATGATGTATGAAAGCACTCAAAATAAAAGAATCTCAGTAATCTGAATTGATCGCGAAATCGAATCGAACGTGTAATTTTTATTTCAATAAAAATAATATTTGTTTTGAAAACTAAACGCCATTTGCTATTTTTATAATTTTTAATTGTATTACTTTACTTATTGGTTTGGTAATTGGCACGAAAGTATTTCGACGGCTGAAGCGTAATTGTCGAACAAAGTTTAAAAAATATATCCGTAAAACCAGCTTCGAAGTTACTGTCGAATCAGTTAATGAAGAAAAAAAGTGTTATCTTCTTGAGATTCTATTGAATTCGCTAGTAGGTCACTACTAGGAAAAGAAAGTATACTTTCGTACCTATACATAAATAGTTAGTTAGTCGGACCTTGAAGCTTGGAGCTGCCATAATGTTGGTTAACATTACTTTTAGTTAGCAATTAACAATTAACTGTAAGTATATAGAATATGGAAAGATATAATCTAGATTTGATCTGAATCGTTTTGAGGAATTTGTATGTATCTATCATATTGAGACTCAGAGATCAATCATTGTGAGTCACTTTTTCTCGTAAATGGAACTATAGCACCTTACTAAGAAATATTAATTATCATTCAATGGAGAAAATAGTGTAGATTGATAATAATGATTAGCTCACTATTTAACCCCATGTCTGCTGCTTGGTTCAGACTCTAAGAATTAAAAAATATATATCATAAAATTATATAGCGATTGTATATTTATATACTATAAATATATGGCCACTCAGCCTAACGCATCTTAATCTGTTTATTGACCACTTTGAAAATAAATTATAAGCGTATTTACCTTACCAATAATCCTGACTTTGGCATCAATGACACTTATGCCAAAAAAAAAGATCATAATGGTTTCGAAGATAGGGTTGATTGGTTGATCTCACAAAAATGTGAATTATTGTCGAAAAAAATTCTGAAGATTACCAAACAATTAAAATAAAGAATCGGAAATGAAATTAACTGTAGGCAAGTAAGATTGTAATTCCATATGTAGTAAAATACTTTTTTTATGACTTAACATTTTATTGCGCTTAAAAAATTTCATATTTTTCAATTCATTTCTGTATTGCATAATAATACAATACAAATAATACTGTCACCAGGGCGTTGGATAGACCCTCGAGTGTGAAACTGGCATCCCGGGTTCGATTCCCGCTATTGCAAAATAAATTCAAGAGTTCAAGTTTTATTTTTAATTGGTCTGGGTGTTTCTGATGTGTTTTTCATGTTAACCTTCCCTATCCTTACTTTCCTACCTGCAGACAGGCCTTTAAAAGTAGAGGGTTTGCGGGTTATACTTTTAAAATAAAAATAAAAATATTAATCTAAGTATTTATGTTCAGTTCTTTTTGGACTTTTTCTAATTGACCTCTGAAGCCTCTATGTATTATGGTTTCATACCAATAATGGTGGTAGACTTATAGCCACAGATGCCGTGCACTATTCTATTCATCCGTGAATGAATGTATACAAGAATTATTCATGTGTCAGAAGAGATATTCTTCATCTCTTATTACTATACAATACAGTCATATAACATGACCTTAAATAAACCATATGTGACAGAACTTACAGTCCTTTAGTGTACCTAGATGCTAAACAAAACGATGACCTCAAGTTATGAATAAACTGTGCAAATTTTATGTTTACGAAAAATATATAAATAACTTCAATTTTACCTACTTGCGCCCGCGATAAGTATTGTCACATTTTTTTTAATTTAGAGTTTTAAAAAAATGTTTTGTTGTAATCTAAAAATGGACGTACGATTCGTTTAAAAAACAAATCGACGAAAAATTGGCATTTATATGAAATATTCCTAATTTAATTCACAAATATGTGTATAAAGTTACCAGTTACCGAGTTTAAAGATTATTTAATAATACATATAGATGATTCTAAGATATCAGCGCCACGGCGACAATTTCCAAGATAGAGTGGTATGGCGTTCTATTCTCGATGCCTACCCCTGCGGGGAAGCGGAAACTTAGAAGTTAGCTAGTCATTTACAAATATTTCTTTAAAAAAATACAACATAGCTAACGCAAAGCTCAAGCCAAAATATTCTCGTGATAAGCTACACAATATCGCTCACTCCTTTCAAGAACGTCATAAATAAAAAATCATCAATTTTCAGTTGTGCATGTTTTCGGAATGCCCAGAAAATCTA
Organism: Brachycentrus maculatus; assembly: GCF_059751285.1. Taxonomy (NCBI): domain Eukaryota; kingdom Metazoa; phylum Arthropoda; class Insecta; order Trichoptera; family Brachycentridae; genus Brachycentrus; species Brachycentrus maculatus. Next base: position 816,535 of record NW_028280927.1, read on the forward strand.
CTATATCCCGGCAAACGAGGCACATTTTAAACTGAATATTTACCCGCTACAGGGCAGAACATGTTGTTTTTTGCATTTTGAAGAAAAGGTATTGTTTAATTATTTTTTGAAATATACTAAATATTTTCAAATGGAGAAAAACCTTCAGGTTTTACCTAAAAAAATCTGTTGCACAGTAAAAACTTCAATAAGTGGCTTAATATTTATTTTTAATACATTGTGTTATATTTTTAAACTTTAAAAACGTTCTCCTGAAAAATCAAGTTTTTTGATTTATGACGTTCTTGAAAGGAGTGAGCGATATGTAAATGAAGAAAAAGTGTTGAAATATAAGATGATTGTTTCCGACTTTCGTTGGTTAGAAAGAAAGGAATGAGTATTACAATTTTAATAGCCTACAAAAAAAGAATATTTAAAATTTAAAAGTTATACGCTTTTAATCATAAATGTAAATACTTATATCGTACAAGAAATTATACGATATATTTACATTTATGTTTAAACACCACAGGTAACCTCATAAAGAAGTTAGAAGTTAAGAACAGTTAAGAAGAGTTATAAAGATGAATCTTATTTGATTAAATCTAATAATTTAATGAACGAAGACTGGAAGCATTTGAACCTGTTTGACGATGGATAACAGGAAACCATGCAATACACATAAAAACTAAATATTGGCCGTATTGCAGAACACTGTTTACGATTAATATCCAACATAGAAGCATAAGGAGAAATCATTATTTTGAAACGTCACAGAAGTCAGCTATCGCTTTTCGTATATTGTATACGTATCATTTTTCCAATTTGTATTGGTCAAGAATCGTTTTTTTAGTTAAGTAGAATTAAATTTATTAAAATATATATATTTAAACAGTAAAACTAATTTTACACGAAATGTCAATATTTTGACAGGACTAAAAACGTATTTAAGAAATTTCTAAAACATTACAATCTATTATTGGAACTCTACAAAACCATTTAAAAAAATAAACTATTTATGTAAACCTGATCTTACTCCCTCTGTCGTCCCTCAGTTTCATCAATTTAACGACATTTTTTAATTTGTATATATATATATATATATATATATATATATATATATATTATTTTATATATATATATACATATATACAATATATATATGTATATATATATATATATATATATATATATATATATATATATATATATATATATATATATATATATATATATATATATATATATTACGTGGTAATATTTTTCTTTGTAAATTAATGGGTGTATAATAATAAAATAATCAATGTGTTGCTTTGTAATTAAAGAAACGACAATAAAAGTTTATTCTAAATTAATCTTTTATAAATTACATATTATATGACAGTTCACCAAACACAATATTTTTTATCTGAAGTCTATATGAATATAAATATATATATGTATGTACAGATTATTTTTAGTATTTAGACCGTATACATATTTTAATCAATAATACTGGGATAAAAAAATCTTTTTGAAAAATATCGTTAAACATGACGAATCGCCAACTTAAAAAGATACGCAAGCCTGGAATCTTAAGTAGGTACATGGGTCCTGAGCGAAGGTATTTTTCTAAGAAAAATTATGATTTTTAAATACATGAGGGTAGGATTCGGGCGATGATGTCTGTTTAACCACTTTTTTATGACGACTTTTCGTTGAACTGTCGTACAGAAAACGCTCATATGAATTCTTAAATTTATAATGTATTTATTGAAAACGACATTCTATTGACTTTTTGAGTATTTATAAATTATATTTTCTTATACAACGCATTGCCTGCATTATTTTCGTTCGTGTTGCTGATGGTTTTCCAAATGGAAAAAGTAACACACAATAAAGCAGTGATGGGTAATCGAATTATAAAATTGAATAACATCTTTTTAAAAATAATTGGTTACATAATTCGGTTTTTTGATTCGATCACTTTCATCACGACCATTGGTGCTTTAGTTTGGTTGCGTATTGCGAATTTCTAGCTCCTGCATTATTCGATAATTCGATGTGAAAAACTTAAACTGGAATGGAATAATAAGAAAACTAACGAATAAATTAATTTAAACCCTTATCCGTACCCGATGGTGCATAGGGCACTGCATCATATAAACAGATTGTTATCTTGATTTTTAACACATGAAGGAAAGGTGATCAGCCACGGTGATACTTAATATAAGGTACCAGTCTAGGGTAATATTGAATAAATATTTTTATTTGATTTGTTTGGGAAGCATACAATTTGTACATAATTTTTTTTAATACCATTTAAAAAAAATCATAAGTCAATTATTCATAAGCTTTTTTAAGCCAATTAAATAATTCCACATTTATGTTATGAATACTGTTGTATATTAAGAGATAAATAAGAGAAGAGAGTTTGTGTGTGAGTGTATTAGAGTACATATTAGAGTGAAAAAATACTTATATGTTCTTGTCCCCCCCCTGGGAATCGAACCCGGGACCTCCAGTACGATACCCGAGCATGCTGACAATTACACTGTGGAGGCGGACAAAAAAAAATAGAAAAAAAATTACAGTAACCCATTAGTCACACCTCTACAGAGCTAAATTGTTAATTAAAAAAATGTAGGTATAGCATTCACCGGATATTATGTATTTTGTTAATCAATAATCAATCGTCTTTGTTATGTTTAGCTCTAATATACAATTGTATCTAACATACATAAACCTACCTAGATACCTATAGCTATTTATGTATAATTATTGATTTTCTTTGAAATGGTTTGGAGATACAAATTGAATTTAATACAAATAGCAGGAACATATAATTGGAATTTCCACTGATATACACGACACATGTTAGTATTTTACCTTCCTATTATTGATTTAGAAGTTTCTGTTATTTACTAAATTTACTATTCATATTACGAAGAGTTTGGACATTTGTCATGTTTGTTTATTTTTTAGTACGTTTTCATTCTTGGAAAATATATTTTGAAACTTCAATCGAAAATTTTCACTCGAGAGAGATATCTGATTTAACAAACGCATCTCTCTCTCATTTCAACAACGTCACAAATAAATAAAAAACTTGATTTATCAGGAGATCGTTTTTAAAGTTTGAAAATATGATAAAATGTATTAAAAATAAATGTCAAGCCACTTATGGAACTTTTTACTGTGCAACAGATCTTTTTAGGTAAAACCTGAATGTTTTTTCTCCATTTGAGCAATATTAAGTTTATTTAAAAAAAAAATATAAAACAAAACCTTTTCTTCGAAATGCAAAAATAGCACTTTCTGCCCTGTAGCGGGTAAATATTAAGTTAAAAATATGCCGCTTTTGCTGGGATATAGTACATTTTCTGGGCATTGAAGATTGACAATTTTTGATATTTGACGTTGTTGAAAGGAGTGAGCGATTTTATGATATGTTTCTTTATTTTTTATTACGTTTTCATTCTTGGAAAATATTTTTTTGAAACTTCAATAGAAATTTTTTATTCGAGGTCTGATTTATTTGATTTAACATACTCATGTGTTAAAAAGGATATTCTAGATTATCTTTGTATTTAAGACAATCCGAAACAATTTCTACCATTAGCAGATTGGAAATATTCAAAAGTCAAAACGGTTCGTTAACCTTATATTATTTTTTTATTTGGAAGAGTATATTTGAGAAAGACTAAAGGTCTTTAAATCCGATCCGGGCTGGAGATAGAGTTCCCGGTGTAGACGTATGGTTAAGGAAGCTCGGACTGCGTGTACCGGTCTATCCTCTCTGCCTACCCCTGCGGAGTGGCGTGACGGTAGCAAGTACATACAGAATGACTAGTTTGAATGACTAGAATGACTAGTTAATAATAAAAGTTTATTAGCGGTATTATAGATGTGTATGATTTTTGTCCGCCTCCGTAGTGTAATGGTCAGCGCGCTCGACTACCGTACTGGAGGTCCCGGGTTCGATTCCCAGGAGGGTCAAATAAATATAAATGATTTTTTAACTCTTATATTTATTCAATATTACCTTGGCCTGGTACCGGAAGCGGAGGGCTGATCACATTTCCTTCATGTGTTAACGATCAAGATAACACGTTTATATGATGCAGTGCCCTATGCACCATTAGGGTCCGGATAAGAGTTTGAATGAATGATTTTTGAAATAATATGGAATTTTATCTTAACAAGGAAGTACTTAAACCTGATAACACCTACCGAGATGTTGATAATAATGTGTGATCACCGTCAAATATTGGCGATAGTCTGCATTACAACACTGTCACTTAGTATTGTATAGCTACATAAGGACCGTAGTCCATTTGATCTTCACATTCGTTTGATAATGCCAACAAGGCGAAACAATTGTCACAATTTAATTTTTTATGTGTTTTTGTTAATAAAATACAACTCAGCAGACTTTTAATTATTATTATTTATTAAGAGTATAGGAGCATGTTTTGTTTGTGCAGAAACTTCCCTTTTAAACTTTTATACGACACGACACTAACTCACTTCCGCTATCTGTTACTTTTTCTCGGCCTACAATCCGCGTCTCCCTTTCACAATCTTTCCCTCAATGATGTTTATTTTTTTATAAAGTCGTCGTGTAGTATTGAGTGGCTCATTGTGTTGTTGTAGTTGTTGTTTTAGATTAAACTTTTGTTTTTCCCCAATTAAGTGAGTTAGATTTAAGAAAATAAAGCATTAATTCAATGCAATTCAATTCAATTTATTTATTTCAATTAATATATACATTACATTCGTTTGATAATCCCCTAACAAGGCGAAACAATTGTCACAATATAATTTTTTATGTGTTTTTGTTAATACAATACAACTTAGTACGGCTGTCCAAACTCATACCACAGTGAGGGACATTTTTTGTAGTACGTTTTTTTGCATTTTTGGATTAAGTAGATTCTACCAAGTCCAAAAATGCAAAAAAAACGTACTAAAAAAATGTCCCTTACTGTGTTTTAATTTTGGACAGCCGAGTAGACTCAAAAAATCTGTGTTTGATTTAAAATTAATACATAAATTAAAATTGAGTTCTACAAATTAAACGCCAAATCAATAAATAAATATTACAAACTGTATATTTTTTTAAAATCGTATACATTAAAATAAAATATGTGCAAGAACTATTGCTAAAGGCGTAGAAGAATCCCGCTTCGGAAAACTCCTTCAGACACATGGAACAGATCAATATCCAATGAGAAATTGAGATATTGTTCAACATAGCGGTAGCTCTTCCTACAGGCATAACCATCGGCAGGTTAGTCCTGTGTATAGGAATGTGAAACAGATTCTTTAACTAAACAAAAAAAAACAGCAAAATGTATCTGTTTTTCTATGATTACAAAAAAACTAGTATCAACTTAAACTACATTCCCCTGTGTATGTTTTATCCGATCGTTATTTTAGCATACACATAGTTATTACGGTAAAAATATAGGTAAAAAGGTTTTTTTCATTTTTGTTTTACTTGGTAAATATCACTTTTTCTTAAAATCTATTGTGACACGCATTTCGATGTATTCTGCACCATTTTCAAACACTATTGTTTGAAAATGATGCGGATTGCATCGAAACACGTGTCGCAATACATTTTATGATATTGTGGTATTTACCAAGTGAAACTTAAATTATAGATATTTCATATATCACAAAGTATAAATCAATGAAGGTTTTAAAGCGAAGCGCTTTTATAGTACTATCTTACGAAAATGGCATTTTATTGACTATCCAAAAATATTTTTATTCTTGAAAATATTGTTTACACTCTGTTTTGTTTATTAGTGATTTTACACTCTAATATTTATTTAATATTACCTTGGACTGGTCACTAAAGCGCAGGAGTGATCACCTTGCCATTATGTAAGTAACGATCAAGATAACGCTATATCAAAACAATGCAGTGCCCTATGTACCATTGGGCGCAGATAAGGGTTAGTGTAATATTGTGTAAATCAAATTCATCTAGAATACGCACGAATATGAAAGATGTTCGTGTTCAAACGATATTCCACAGTCATGCCCACACTCAATGCTACAATATATCGTTTTAGGCCAACTTGACGCTGGAAATGTGGAGTAATAACAGTGGACGTTATTTTTATCGAGTCAAATGAAATACGTTTATTCACAGTGGGAAATCAATACTCCGCCCCGGCACAGCACATTGACTTTCACACGTTCAGCAGAGTCGGGTGGCGTTCGGAGTTACCCGCTCGCAGTTCGCATGTTGTTGGTTTCAACTGTTTCGGAATTTATGCAAAGTGTGCCCGTGTAAGAAATCCGATAAGGAGATATTGAAATTGGAAACTTCCCGATGGGTATTGAATGTTGGAGGCTGTAAGAAGTTTCGCCAGCAGATTCGACTCTCCGCGTTCCCCGGGAAGAATGGAGAATAGTAGAATAGACTTCCGTCACATTTGCATAATATCAGCGTTTAACATGGCGCACAATACGCTGGAATTGATAGTTCCTGTGTATCCGCCCCGTGTAGAATTATAATAGTTTCCAACGCTCCTGTCAATACAAAACATATTTCTTAGATTTTTTAAAATATCCGTATGTACAAAAATAGCATATGAAAACAACACATAATAAAATAATATTACAAGTCACGTAGAATATATTTATTTGAGCACATTTTTTTTTTGAGATTACAAATACAATGCTTCAAATAATGTTTAAAACGACTCACAGCAACACCAAACCAATTTTTAACAAATAAATTCATCATTAAAATACACGAGGACTTAATACATGTGGTTCCGATAAATACAACTAAGTTTGTGAAAACTTAGTTGTGAAAAACACTTATCCACCGTGAATTGAATCTGAGACCTCTAGCATGGTAGACAAATGTTTAAACCACTGCACTGCGCAGGTGGAATATTTTCCACAATTGGAACCAATCAATGGTTTTCTTCCATAATAAATAAATGAACGAAAAAATTACGTAGTCATTGATGAAGTAAGTAGGATGATGAAGAAGAATATGGAAGTCTGGGCATTTACGGGGCTTACGACCGTCATAGGCTGGTTTAAGTGATCACTTTACACACGTGTAACATTCACCAATTCTACCCATTATTGACAACCACACTACTCAAATTCTTGGAAGTTCTATATATATGAACCAATTTAGAAACATTGTTCTTGAATCACTAGAACTTCACTAGAGACATCTATTGGTGAGATGTAAAGAAGCTTTTTTATTAAGCAGAGTCTCTAGTGAAGTTCTAGTGATTCAAGAACAAAGTTTCTAAATTGGTTCATATATATAGAACTTCCAAGAATTTGAGTAGTGTGGTTGTCAATAATGGGTAGAATTGGTGAATGTTACACGTGTGTAAAGTGATCACTTAAACCAGCCTATGACGGTCGTTAGCCCCGTAAATGCCCAGACTTCCATATTCTTCTTCATCTTTGATGAAATGTCAAAAAATAATATGAAAATAACTCCTGTAATTGGAGATAATCCAGATTTTGTGAACAAGTATTTGGACACACTCAAAATGTTGTAAGTAAGATGAGTTCATGTCTTGTAAGAATGTTTTTGTGTGCGAGTTATTTGTTTGTATATATAAATATTTAATACATGCGGTATAGCATCACAGTTCAAAGGTCACAGCTATGATGACAATACCTATTTTTCCTCTTTGGGGCTCTTTAAATATGCAATGTTTAAACTGTTGCATAAAAGCTTTAAAAAAAATGTATCCACACTCTCCAGGGGTTTTCAGTCTTGTTAGTTCATATAAAAATATTCAATTATAGTCTATTTTTGAAATTACACATAATTACACACTATCTGGAATGATTTTTAAAATCCTTTATAACATTTTGTGATCGTACAGTTCGGATTGAAGAACTAACTACTCAAGGCCAAAATGAAATAGTATTTTTTATCTAACATCTACGTTCTAGGGAACTAAATCGGCGATCGGCAGACGCCCAGTTGCTAACATTTTATTGTTTGTAAAATTCGTGGCGTTCAACCGACGTCGGATTTAACAAGGACAAATAATAATAATAAAATTGGATAACTTATATAGCGCCATTTTCGTAAAAAAATACCTCAAGGGCGCTTCACGGTGAATGAATTGGGGAAAATATTATGGTGGAAATGATTTAGAAAACAAATGTGTTTTTAGTCTTTTTCTAAAGATCATCTCACTCTCACTATTTCTAACCATTGGTGGAAGAGCATTCCACGCCGTCGGTCCTGCAACAGCAAAGGCACGCTCGCCAAATTTAGTGCGTTGCTTGCGAGCTGGTAAGATAACTTTGCCCATTGCAGATGTTGTAGCCGATCGAAGCGTGAGACGTCTATCAACCAATTCAATTCAAGCGTTTATCTTCGCCTATTGAATCGATGTTGAACTATTGACCCTTTTAATTATTTTCGCTGTAGAACAGTATTATTAACTTCGTGTTTTACATTACTCTAAATCCTAGATACACTAATTTATCAAATGATATTAGTTGCAGCGCATTGCATCACATTTATATGCAAAAGTACCTAACGAAACGTCATTGTGCCTTCGTTTGAGTTCAAGATTTGTTTTGAACTGTCGCTATCCGTACTACATAATTTATTATACTTGTCACAGTTTCTCGGAACTGCTCGACTACATTCTATATTATATTAATATTCTGTTTTATTATTAAACAACACCGCTAGACGAAGGACTCGGGTGTATATTTACCGATGTATGTATGTTTTACCTTAAAATATGATTACATCATGTCTTGTATTATGTTGATAATGTGCTAGACGAAACCATTCGCAAACTGTTTCGATATCAGGTTGCACAATAATTAATTCTTCTTTGTACGATACAGGCGCCAACATACCTAGCACATATCGCTCACTCCTTTCAAGAACGTCATAAATCAAAAATCGACAATTTTCAGCTGTGCATGTTTTCGAAATGCCCAGAAAATGTACTATATCCCAGCAAAAGCTGCATATTTTTAACTTAATATTTACCCGCTCCAGGGCGAAAAGTGTTGCATTTTAATGAAGGTATTGTTTAACTATTTTTTGAAATATAAGTACTAAATATTTTTCAAATGGAGAAAAAACCTTCAAGTTTTACCTAAAAAGATCTGTTGCATATTAAAAAGTTTATTTTTAAAACATTGTGTTATATTTTTAATCTTTAAAAACGTTCTCCCGAAAAATCAAGTTTTTTGATTTATGACGTTCTTGAAAGGAGTGAGCGATATCTACATAGTTCTCTGGTGTGGTTATTGAGTTATTACGAGACGTGGGTGTTGAAGGTCAAGGTGATCGTACGTGCTCCGGCAGACCCCAAACTGACAATGTCGAATGCTAAGCAAACACACATCGACGCCTAGGCGATGATGTATCGAATCCAAAACTCGTCACAATCACGCGTACCGACCCAAACCGAAAGTCTGCTCGTTCGCGTCATTTTTCTTACTCCGTTCTGTCTCTGATGTATGAATGCCTCGTTCGTCTCACCGCGCAAATAATGTATACTTTTCAATGTCGCTTTTTTCACTCTTCTTCTGGAAGACTTCTTCGCGAACGGCTTGACGGATTTCTTATATGGTAATGAATACTTGTCACTGTTATTGAAACGCCGCATTCTTCTCTCGCGGCGATACTGAACACTGACGCACTTTTGTGCCCGCTGTATATTACACGTTATATTACCATAAGCGAAATCGTTTCATAATTCAACGTAATGTTTACGTTTCACGCCATATTTGCGTTGTTTGGTTATATACACAAAAGTGCAAAAACACTATTTCGTCTAACAAATTCCGGAGTTAATCTAGTAGAACGTAATGGGTCCATCGGATAAAAAACGTTTAACAAGGCGTTGCGGGTTTTCCTCGTGGTTCTGGAATGTTTTCCAACTTTTGGTAGCGAAACACATTTGTCTTTGGGGAATGACAATTCCTCACGTACATTTTAAATTTAAGTGAAAAACTGTTTTCTAGTCTCGCGGACTACGGCCCTATAAATCTCGTTTATGTTTCTCGGGTCTCGAGGAGGTATCCGCTTTTATATGGCGAGTGAACATGGGAAAATATTACAAAAAAATATGTTATATTCCTCATTTTCCCTTATATCTGCTTCCTTAAGGAATAACGATCAGCTACGCATTGACAGATGCCAGTCGATGGCTTTAACAAACAAGTTTAACAAACAATTCATTTTACAATGATTAAAGAAAACACTTCGTTTTTTACCACTTGAGTTTTATTAGACTACATGTTTCAGAAGTTAAACTTCCATCATTCAGGTCTGTATAATAACAGTTATTATACAGACCTGATGGAAGTTTAACTTCTGAAACATGTAGTCTAATAAAACTCAAGTGGTAAAAAACGAAGTGTTTTCTTTAATCATTGTAACATGTCTTACCACAAAGTTAATGCCGAAACAATAAATAAAATAACAATTCATATTTATATAAATACTGATGTCAAATATCAACAAACTTTTATAATATTACCTACGATTTTATTTAACTTTAAAACATTAATTCTCTCACAATTGACATGTCAATAGATTCTTCCTCTCCCAAAAAAATAAATATAATTGTACATAAACATATAAAAAATAAATATAAATATAAGTGCACATACATACCCCATTAACTATTGTTGTCTTCCGTAAATTATTACTGCACATGTTAAAACTATTACTTAAATACCTAGAATTGTATAGCTATTTATACACAAATTCTGGATTTGAATTTTCAGGAGATTGTTATCTAGATTTTTATAGGTATCTCAACAAAGAAGCTATAGTTTTTTTGAGAAGGAAATATTCAATTTATATAATTGTATAGCTATATAAGGACCGTCAGTCCATTTAATCTTCACATTCGTTTGAAAATGCCATAATTAGGTGAAACAATACTACGCAATATGTCACAATATTAATTTTTATGTGTTGTTTTAACAATACAATACAACTTAGTAAACTCTAAAAATCTGTGTTTGATTTAAAAATTCATACATAAATTTAACAAACAAGCCTGCGTATTCGAAATTGACTGATCAAAAAACAAAATGAACCATGTTTTTATTTCTCTCTCGTTATTTACCCGATATGTCTTCTGTTTGCCCACCGCTAATCGCGGAACATCGCAATTAGTATTACCTTTGTTTTTCTCGAATATTGACATAAAATGGCATTTTCTAAATTCTGCCTTCGTTCTCTCCTCCCCGGCTTGTTACATCGTGAAGGTATATTACAATTATCGAAGAGCAAACGAGATCGTGACTACCTCTAGCCCATCAGATCCGATCAATTATTCTTGCCTCATACGGTAACTTTGTAACCCATATATTTACTCGTTGATTGGGAACCGTTTTATATATTATGAGTACAGGCATCGACTAAGAATGAAGGATTAGCAAGACTCGAAATGTTAATAATTGATCAGGTTTGAGCGAAAACATGTTTCTTGATTTCCACTAATTTGGTAAACTATACATTTTGAAATTCCATTAGTTTATTATTATTAAAATAGCACCAATAATGTACAATGTACACCATATCTCTAAATAATTATAAAAATATGATTAATTTGGTTCTTCTTTTTCTTCTATACCAAGCCTAACGGCCTACACCAAGCGCCTTGTGGCCTGTTTTTAAGATGGACTAGCCTACTGTGATGTTGATTCCCAGCTGTTTATCCATCTCTTTGCTGGTCTGCCCGGGAGTCACTACCTTGAGTCTGGCCGTGCAGTGCAATGTGGGGGCAGTCTGGATGGTTCCATTCTCCTCACATGCACATACCATTGTCTTATTCGTTGTCTTCCCCACCCAACGACGTCTTGGATCTCGCATATTTCTCTTATCCCGGTGTTAGACTCTTGCTAGATATGCTCCTTTTTGTCTTCATTTCTGACACTTTTAGCGCGTTTTGTGTTACTGCGGTGTCCGCTCTTTTAATAAATTATATATTGATAACAATATAAAAATATGATGTATGTATGTATTAATATATCAGAATTCTCCATGTGTTCGTAAGTGAAAAATCACATATAACAATAACAACAGATTTGATGGTTGCCTCACTCGCGTAACAGCTAATATTTATGTTTGTTTAGTATATGTAGTAAAACAGCGATGACCTTGCTTAACGTAACATACATTTAATAAGCGACTCACGAGCCGGTTGAGGAGAAAGAGCGATAGAGAATAACGATGTGAAAAACTTTTTTATGTTCGCCATATCGTCTTAACGTAGCGATAACTTAATTAATACAGCGGAGTACAAAGTGCGTAATGGATGTTATAACATCGAAGTTATAATGGCACATGTAACATGGAAATGATAATTAAAACGAGTCGACACAGGGCACGCTAAAATTGTAACGGTACACTTGTGGAGGTCTTCACCAAAAAGTTACATTACCAATAATGCACCAAAAATCCTTTAAATGCAAATCTATTCTGTTTACTGTATTTTATTGAAATCTTAACCCTTTCGATGCCGGAAGGTATTAATATGGCCGTACCCAGCAGGCCGTAATTTTTTTCAACAAAAATGTGAAAGGTTTTAGAAAGATGACTGTAACTTTGATAATATCGTTAATTTGTAACATTTAAGTATTTCTTGATATTTCTAATAGATGTTTCTATATATTCTAATTAAATTGGATTTGATATTGGCTTGCGACAAGCTCAAACGAGAGCGCGTTTACGCGCTCATTTTGTATGGCCAGCCCGGCGAGCACGGCATTGGAGAGCACGTTGACGCGCTCGTGGCACCGAACCGGTTATTTAAAGTGACAAAACGTGACCAATCCTGTGTCAAATCAATATGAAATCATTAAATCGCAACAAAATCCAACAACTTTACAAGCTAGAATTAAATACTTAAAATCATTTATAATGGAAATGTTACGTTTTGGTGAGGACCTCCACACTTATTTTGAAAACGTAATGGCAGCTATAAAGGAGCATTAGGAGACTGTTTGGAGAAGTTTTCTCGTACGGAGCGTTTCCCGCCAACTCCTGAATATTTCCCAATTTATTTTCTACTTTGTTTTCGCGTTATATTTCCCTTTTGCCCTCCGTATACCCACCGGCGAGGCTGCGACCCCCATTCTTCACATCGGCTTTGATAAAGGGACAGACTCTATTTGCCGGCTGTTTTATTTTTTCATTAGGTCCTCTATTGCACATTCGGGACGAGCGCGATAGTTCCTGCTTTCCTGGTACTCGGGGGTGTTTCGCGCGGCGGCAACTGTTATTGCGGGATATGTAGTCATCGTATTACGCCATAAGTTATATAATATTATCCGTCCTACGGGAACCATGACGTGAATGACATGATTTGTAGTTTTATTTTTATTTTTCATCATACACATAATTACAATTTACAATAAATGCACTCACTGGTTTTTTTAGGGGGACATTTTTCAATAGTCATTAACAAAATTTTACGGAAAGAATACTGTTTATAACGTGTAATCACATATGACATGCCCGAATGATGCAATTTATTTCAGATCTACCCACACATCCATTATCAATTAGTTATTTTAGTATTATTTTTTGACATCTCATCAAAGAAGAAGAAGAATATGGAAGTCTGGGCATTTACGGGGCTGACGACCGTCATGGGCTGGTTTAAGTGATCACTTTACACACGTGTAACATTCACCAATTCTACCCATGATTGACAACAGCACTACTCAAATGCTTGATATTTCTAGATATATTGATCAAACTCGAAACACAGTATGCGAGAGTTTACTAGAGACATCTATAGTGGGATGAGGAATGCTTTTATTAAGCATAAACTCTTTCATTTGTATGTAAGGTCCGAATCCTAGATTATATTCACACACTTGAAGAACGCCAGAAAATATCATTTACATTTTTTATTTTAGCTTATAATTTGACCAGTTAATTTATTTACAACATTTTGAGTGTATCCAAATACTTGTTCACAAGTAAAAAGTATTTGGACACTCTGAAAATGTTGTAATTATTTTCATTTTTGTTTTTGGAACTGATCGAATAAATTACCGTGTATTCTGCGATGGCGTTATGCTTTAGCGAAAGAGATGCGGCGAGACAAAGCACTCACGCCGTAAAACCAGTTTCCTTAGCGCTAGAAGTTCGACCTTATAATGATTTCACTCTAGTTACGTTACAAAATCGTTCTCTATTCCCTACACGAGCACCCAGCATCCCTCGTGCGAGCAGATGGCTGAACCGAGATCTATCGGAGTCACGAAGTGTCACCACGAAGTGTTGCTTGTTGGCGCCTGAAGAAAGAGACTTTGTAGTTTCCACTACTCCAGTGGTCGCTAACTTATAAGCCAAAGAGCCAAATATGCACATTACAACGACTATTTTCTTACTAACTAACTTACTAACTTACTATCACGCGCAGGGGTAGGCAGAGAGAATCGAACACTTTTCTTTGCAAACACTCTTAGCCTCTTCCATGTTCATGTAACTCCTCATACATACCCGCCGATTATTTCGACTTCTAAACATGACTTCTTCAAGTATTTGGAATACCTGATCGTGCTAAGTTTTTCTCTGTCGTCATTCTCTAGTCTGGATTCTCTCTGAATCTGTTTGTAATTTTTCTTTTTTCATGTTCTATCCCAATCCTATCTTAGGTGTAGCCAGTGGCGTGCACAGAGTTTTCAATCAGGGTAGGCAGTAGGGTTGGGTAAGGATAAGGCATAGTAGGCACTGGTCAATCTGGTCATGTTTCTATGTGGAACACGAGAAATCTATGGTAGGCACTGCTTTTCTGCCTATATAGAATTCTCGCCTCTGGGTGTAGCATATGGCTAACACGTCTCCAAGTCACTCTGTCACGCGCCATCTCCTTAGTTTCTTCCCAGGTCAGTCCGGCATTTCGAAGTTCCGCTGAGTATAGTCAGTGAATGGTCTTTAGCGGTCTTCCGGAGAACCGGAATCCCCGGGATTGGAAGAAGAGATATGAGGGATTAATTCTTTCAGGTGTCATTCTAAGGACATGTCACAACCATGTCCACCTTCTCCTCTTCTAGACTTCCAGTATTAAGGGCTGTTGGGTTTTTCTCCTCACGTCCTCATTCCTGACGAAGTCATATCACTTAACACCCAGTATTCGCCTCAGGCACCTATTTTCAAAACTCACCAGATTCTTGCTCTAAGTTTTGGTGAGGTGCCACGACTCACACCCGTACAGCAGCACTGTTGGGATGCAGGCGTTAAAGATTTTGTAAAGGATTAAGGCGTTTGCAATTCTAGAACACCTTTATTATAATTTAAGACCTTTATTTAATAGCTGGAGCACTCAACAAAACTTTATTTTACACTCAATTTGAATTGTTTATTAATTGATAAAAATCTTTTCAAAGTTAGGTTAGGTTAGGTTAGGTTAGGTAAGGTTAGGTTAGGTTAGGTTTGTTTTTAATAAGGTCCATGTTTTAAAAGGATTGTTCGCATGAATACATAAAGTCGAAGATCGTTCCTGCGGATATTTGTGCCGGAGTCGCACTTGCAAGGTCTGAGAGCCGCATGCGGCTCCGGAGTCACACTTTGCCGACCCATGCACTACCCGGTCAGAATTATGGAGCGTCCCACTGCGAATGCGTAACGCTCCGTACATGATTTAATCTAGTAACGAAATCGAATAAAATTACCGCCACAATCAGCGCATACTTATCCGTAAAACTTGATATAATATATAACATACGAGCGCATATCGCTCATTCCTTTCAAGAATGTCACAAATCAAAAAACTTGATTTTTCAGGAGAACGTTTTTAAAGCTTAAAAATATAGCGCAATGTATTAAAAATAATAAAATTGTCCGCCTCCGTAGTGTAATGGTCAGCACGCTCGGTTACCGTTCTGGAGGTTCCGGGTTCGATTCCCAAGGGGGGTAAAATAAATATTAGTGATTTTTTCACTGTAATATTTATTCAAAATTACCATGGACTGGTACCTGAAGCGGAGGGCTGATCACCTTTCCTTCTTGTATGTATAAACGATCAAGATAACACTGCGTTTATATGACAGTGCCCTATGCACCATTTGGGTGCGGATAAGGGTTTTTATATTTTATATATTAAAAATAAATATAAAGCCTCTTATTGAACTTTTTACTGTGCAACAGATCTTTTTAGGTAAAAGCTGAAGGTTTTTTCTCCATTTGAAAAATATTTAATATATTAAAAAAAATAAATTAAACAATACCTCTTCGTCAAAATGCAAAAACAACATTGTCTGCCCTGTAGCGGGTAAATATTATGTTAAAAATATGCCTCTTTTGCTGGGAAATAGTACATTTTCTGGGCATTCCGAAAACATGCACAACTGAAAATTGACGATTTTTGATACATGACGTTCTTGAAAGGAGTGAGCGATATAACAGTTTTCACAGAGCATGTTGTATTTTTTGTGTTTGCTTGCACTTGTCATGCTCATGTTATATTTTATTGCATATATTTTATATTTTCGGTTAATAAATAACATACACGATGACCTTGATGTATTTCAACCTTGTTTTATTATTGCGTTAATTCTAGATGGTTGTATTGACAAGAAACTATAACTAACGGTTTCAGTGAATAGTGTAAATGTGTTAATTGTTACTCGTATTTGTTATACATACATGCTTGCACGTACCTTCGAAAATATCCGTCTTTTTGTTTAATCTATGGGTACCTATAAAAAATTATGTAATAAGTAGTTAAGTGTTAATTGCAAACATTGCTTTTTTGCTTTCATTCTTACTATTATTTTGTTTATCATGATTTATTATTTTTTGACATCTCATCAAAGATGAAGAAGACTATAGAAGTCTGGGCATTTACGGGGCTGACGACCGTCATCGGCTGGTTTAAGTGATCACTTTACAAACGTGTAACATTCACCAATTTACCCATTATTGACAACCACACTACTCAAATTCTTGGAAGTTCTATATATATGAACCAATTTAGAAACCTTGTACTTGAATCACTAGAACTTCCTAGAGACATCTATTGGTGAGATGTAAAGAAGCTTTTTTTAAGCACACAGTTTTTTTTTGGACACACTCAAAATGTTGTAAATTTAATATATTTGTCCGCCCCCATAGCGTAGTGATTAACGCGCTAAGCTACCACGCTGGAGGTCCCGGGTTCGATTTCTAAGAGGTTCAAAATAAATATTAACGATTTTTCAGTCTAATATTTATTTAATAATCCTGAAGTGGAAGGCTGATCACCTTTTCTTCGTCTATGTAACGATCAAGATAACACTGCCTCTGTACGATGCAGTGCCGTATGCACCATTGGATGCAGATAAAGGTAAGAAGTAGAATAATGTAATATATGATTTTCTCTAGCTTACCGGGAATTCCAAAAGTTTTTTTTTCAGTCGTTGTATTCCGCCAATATTTCTCGGTTTTCCCCCTAGACCCGAAGGCTATGACCATTTAAAAATCATATCTCCATATATTTCCATTTTTCCGGAAGTGCATCTCCTCCAGCAGGATGTATTATGTGACATCCTGCATCAGGACTTACGAAGGGTGGTCGCCCTGCCAGAGGGGAGGGTTAAGTGCAAGGAGGAAGCTCTTTATACGAGATGAAGGACGAGGGACATTTTTGTGCTGGGAAACAACTCTCAGAAGCATGTGTAATACGTGCATATATATATATATATATATATATATATATATATATATATATATATATATATATATATATATATATATATATATATATATATATATATATATATATATATATATATATATATGTGTCGGTGCATTGTGAAACTGTCTTCAGTCTTAACTGTTAAAATATGACTCGACTGCCAAATTAAGGCCCAATATATAATATGATAAATCACAACTTATTTTTCTTTAAACCCTGGCAACATTTGACGTAATTGTATTTTTTGGTTGATATACTGTTTTTGTACTGAAAAATTAAGTTTTTCTTTTATAAATATGTATATGGTTTTAAAAATAATTATTGAAAATAAGAAGTTTAAAAAAATGTTTTTTTTTCCTTCAAAATGTATTCTAAAAAAATTAGAAATATCGATAAAATTAAGAAAGGAAAGTTGAGACGGTTTGGAAGTGTGAATCGGTGACGAAAGAACTGTAATACAAATTTACGAGGCGAATATAGTTTGAAATAGGAGCAGACGAAGCCCGAGGTAAATTTGCTCTTGGATAAACTCTCCAGGATTTTAGTTTTCATTTTATAATGCATATTTCGTTGTTTGCTGTTATTTTCTTGTTTTCATTTTACTGCATAATACTATGTAGTTGTTAACAAAATATGATTGACCAAGTATTGCGCTAACCGCTTAGTCAAGTTGGAATAAAAATTATTATAAAATAAAATAACAACTAAATAGTTTTTCCACATTAATTTCATTTGATCAGCGACCGGGTTTCGTCATAACCGATATCATCAGACTAGGTCTCTTGTCTCTGGTCAAATAAAATTTCTGTGGAAAAAATCTATATGTGTAGTTGTTATTTTATTATTTAAAATGAAGTTCCACCAAGAAATGTAAGTACAAAACTTAAATCTAATAAATATTCCTCCTAAAAAAAAAAAATAAAAAAAAAAAAAAAAAAAAAATATTCACTCTCATTCTAACCCTTATCCGCACCTAATGGTGCATAGGGCACTGCATCGTATTGATGCAGTGTTATCTTGATCGTTACTTAAACAAAGGCGATCATTCCTGCGCTTCAAATAATTATTATTTTAAATCCTTTTATGACGGAAAGTCCCATTGCTTGTGGTCGATATCTTCCAGTCAGCGTACATATGTGATTAGGAATGTATACTTTACGTTAACAAATGCACGTATACGAGTACAATAGTAAATATATCACATGTAACTTAATGCATATCCCGTGGTTAAGTAAGTCCTCTTGCAATCCAAGCGATGGACATTATGCAATAGCACTCGGCCCTATTTTGCTAGGAGTAATCTTCAGGGAATATTCCAAGAATTAAACTGGGTAGTCTTCCATCTCTAGGGAAATATCCCACAGTCTGGTTGACAGGTGTACAGTATCTACTCAATGAATTAGGGCCACCCAGAATTTCGCGCAATTTCTCAATTCAATCAGGAATAACTCAGAGAAAACCTTGAATTAAACAACATTGAATTTTATTTACACATGAACACTTTATTACGCTTAAATAATGCATATATTTTCATATAAATATAGTTAGTATTTAGTATTTCCACCTTTGGCAGAAATAACTGCCTCAATTCTTTTTGGCATACTTAAAATGCACTGTTTTATCATGTTTTTTATTTCTTCGTCTTCTGACCAAATTTTTTGAATATTTTTTTTTAGACAGTCTTCTGTCGGATTTGGAAATGAGTATACCTTATTTTTTAACATGCTCCATACGTTTTCCATAGGATTAAGGTCCGGAGAATTTCCAGGTCAGGGGAGCAAAGGCAGATTTTTGTTAGACAAAAATTTTATTATTGATTTAGCCCGGTGGCAAGGTGCCCCATCCTGCATGAAGGTGTATGGACCTTCTGTTGGGTCGAGTGTATGGTAGAAGGGCAATAAAATTCGTTCGAGGACCTGCTTATGGGAATTTTGGTTCATTGTTCCTTCCACGAAAAACAACGGCCCAGGTAAATTGTTAATAATACATGACCATATCATTGTTGCAGGGGGGTGTTTGATAACTTTTACCACACATGCCTCATTGTAACGTTCCATTGGTGTTCTCCTGACGAATCGACGGCTCTCTGTCACGGTTTCTAACCGGCACTCATCACTAAAGATGACCTGAAAAATAATGAAAATTTAAGTTTAATTCAAATATATAAGTTTATTTACTAAAATGATATGTTGAAAATTAAATTTAAATAAATACCTTTTTCCAATCATCCACCGAGTAATTTCGATGTAGCCTGGCCCATTTTAATCGATCCGCTTTCATTCGTGGTGTCAATTTTGGTACTTTTACAGGGCGCCTGCATTTCAGATTTACTTCGCAAAGACGTCGCCTCAGTGTTGATACCGATATATTTAAACCCTCTTCTTCCAATTTTATTTTTAATGTTTTTGCTGATGCACTACGGTTTTCTAAGGCACTTTGAACGATTTTTCGATCAGTCCTCGGTGTTGTTTTTCTAATCCTACGACAGTTCTTTCGCCGATTGCTGGTGGCGGGTGACTGATTTTTTATTGATTTTGAAATTCTGTCCACTGTTTGACGAGAAACGTTTTCTTGTTTTGAAATTTCTCTATTAGATAGTATTCCTAATTTCAGTATCACTATAACACTAGACTTTTTTTCCTCAGAAATGTCTTTACTTTTTCCCATTTTGCCTTTTCAAAAAAAACACTTGTGTTTGCAAAAAAAATTTATACTTTATGAACTAAAATTAAAAATTAAGTTTTTTTCACAAGACACGATAACTATATAACCTCTCTGAACAAAACAACAACCAGAACTCAAGAAACTTCACTAATAAATGAGATAGGACTATTTTTTGAACTTTCAACTCTCAGTCTACCTGTGCTAATTAGGGACCTTTCTCAGAAAAAGGGTTTGAAATTTTGTAAAGGCTTAAAAAATCCAGGTATATTTTACATATTATTGAAGGTAATACACATGACATTAGATGTCAATAGAAAACTTAAAGTATTTATGTAAAATAAATATAATAATCCAAAAGATTTCAGAGTATTCAAAAAAATAATGGGTGGCCCTAATTCATTGAGTAGATACTGTAGAACCTTTCTTTCGCAACGGAGGCAATAATAAGCATCTTTTAAAAAAACAACCCTACCCTTAAAAAAACAGAATAATGTCAGCGTCCGTCAGAATTTAGTCAGCTTCCATCTTGTACTGGTTAGCACATTTGGCTAACGTGCTGGAGGTCACGTGTTCAACTCTCAGGATGGTCACAATAAATATATATATATATTTTTTTGACATCTCAACATAGATGAAAAGATAATATCGGAGTCTGGACATTTACAGGACTCACGACCTGTCATAGGCTTGTTAAGTGATCACTTTACACACGTGTAGCATTCACCATTCCACCCATGGTTGACAACCACACTACTCAAGTATTTGGAAGTCATACATACGATCAAGCTCATTACGTTCCATGATTGAGTTTACAACAGGCGTTCAACAACAGTTTTTCACTCCAATATTTATTAAATATTACCCTGGAGTGGTCCCCAAAGCGCAGGAGGGCCTACATGTAATTAACGATCAAGATAACAATAAATAAATACTTTGCAGTGCCCTGTGCATCATTGGGTGCGGATAAGAGTTAGGAGAATAATTTCATTAATTGATTCGGCAATTACTTTATGGTGAAATCTATCCATCTTTAATTAATATTTTAATTGTGGTATGTACTAAGTAAAACATTAATTAAAAATATTAGAAGAATACGCTATTTGCTGCGGATAGAGGTTAGAAGAAGATATATTTAATATAATAAAATACAACTATGTAGTTTTTTTCCACATTAATTTTATTTTACCAACAACCACCAACCACCAGTCTGATGATATACGACGAAACCCGGTTGCTGGTCAAATAAAATTGAAGTAGAAAAAACTAGAAAATTGTTATTTTATTCTATATAATGCACTTCCACCAAGAAATGTCAGCACAAAACTTAAAAAAAAAGAAGATATATTTTTTTATTGTACAACGAGAAAATTTGAGAAAAAGTCTATTGAGAGCATGAATCAGAATGTCCCCATAATGCAATATGTAATATGTGTCGCCTACTTTCAAAATCCGCCAGATCCATGTAAGTCGATTTTACAAAAAATGCAAAATTCTCTGGGTAACATTTATGTTTCAAAGATTTGTCTATCATTAGATTAAATATTGTGAAATAGAGAATTTTCCCATTTTTAATTTTTTTTCAGTATTTAAGAAAAACACGAGATGCAAACCGATAATGACGTCATCTTAGTTTTTGACCCATCCCCGCTCTCTGATTGGCCGATATGGGCCAGAAAGCAAGTTTCATGAATATACGGAATTTGAAATACAACGCTGTTTTTAAGTATTTTTAACAGGATTTTCAAGTATATAAATATTTTAAACAATAAAACCCACAATTCCGCATTCCGATACAGCATTTATTTTAACTACTACTACTACTACTACTACTATAACGCCGTTTCCCCGCAGGGGTAGGCAGAGAGGATGGAACGCCACGCTTTTCTATCCTGGCATACACTCCGTGCCTTCTTCACATTCATACATCTAGTCATACATGCCCTCCGATTACGCAGACTTTTGACACCGCCAGATTTTAGGTTCTGATTTATCTGATCGTGCCAAGTCTTTTTCGGTCATCCTCGTTTTGTTTTTCATTTATTTTAAAATCTTATAAAATTGGATCTGGCGGATTTTGAAATTAGGCGACATATATTCCCAATCGATATGCCTTGAGTATTGAACATGGTACGGTAAGGATTTAGAGTTGCCTACTAGCCTATGTCACCGCTGAAAGTAATTTACTTACATTTCGCATGATGTGTTTTGATTGCGCAGGCCAGTTATATCACCTGAACCACAATCTTATCGCAATGCCCATTGGCCAGCCACTCGACCAACCCATTAAAGTCCTATGAGAACACAAACTTAACAAATCACCCGCAGTTTCTTAACTCTTATATTAATAGCAATGCGACCGACAACCTTTTGCGAAACGAACAAAAAAACCTTTTTGCAGATATTAATATGTTAAATGTAATATATTGATTAAACTATTTAAATAAAAAAACATATTATATTTTGACATCTCCACATCGACGAAGAATATGGAAGTCTGGGCATTTACTTGGCTAACGACCGTAATAAAAATATTTGGACACACTCAAAATGTTGTAAATACATTAACTGGTCAGATTATAAGCTAAAATAAAATAAAATAAAAAGGGAAAAAGTATTTGGACACACTCAAAATATTGTAAAAAACTATATTTAATAATCATCGACCCTTGGTCTTTATTTTTCGGATTAAATAATTGATAAATTTTTTCAAAATTATTTGTAATATTATTAATTAATTTCATTTATTGTTTCGGCATTAACTTTGTGGTCAGACATGATTCAATTGTAATAGAAACACTTGTTTTTTTACCACTTATTTATTATATTTATCTTTTTACCGGCTAGTTTCGGAAGCTACATATGCAAACAAGTCGTTAAAAAAAATAATTTAATACTCAAGTGGTAAAAAACAAGTGTTTTTATTTATAAATTGTTAATTTAATTTTTGGTCTCCAAATTAGACTTTTATACCTACCCAAACTATAATTGTCTATAATTGACGAAAAAAAGTTAATTTATTGAGTTCATTTCAAATTAAAAACACTTCATGAGGTGTAGAAATATTGAACTTTGGATGTGAGTAAATAATGTCAAAATACACGTATACCATACGTAGAAGATTTTCGTGATCGTCAAACGTGAAAAACATATTTTCGCTCGAACGTTCGTACGTCGAAGGACAAATAATAATTTTATTGACGCTTTCATATTGTGTGATCTGGTAGAAGGATATCATTTCTGCTTTGAAATTCTTGTTTCTGGAAAAAATTGCTTAATCAGTCATATTTTCACGCACGGAGGAGAATTTTGAAGATTCTTTCGCCATTATTGTTCTCCGTTCCCGTTTCCCGGGTGAAATTGTTTTACGCTGCAAAGGTGGAAAAGCGTCTACAAAGGATTTCTGTCACTCGACGAAATTTATACAATTGATTTCTATTTCCATTCCGCCTCTAGGAGAGGCTGCTTCTCATTTCACCGCATATTTATGGACCTCTGGGGTTTTCTCGGGACCGTTTCGCTCCTATGTGGGTGGAGAGTAATGCCCCGAAAGGGTTACACTTATACTTTATGGCAATTAATGTTCCCGCTTCTCCCCATCGTGAAACAGAATATTGTTAACGTTTCGACGTTCTTCTGACTTACGGCATATACGTACCTACATATACATAAATACCCGAATAAAACGAAATAAACCAATTTTAATGTTACAAATTCACCTCAGAATTTATTTCAAGATTTATGTTTTACATAAACGCATACATCCACATTTAATGTTTAACCTTTTACGTATGTGTATATGAATACATGTGGAGGTCCTCACCAAAACGTTGCATTTCCATTATAAATGATTTTAAGTAATCAGGAATTCTAGCTTGTAAACGTTTTGTCGAAACTTTAATTACGATTTCGATAGAATACAGTAAACATAACAGATTTGTATTTGAAGGATTTTTTGTGCAATATTGGAAATGTAACTTTTTTGGTGAGGACCTCCACACATGTACTTATATCACAAATGAATTCAGACTCTTAAAATCCATTACCGTATTTTATTTATGTGTGTACGAGTACATTACAGGATGTGATATTCAGTAAGAAAAGTTATTTTTCTTTTATACTTATTCGGGAAGTAATAATTTTTCTTTTATACTTATTACCAGTAGTTTTTTAGGTCTCTAACCATGTCGTGTTAGCCATTATCTAATTTATTTTTATATTTGAAATTTTTGGCAAAAAATGGGAATACCAATAATAATAACAATGTTATGTAATAAAATGTATGTATTAATTATATGCAACATTTGTTTTAATTAGATTAAAGTTTTTTACTGACATTTCTTGGTGGAACTGCATTTTATAGAATAAAATAAGAACAATATAGTTTGTTCCACATGAATTCTTGGTTCAAATAAAATTCATGTGAAAAAGACTACATGTTTTTTTTTATTATTCTTGTTTTGATGTTATTTCTATATTATCGATATATTTCGGCGTAGACCTAAAATTAAATTGTAAAAAACGTTACATTTAATAATACAATTCATAATGTACAATATACGTGTATAGCGATTGGAGCTTTGCAGAATATCAAAGGGTTTTAAAATTATTTATAAATAATTTGCCGTTTTACGACATTATAAAATAAAATCAACTTAAGTTTTATACTAAGTAATTGAATTGTTTTATTGTATGGTATATTCGTATGTTTTACTATACCAAAACAAATATAATTTTACAGTATAAATGCACGCTATGATGCTGTATTATAAATCCAGTCAGTTCTCTTAATGAACTCTTTAAACTTCTTCTCGATATCAGGGCACTAATGGTTTATTTTTATTGCTGAATAAACATGATTTTTTCATCGTTAAATGGAATTTTAATGTTTTAATTTTTATGCATGTGCGTGCAAGCTACACAACATACTCAGACAAACGGCGCCGAACAAACTACCATCGCATTGGTACATATATTACTTTGTGCAACATTGTCATACGTTTACAATCCGCGTACACGTATTAGGGTACATTTCTTAGATAACCAGCGAATTTTCGATTCTAAGTTTCTTGCAATTTACAGGTACGTAAATCATCAAGGTAATGGTCAGCACGCTCGGCTACCGTTCCAGGGTTCGATTCCCAGGGGGGACCAAATAAATATTTTTACTCTAATATTTATTCTATATTACCCAGGACTGGTACCTGAAGCGGAGGGCTGATCACCTTTCCTTAATTTGTTAATGATCAAGATAACGTTGCGTTTATATAATGCAATGCTCTTTGCACCATCGGGTGTGGACAAGGAATTGAAGATGAAGAAATCATTAAAGTAGCGCTCCCGGGTTCGACCCCTTCATCCTTCGCCGGGTCAACCTATTTTTTTAAACTTTAATTTTACTTATGTTCTTATTAGAATGACATATGGTACATTAGACTCGTAAACGAAGTATGTGATCATTTTCGACGATTTTTGGGTAAACTCGATTCAATATATCCTATGTCATATTTTCCTTTTTATCAAGTCGCGTTATGGGTGAATCAACGTCAATTTCGAACAAATAAGTGATTCATTGTTTGGCGACGGATTATACAGAATCGTGTCGAATCATTTTTTTTTTAATTTTTGTTTTATCAGTGTTTATTTCATCATATACACAGTAACAATTTACGGATTTCGGTAATGTAATGAGGGCTCACTGAGTCAAGAGCTTATTTTACAGTATTTTACACATTTTACAAAATTTATTTAACTCTTTTCTTGGACTCTATTACTATATTATTAATCATGTCATGTGGCGAAGGTATACGCGACATAAACTCAAAAAGTGACGAATATTCTTTAAAGCAATATCAAATTTAAAAATTTGGTCTCATTATATCGGCACTTAGAAGACCACGATTGATATATTTTTATTATTTTTTTTATTTAGGTTAACAACAGCAACATATTTAAAACAAAACATCAAAGGATAAACATTAAATAAGCCAATTATAGTTAACTACAGAAACATAAAGATTTGTACAAAATATTTAGTGTAGATCTAGCAAATGAACACGTATTTATGAGAGAAAATGTGCATATGTGAAGTGTGTAGAGGGTGTGTGTGTGTGTTACATAATATGTCGATATTATTACTCCTTCGAAGGTTGTAAATTTGTTTATTTTCAGAATTTCACATCGTCAAGTGATATGATTTGTGATCTACTGTAGAATCTGGAATTGACATATTTTCCAGAAAAAATACATATATTCGTCGCATTTTTTTACGTTGATTTTTATATAAGCATGTTTTTAAAAATGGATACTTATTGCACAAGACTCTTAGGAGGGTCTTAAAAGGGCGTCTAGAGGTACGATGTGTGGGGGGTCGTGCATAATACTACCCGTTCGCATTCGCACGGTATTCATATGTATACATACTACACGAGCGTGAGTAGTACTCACAAAGTATAATACTTCCACTTACGTATTCGCGTAACTCAAATTTACATGGCGATATACGAACAGGCTTACGTTCTTAACGCCGTGTTCCCATACTCTTTATTATCACCTTAATGTTTTCACAGTTGGCTGCTTGCCGCTTAGTGTTCGCTTCTACGGCACCGTTTCGATATGACGATATAATTCACAAATTGCGAGATCGTATCCGACGCACGTACTCGACAATCGTAATTTTAACGAGATTCCGCCAAATTCAGCTTGAATTCAACAAGAAATTATGAAATATATGCAGAGAATGTTTGACAACATTGTTGACAAATCACTATGTGATTCTGTTCAGCTATGAGTAGGTACAATTTGATTTAATTTTCTACCGACTTAAGTGCTTTCAGAGATTTTTATCGAAATCTATATGTCATCAACTATATGACTTTATTTTATTTATTTATTACTTATTTCTGATAATGAAATAATGCACTAGTGCAAGTCATTGAATAACTAATATTTTCCTGTTTTTATGTTTTTTTTATGTTTTAAATACAACCTTAAAGAAGACATTTAGGTATAAATTCTATTATATTTAGGTACAAATATGTCTGTACTGCACACATAAGAGCAATTTCATCACACCAGCGGACACTAGCTTCATATATTCTTCTAGCCCCTATCCGCACCCCAATGGTGCATAGGGCACTGCATCATATAATCACAGTGTTATCTGGATCGTTAACACATGAAGGAAAGGTGATCAGCCCTCCCTTATGAATATTTATGTTATCATCTCACAACTAGTTAGGTCACTTCAGTTTATCGCATCTTCACCAAACACGCAATCAATATGTCAAATGGAGGAAGATGCATTTATGTATTTAAAGACAGGTAATTTTTGGCACACGGGCGAAATGCCCGCTATAAAAAGTGCATTAATTTGGTCCGAAATTATTATTATTCCAAGGTTAGACGTTTAAATGGCTGTTAAAAGTCGCTCGGTAATCTCTCGCGGCGAAATTGGGTCTACAGAGTAACGCCCTCGTATACGATATATTTCATATGTTATACATATTTTGATATCTATCTCTACCGATCTCTACCGAATTGATAATCGTGGACACTCGCCTTGCTACCGGTCGCAAATTGTATCGTTAAACTACGCTGCGCGCTTTTTTATCCAAACGTAGCGGAATTCGGACTGCAATATCTATTAGCAAATTTGCATGATTTATTTTTTTGCGACCGTGTTCGCTGTCTCTGTACTATATATCAGTTTTTTACGATTTTAAAATAACGTTACATTTTTGGTAAAAATAAAGTGCATTATGATTTGAAAATTTTAATAAAGATTGAATTTTCCAAATTGACTTACTAACCATCACGCTACTTTTCTACAGGGGTAGGCAGGGAGAAATGAACGTCACACCACCGTCTTTACTAACAATCTTCCCCACTTCCATATTCATGCATCTCCTCACACATACCCGCCGATTATTCTGACCACATTTCGAAATACACGATCTTGTAAGTTTTCCTCGGTCTTTCTCTACTCCTATTTTCAACTACGTTCGCCTCATAAATTTGTGTTACCGTTCTTTCCTCACTCATTCGTTCCACATGTCCAAACCATTTCAACACACCTTTCTGAATTTCATCGATAGTGCATATTAGCCATTATTCTTTATCTTATTTCATAACTTGAACATTGAATTAACTATTTATAATTCTTACTGAATATAGTACAGCATCCTTGTTAAATCTCAAAATAAAATGAAATGTATTTATCGCCACAACTATAATTATTTTTAAAACCAATTTTTGTTTCATTAACGTCAACGTTAGATTTCACGTTGTTGTTAGTTTGATGTTATGATTTTTAGAAAAAGTATTATCGATGATATACTAAATTTGTAATTGCACTATTGTTCAATGGTTATTATCAGGCGAATTCGTAATGGGATTATTCCAAAATGTTTATTGATCTGTATTAATATGTAAATGAATCAATTACCTTCTTACATCTCGTGATTTGAGTTGTCATTCTAATTTTTTAAATTTTTTTATCTATAATAGTTTGATAAAACGTATTTACTTTTTTAACGTACGTGTATATTGTATTTGCATATATATTTCAACATATAACCCTCAAATCTTGACCCTATTATTGATAAATTAATAGTTTTAAAAGCAGACCTATACAAACTTCACACACGAAAAAAGCAAACACGCAGTGATCAGCAGAATATATGTAAATATATAACTTTCATATTTTGATACTCTGGAATGAAGTTTACCTCAACCAGAATAAATATGGAATACGAAATCCAATTTTGTTTTACATGTATCAATAAATGTATGTATTAACATTTCCCTAATTATAAACGTGTCTTTCTACTTCTCGGCGTTGTAAAGTGGTTTTTATTATCTTGTGCGTTCCTAGTATCGTCATTATATAATTTATTTTTGAGTGTGTCCAAATACTTGTTCACAAATCTGGATTTTCTCCAATTATAGGAGTTATTTTTCAAAAATAACTCTTATAATTGGATATAATTCAGGTTTGTGAACAATTATTTGAATTGAATTAAGTGATCAAATTAAAAGAAAAACTATTCTTTTTTGACATCTCATCAAAGATGAAGAAGAATATGGAAGTCTGGGCATTTACGGGGCTTACGACCGTCATAGGCTGGTTTAAGTGATCACTTTACACACGTGTAACATTCACCAATTCTACCCATTATTGACAACCACACTACTCAATTCACTGAATTTGAGTAGTGTGGTTGTCAATAATGGGTAGAATTGGTGAATGTTACACGTGTGTAAAGTGATCACTTAAACCAGCCTATGACGGTCGTAAGCCCCGTAAATGCCCAGACTTCCATATTCTTCTTCATCTTTGATGAGATGTCAAAAAATAATATGAAAATAACTCCTGTAATTGGAGATAATCCAGATTTTGTGAACAAGTATTTGGACACACTCAAAATGTTGTAAAAGAAAAACTAATAAAATGAAAAGGATATTGTCTAGCGTTTCTCACGTATGTGATTATAATCCAGGATTCGGACCTCACATACAAATAAAAAATTTCTGCTCAATAAAAAGTTTCTTTTATCTCACCAATAGATGTCTCTAGTAAAATTCTAGTGATTCAAGCACTTTGTTTCGAAATTGAAC
The DNA here is from genome assembly GCF_059751285.1 of Brachycentrus maculatus. Lineage (NCBI taxonomy): Eukaryota > Metazoa > Arthropoda > Insecta > Trichoptera > Brachycentridae > Brachycentrus > Brachycentrus maculatus. Next base: position 846,459 of record NW_028280927.1, read on the forward strand.
CATACATATAGAAGTTTTAAGAATTTGAGTAGTGTGGTTGTCAAACATGGGTAGAATTGGTGAATGTTGTATTAAAATTTTCCCAATTATAAACGTGTCTTTTTACATCTCGATCTTGTAAAGTTGTCGGTAGTCTCGTGGTTTTTATTGTGTTGTGCGTTCCTTGTTTCGTCATTATATAAATTTATTATATTTACGAAACCCTTCAGACGATGGCTCCGGTCATAATTTCGAGGGTGGAATGTCTATTGTAAGTTAAACCAGTTATGCCATCGGGATTGTTTGAGCTAATATCGTGTGCTCGGTATCACTGTGTGCGGCACATATATTTTTTTTATGTTTCTGTAAACGGAATGGCATCCTTTCGGAACGTGATAAGAATATAGCCGTCATCTCATTCCTACACATCATGATTGTTATGCGTTGAGCTCCGCTGCGAGATTGTCGTGTATGCATGCCAACAACCAGTATTTTAATGCAAGTGACGTGAATTTATCTGTTTCCTTCTCTTCCTCGTCTGGTCAAACATTCTGGTCAGCCGTATTTTTTAAAGCTTACTTCAGTTTAAGTATTTTAATATCTTTTCGATTTTAACTGAAGATGGCTGCCTGACACATCAGTTATAGCAAATAAAACCTGCTCAGAGAAAGCCAAATTGTTAATCAACAATCGAGTCTTGGTATCAACTCTAATGTATGAAAGTGAACTATGGAGTTGGCAAAAGAAGGATGAAAGTAGACTGAATGCAGTCAAAATGCGATCTCACAGACGATGTATTATAGGTGTTCAAATGGTGAAATAATGCAAGGCAAGATAAGCATTATCGATTAAAAAAAGGTGTTTTGAGGTGGTTCGGATAAGTGAAAAGAAAGGGTGAGGAGAGAACAGTAAATATAGTAGATAGTAAGTATAGTTGATAATAGTAGCTGAAGAAGACCGCAGAAAGCTTATATGATCAAGTATGTTAAATGCTTGAATGTGGTCAAGTCAGGAGTCGAAATAATGGGCGGGTATGTATAAGGAGATGTATGAATGGGTAAAAGATACGAAGAATGCTTGCAAAGACAGAGTTGTGTGGTGTTCTTTTTTTCTCTACCTACCCCTGCTAGGGGCCAGCGTGATTGTTGTTAGTGATATTTGAGAAATTTTCTTTCTTCTTCTCCTTCCTGCTAAATCTATTTTTTATACCACACCCTTTTTTAATCTCTGAATGTTTTAAAATAGTTTTATAACATAAATGTGGAATTGTTTAATTGGCTTGTTTTTAACGTAACTATTTTTGTTAATGTAATGTAATGTTTATTATTCTTAATGAAACTATTGTTCATTATATAATTTTTTTATATGTAAAGCTGTACAATTCCTGAGCAAATATAAAAGAAATAAAAAAATTAAAAATAAAATAAAATAAAAATAAAGAAAAAGATTTTTGGAATATCTTACTATTTTGTGTACACATTCATACATACTTTTTTAACAAAAAACATAAATTGACTGGTCAAATTATAAGCTAAATAAAAAAATAAAAAAATTAGAAATATATTTTCTTGGGTTTCTCATGTATGTAAATATAATCCAGGATTCGGACCTTACATACAAATTCATATCATACAAGAGGTTCTGCTCAATAAAAATGCTTCTTTCATTTCACCATAGATATCTCTCGTGGAATTCTAGTCAATTCAAGCAATATGTTTCGAATTTGAACGATATATCTAGAAGTTTTAAGAATTTCTTTAGTGTGGTTGTCAATCACGGGTAGAATTGTTGAATGTTACACGTGTGTAAATGTGATCACTTAAACCAGCTTATGACGGTCGTAAGCCCCGTAAATGCCCAGACTTTCGTATTTTTCATCATCTACGTTGAGATGTCGAAAAATAATATAAGAATTTTGCGTAGTTATCCAGATTGTCGTATTAGTATGCACGAAAGAAGGTACGCGCCTTTTAATATTCTCAAATATAAAATGCACACAACGTTGCTACAATATGAGACGTCTGGCAGCTAGCCTTGAGACAGGATTATCCTGCCGAGGGTTTCTTATTGTAATCATAATATTAATTTTCCTGTAGTTTAACGGTGTCTAGCAGGATCTAATAAAGCTACGGGATAAAAGAGAATTATTAGTCAAAGGGAAATGAGTACTTACCTTAGGGTACCTACCTGAAATAACGAGACTTGGTTTGTTAAAGGTTGGCCAGTGAATTGTCATATCGTGTCTAAGTGAAATGAACTTCCCCTAAGTGAGTGTACTTCTAATATATATATATATATATATATATATATATATATATATATATATATATATATATATATATATATATATATATATATATATATATATATATATATATATATATATATATATATATATATATATATATATATATATATATATATATATATATATATATATATATATATATATATATATATATATATATATATATATATATATATATATATATATATATATATATATATATATATATATATATATATATATATATATATATATATATATATACTATAGTTATAATGCAAACTGTTCCATTTGTCTACATCAGAACATCGATTCTATACGTGATTTCTCGTGTCAACTTTGTATTGTATTTATTTTACCTTTAGTTTTATTCGGTAAAAATAAATATTCATTGAAAATCGAAAAATTCAAGTACCTGACAATAAGGGTTAATAAATGCCAAAATAAGAAACGAATGAACAGAAGAAGAGGTTTTTTTAATTAAATTCTTAAATACTTAACCTCCGTGTGGAATCGATGCCGACACCTGTTAAATTACTTTGCAAAATTATATGATTACCTTCAAATCCTTAATCCTTAGTTGATAAGTAAAGCTTAAAACAAGCATGCATTATCATGTCACCGAAATTCATTTATTTATGTACTTTTTTTAGTTTTTTTTTCAAATTAATATAATTATAGCTTCATTAATTGATTCGGCAGTCACTTTGTGATAAAATCTATCCATTTTAATTAATGTTTTACTTAGTAAATACCACTATTTCTTAAAATCTCTTCTTAAGATTTCTACGTTGTTGTGTTTAAATTTGTGATCATCCTAAAAATAATTAATACGAAAAGCTATAAAATGCAACATTTTGAAACAAAAGAAATTCATAAAAATATAAATAACAATAAACTCATAAATAACAACATGACAATGACTAACGCCTCCCCCCTATTGCCTATGTTCCCACTGATAAGAAAAGAAAAAGTATATAAATAAATAAAAATAAGAAACAGCTACTACCCCCTCTTTACTACCTTCAACGTCCCAAGGACTCAACTCGAAAATTTAGAATTAGCTTCACATACGGTGTTTGAAAATGATGCTGAATGCATCGAAACACGTGTCACAGTGGATTTTAAGAAAAAGTGGTATTTACTAAGTGAAATATTTACAACATTTTGAGTGTGTCCAAATACTTGTTCACTAAATCTGGATTATTATTGCTAAATAATAAAAATGAAAATCGTATTTTCTGGCGTTTCTCATGTGTGCGATTATAATCCAGGATTCGGACCTCACATACTAATGTAAGAGTTTCTGCTTAATAAAGCTTCTTTACATCTCACCAATAGATGTCTCTAGTGAAGTTCTAGTGATTCAAGAACAAGGTTTCTAAATTGGTTCATATATAGTACTTCCAAGAATTTGAGTAGTGTGGTTGTCAATAATGGGTAGAATTGGTGAATGTTACACGTGTGTAAAGTGATCACTTAAACCAGCCTATGACAGTCGTCAGCCCCGTAAATGCCCAGACTTCCATATTCTTCTTCATCTTTGATGAGATGTTACAAATTAAGTGAAATATTAATTAAATATAATTATAGCTGTTTGAAAACCTGAATTACAAAAGTATTTTTTTATATGCCTTTTTGTCAAATGGAGCAAGGTGTGATACAGTATACACTATTCTGTGTCAATTGATGAAGGCTGTTTCTATCGCTGTGTTTTTTTTTTAGCCCAGTCTGTATCAGTTAGCAATTAGAAAAATAAAACTCACATGAACATTTCGCTCACTCCTTTCAAGAACGTCATAAATCCAAAATCGTCGATTTGCAGTTGTGCATGTTTTCGGAATGCCCAGAAAATGTACTATATCCCTGCATAAGAGTCATATTTTTAACTGAATATTTACCTGCTACAGTGTTGTTTTTGCATTTTGAAGAAAAGTCATTGTTGAATTATTTTTTTAAATGAACTAAATATTTTTCAAATGGAGAAAAAACCTTTAGGTTTTACCTAAAAAGATCTGTTGTACAGTAAAAAGTTCAATAAGTGGCTTGATATTTATTTTTAATACATTGCATTATATTTTTAAATTTTAAAAACGTTTTCCTGAAAAATCAAGTTTTTTGATTTATGATGTTCTTGAAAGGAGTGAGCGATTTGCGTGTTCACAGAAATCTGTCTAAATAATCGAGATTTAAATACTAATTTATAAATCAGGAAGACCAGAAAGCTTTTTAATATATTTTGTTTATTGATTTATTATTATTATTCTAATTGTCATTGCCAGCGCTGAGATCGCCTTCATTGTAAACTCGACATTTATATCGTGGCGTGTCCCTAGTTTTATACAATTTGTCTTTGATCTTTCCCTTTTTCGCTTTTCCTCCCTCCCGTCCGTCTTCCAGGTATTTTCACAAATTTACAAATGTGCATTTTTGCAATTGGAATAGTACAAGTACTTATTTTGTGTAACTCATTTAAGACCAAGTATTCATTAAGTCGCATTTGAATTTTCTTCAAACCCAGGTAACATTTGACACAATTGATTTTTTCTCCTCAAAACATCGTTTTCGCATTGAAAAAAACAATTTTTCCTTCAAAATTATTATATAGATTTGAAAAGAAAAGAATTATTGAAATGTAAAGAGTTAAACAAAAAAAATATATTTCAATATATTGTATGAAATATGTCTAAAAAATAAGAAAATCCAATTTATGGGTATATATTTTTAAAAATATATATATAGGGCGTGAAGTGACGTCCGGTTCTCAAGCTCGGCCGGACGCTTATGAATTCTATTATTGTGAGTAAGGTCTTAACTTAATGTTGAACAATATCTCATTGGATATTGATCTGTTCCATGTGTCTGAAGGAGTTTTCCGAAGCGGGATTCTTCTACACCTTTAGCAATAGTTATTGCATATATTTTATTTTAATGTATTTTTAATGTATACGATTTAATTTCTTATAGTTTGTAATGCATATATTACTTGAAATAAATAAATTGAATTGAATTGAAATGAACTGAACACCCAAATGTTTACTTTGAACAGTTCTCAATATTCTCTCCATAGAACCTACCATTATGTGTCAAAGTAGCAAGAGAGTGTGTTGCAACATTGTGTGTGATCATTTTATTTATAATTTGAAAATTCCACGTCTGACTCTCGCAATTGTCACCGTATCGAATCCCATGGTTCATAAATTTGGCATATTTTGTATTTGCCCAATTCTATTTGATAATGTTTTCTCTTTGTGCCCATACGGCGTCCGGCCGCTCGCACGGCGCATGGCGTGGTAAAATTAAAACTATTATCGCTTTTCAATTGAAAATGACGCTGCATATTCAAATTATTGCGTCGCCCCCTTATTTCACAGTGATTTCATGCTTTTACCGAATGCGCACGTTAGCAATATAGGTACGTTTTATTTAATTGATAGACTTTCAATAGAAAATCACGCGCGTACCTCGATTCAATAATTAGAGTGTTAGCAAACGCGAATGTCATACCTTTTAAATCAGTAAAAGATTTTAACCAATATTTGTTTTTTTCGCCATCGATGAGGCAATAGGACGTAAAACACATCAGATTTAGTGGTGTCTTATTTAGAAAATATGACAAGACGAATAAGACAAATAAATGAACTTTGTGACAAATTTTGATTGATATAAGATATTTAATCCATTGTATCTATTGTATTTTTTTAAGGGGTCAACCTTTTTAATTAATTATCAACTAATTAATTTCTTAGGTAACTAATAAATCTGTTTAAAAAACAATATCTGTTTTTATACATGTATTGAATAACTTAATTTTTATAATCTTTTTAGTAAAATAAACTAACCCTAAATAAAATAATAATAACCCTAAATAAAGTAACCCTATCGTAAGAGATTTTTTTAGTTTTAAAAAGAGAAATATTTGTGTTTTTATTATTTACACATATATTTCAATTTCGTACTATTTCTGTAAGACTAAGCGGCTCATTATTAGAAATAGGTATCAAATTGTGGTAGAGTGGGTTCGAACCAAGAAACTCCGCGACACCAACCACGGGACCACAACCCGACAAATTTTAACCAATATTTGTTTACACAGATTTTTTATGCATGTTTCGAATAACTTAATTTTTCAATGGTGTATAGGTCACACTGCATCGTATAGACGCAGCGTTATCTTGATCGTTAAATACATGAAAGAAAGGTGATGATCGCTGCGCTTCTAAAATAGTGAAGGACATTGGTGCCATCCAAGCTAAGATACAAAATGCCGAACCCTCTTCTAGTGGAACTGAAGGCCTGTTGACAACAGTCAGCAGGCCGGCTTATGAGAGTTTTACGTGGTGCCTCCTAGCAACGAGTAAATTCTGCTTGACCCACACTAGATTATCCTTCCTATGCAAAACACAGTTTAAAATAAAACATGATTTCAGCTAAAAAGAAACGAAGAAAATCCACTAATCGATCCATAAACCTTGTAGGTACATAATAAGCAAAGTAAATAATAAATCCAACTCCCATCTAAAAAAAACCCCTGCGCTTAATGTACCAGTTAATGATAATATTGATATAAAATATTTGATTTCACTCATTTATTTTGACTTCCCTGGGAATCCAACCCGGGACCTTGAGCGCCGTAGCCAATCGTCTTGACCACCAGAAATTTTCACATAAATGTATATGATTATATATACGATTGATTTTGATAGTATATATATATATATATATATATATATATATATATATATATATATATATATATATATATATATATGAAAATAAAGGTATTAGGAGTAAACATAGAAATATGGACTAAAATGCAAAAAAATTGTATTTTTTATTTGGTAAAAAAAAAAGTTTCTAAATAATTAAACATAATTTGAATTAATATTCAAACCGTATTTTTTCACAAACGTGCTATTTATTCACGAATATCTTAGAAACTCCTTAACTGGACAATTAAAGTTATTTAAATAATAATAACTCGTCATTGTATCGGTAGACTGATATTATCTAAAAACAATACCTCTCTTTGCATGTCTCAAATTATTTTATTTGTTTTGTTTTAATGTCAATCAATAATTGTTTTGTTAGCTGGAGGCATTATCCTGATTGGAATTGCAGCATACTTTATTAATAGTTATCGATCGCATTGTAATGCAAAATAATAAATAACAATTTCAAAATGAATTTGACAATTGAAATAACGATAGCACTTAGTCATTCATCGGTCGCATGGTAGAATTTGTAGGAGAAATACCCAAAATAGATTAATCTTTACTTTCATATTTATCTTTTACCGACTCGGTTCGAGTAATGGCCTTCATTATAAATGTCCTTAATATATTTTCGTGTATTTTTAATGGTAAATAATTAATGGTTGCCAATATCGGACTTTCGACGTAGGTACGCGCTTTACCGTGCGAATAGCGAGTGTTGTAATGTACCGGTTTAAAAAAATGAAACAATTGAACTATACTACATTTTGAGTGTGTCCAAATACTTGTTCACAAATTTGATTATCTCCAATTAGGAGTTATTTTTCATTTGATTTTTCCTACATCTGATTTTGGTGATCACTTAAACCAACCTATATAACGGTTGTAAGCCCCGTAAATGCCCAGAATTATATATTTTTCTTCATCTATGTTAAGATGTCAAAAAATAATACTATATTGTATCACTTATTGAGTTTTATTTAATTTGTATTAATATTATTATTATTACACAATTATTTTTCGGAGTTTGCGAATCATATAATGGAAACAAACTACTCATTTGACTCAGATACACACAGTCACATACAAAACCCAAGTCATGAAGAATTTAGAAAAAAAATTAGTGATAAAACATGAATTGATAATATGCTTTTCCAAAATTCATCACCATTATTGTCTATGTTCCCATTAAACAAAGTCCTGCCCCTTCTAGTCCCCCCTTCCCCCTCCCTTCTAGTTATTACCCACCTCTTTCAATACGTGAATAATTTTTGCTCGTTAGTTTCTGTAATCACCTGTCGATGAAAACATCTGTATTTTTCTAAACTAGTCGTGGTATAATACGAGTGGAATACGTTAATGCCTAATCAATAAATAATATTATTGTAATGTGTTAGTGCATCGGTCGGGGTTAAAATTGACTTGGACATATCTTGTCTCGCGGTATGGCGTGTGAAGCGAGTTGGTCGAGTTGTGGTCCCATGGCTAAATGTCGTGTGTTCCTACTCAGAGGCTTCAGGTTCGACCCTCACTCCGCAACAGTTTGGTTCCGGTTTAAAAACATAAACACCTTAAAACAGTATTGATTTGAAATATTTCGTGTGTATCATGGAATGCAAATATTTATTTTTCAGTCTTGACAAAAAGGATGTGGAATTTTTGTTCGAAGTCGCGCCTTATCCGCGGTCTTTCGTGCGGTTTATCTCGAACGATAGTAGCACTATCGCAGGAGTGTTCCGTACAGCTGGTGTTTAATATACATATGTATATAAATATATATATATATATATATATATATATATATATATATATATATATATATATATATATATAAATATATATATATATGTATATATATATATATGTATGTATATATTTATATATATATATATATATAAATACAAAAATATATTTGATATATTTTTAAATGTCGGGTTGTGGTCCCGTGGTTAGTGTCGCGGACTCTTAAGTCAGAGTTTCTCGGTTTGAACCCACTCTACCACAATTTGATACCTATTTCAAATAATAAGCCGCTTAGGCTTACAGATATAGTATGAAATAAAAAAAATATTTGTGTACATAGTAAAAACACAAATATTTTTCTTTTAACAAAAAAAAATTCAGTTAAGTGAAATTGAGGCTGTGAGTGTTGATTTATGAAGTGATGGTGTCTTATTATTGTCTGAAAAAGTAGCATTCCTTACCGCCATTTCCTCATCTGTCTGACGCCATGTAGGTACACGTAATGGGGTATTAATTGTTTATATCGCATCATGATCGTTTGGTTACTTCTGCCTAAACATGACAGAGGCAGAGTGATAGATTCTATTATAATTGACTCCATCTAATCATCAACAAGTGGAAATCTCTAATTAGGGCTATTTTTAAATCACTTGTTGCTAACGTGATAATGATTTGAAAACATGTAATTATCTTTTTCTTCTTCTTTGAATTTTTTAAAATTTTAAATTTATTTATTTCATAGATACATACATTTTTTACTATATGTATTACTGCTCTTTAGGCGTGGCCTGTATTGAGCCGAAATACTTACATGTTAGTACAATTTTATTAAAATTATTATTTGTTTTTTGTTGTTGTTTTTTGTGTGTTTATTTTTTTTTTCTTTTGTTTTTTGTTATGTTTTTTTTCTGTTTTTTTGTTGTTTTTTTCACGATTCTTACATAATGGTCGCCCGTGGGGACGTCAATAGAGCGACTACTGTCCTTCATTACGTCTTCAGACATCGAGTTGATTTTTACTTTTGCAAATATATTTACAGTATTGTGTTCAATGTTGCATGAATCCGATTGATATTAAATACAGAAAGCTCTAAATAGCAATATGTATGCGCATTCTCTTTGCAACTGCATTTCAGATCAAAACATCCAAACCATTGTGTTTGGGGTTAAAAAACACTTATTTTGTTAACAAAATGAGTTTTCTTCATAGTTTCAAGGATAACATTTGTATATGTATAATATAACATAATACGTATAATAAATGTATATATGAAATGAATATGTATAAAAAAAAAATAAAAAAAAACATTTTGATTGAGTCGTTTGTGTCAGTTTCTTATTTAAGGTTCCTAACGAGACATTTATTTTGTTATTATTTGATATTAGATTCATATATTTAAAAAATAACACACTGCCAAAGCCTATACGAGTATATAGGTATTTAGTAAAATGCAATATACACTATGGTATGAAGATAGTTTCAATATTTCATACCAGAAAATTATGTTACAAAAAACATGTAAAATAAGAAAAATAAACATAAAAATAAATGCTTTGGCGTTTACGAAGAAAATTAAATTTAGAGTGAAATCAAATATGACTTTTTTTTCCGAGAAATTTCTTCATATACCTGACAACTCATCCGACAGATATCAAAAGCATACTACTGCAATTGCAAATTGGCTAATCAATAAAATAATTTATTAAAGAAACCGAGGAAGACCGAGGAAAACTTGCCACAATCATGTAGGTGAAATACTTGAAAGCGGCCAGGTCAGGAGTCGTAATAATCGTCGGGTATGTATGAGGAGATGCATGAACGTGGAAGAGGCGAAGAATGTTTGCAAAGACAGAGTGGTGGGGCGTTCGATTCTCTCTGCTTACCCCTGCGATGAAGCGGCGTGACGGTTAGTTAGTTAGTTGAATCAGTCATCAAATTGATTCACCTACTATCTTTTAATTTATATTATTATTATTTATATTATTATTATTTATGCAAGAAATATCACATACACAATATGAATATAAACATACTTAAGTTTAAATAAGCCTATAAACTGATTTTATATTTTTCTGAATTTTGCAAAGAAAAAAAAACAATCTACGTAAATCAATATGACCTACTAAGGGTCTCTGTGAAACGGCCTGGATAAAATATTTTTTTGCAGTAAATCAAATTAACGATTTCGTTTTTGAGATCGGCATCTAAAATTTTATTACACATATCGTGAAATAACCAATCGTACAGACCCTTCAAATTTAGCGTGATATTAGACGAAAATGGGATACATTTTCCTCAATTTATGTTTAATCCATACCCTATATTTAGTTCCAGAAAAATAACATCACGGAAATACAATTCGTAAAAAAATATTTTATTACTTTCCAATAAGCGGAATAGGCCCTTATATTTTATTATAAGTTGACAATATGATTATGCCTATGTATGTATATTACGTAAAATATAGCAACTGTAATCTACGATATATTGGGCGAGTAAATTACAAAAAACACAGAGGAATAGATAATATTTCACCAATAGATGTCTCTAGTGAAGTTCTAGTGATTCAAGAACAAGGTTTCTAAATTGGTTCAAATATATCGAACTTCCGAGAATTTGAGTAGTGTGGTTGTCAATAATGGGTAGAATTGGTGAATGTTACACGTGTGTAAAGTGATCACTTAAACCAGCCCATGACGGTCGTCAGCCCCGTAAATGCCCAGACTTCCATATTCTTCTTCACCTTTGATGAGATGTCAAAAAATAATATTTCATTATTTTCGAGAAAATAAATTGTTCGAAAAAAATGTCACGGTCAAGATCACACTATATATTTTTTAACTGTATTGTCTGTTGTTGTTTAAGGTTTAAAGGGTTGACCTAAATCAGAACATTGAAAAAATAAGACTTTTTGTGATTTTTTAGAAGAGAAATAAAAAAAATTAAGTCATTGAATTTCGAGGTATGGTTTCATCTAACTAACTATCATGCCGTTTGGTTGCAGGGGTAGGCAGAAAGAATACAACGCCAAACCACTCTGTCTTTGCAAACATTCATCCCATCTTCCACATTTATGCACCTTCTCATACATACCCGTCAATTATTTCGACTCCTGACCCAACCGCCTTCAAAAAATTGACAAACCTGATCGAGGTTTCCCCCTGTCTTCCTCTGCTATTTTTCCAACTACATTCGCCTCATAAGTAATTTGTTTTACCGTTCTTTGTAATGGTTTTTCGTTCAATATATTGAAATTATGTATTCTGGAGATCACAGCGTCGCATTTTCATATACATATATCGCTTTCACCATAAACTGTATACTTACGAATGATAAATTTATAAAATGAGATTTTTTAAAATGTCAACAGCAAAAAATACCCTTTTAAAATTTTATTATTGCTCTCTGTTGTACTTTTCAACCTGCCTTTTCTTTTCTATCTCAATTCCTTTACATTATATGTTATCGAGGGGATGAGTTGAATCAAAATTATCAAATTACTATATAATTTTTTTTATTCGCATTATTAAATGTCATTCGAATAATTTATTAGATAAATCCAGGATAAATTTTTAAAAATACCCTCCAATCTTTTCCCACACTGCTTGCAATTTATGGGTCCTGAAATTCCCGTAAAAAGCCGTGAAAAGCGAATTGTTTTTTGCCTAAAATCCGCTCGCCTTGGACAGCCAGTTTTTTCGGTCATTGGTGCGTTCTTTGATCTGACGGCAACTGTTTTATTTTCGGGCAAAAGCATTATTCCATTCAAACATACAAATGAATTTTTTCGCTTTTTAAAACCACTTGATTAATTTTATCATTATTATAGCTACTAGCTATACCCAGCCACACGTTCTTGTGGGCCAGTCTGGTTAAATAAAAAATAAATAAAGTAAAATACACACATTTTTAAAAGGTATATAATGTCACAATCCTTGTGAAGCGATGAAAATATTTAAAATGTTAAATGATAGCAGCTGTCAAGAAGCACGCTCTCCACCATTAGCAATATTGAGTTTTGGGTGTATTACTGTTACATTCAACAGATGGCGATGCCATTGCGGTTTTTATGTGTAATTTTATATGTCCTAGGACGTGTATTTTAAAATATTTATAATAATATTCAAATGCAACGTTGTAGATTAACTTAAAGATATTTCAGTACTATAATATAATTTTTTATTTATTTATATAGATACTTTAAAAGTAATATTTGAATAGAAAGGGTTGATGGAATAATTAATATGTAGCAATTAAATTTTGTTACTTAAAATTATAGTAGCCATAATATGTATAACAAGATTACCATGAAAAGGAGAGTGTTATAATACCATACCACAATGTTAACAATGCTTTCAATTAACAAAACAAATAACATGAAAATTACTTTTTTTTAAATATAGTTTTTTCATATTAAATAACGTTTTTATGGGAAAATAAGCTTATAAAAACGGTTATTCTTAGTATCCCACCACTCAAGTTATCATATCAATGAACTCGGGTTTTTTCTTTTCTTTTTCTCATACCCACTAAAATCAAGTCATGTCATTCTCTCCATTAACGGCCCAGTGATCATGTAATATATTAGACACTTGCATTACCATCCAATCTATCAACTTCCTCATCTTGCGTTATCTTCCGTTCATCTGTGTTCCATGTTGTATATTGCTTATCTCGCACTTGGTCCACTACACACCTCCCAAGTAATATACATCACATTATTATAATTTCTATTACCAATGGGGCCCATTCTTTCAATGTGCACTTACATATCGCTCACTCCTTTCAACAACGTCATATATCCAAAACCGTAAATTTTCAGTTGTGCATGCTTCGGAATGCCCAGAAAATGTACTATATTCCAGCAAAAGCGGCATATTTTTAACTTAATATCTACCCGCTACATGGCAGAAAGTGTTGTTTTTGCATTTTGAAGAAAATGTATTGTTTAATTATTTTTTTGAAATAAACTAAATATATTTCAAATTGAGAAAAAACATTCAGGTTTTACGTAAAATAATCTGTTGCGCAGAAAAAAGTTTAGTAAGTAGCTTCATATTTATTTTTAAAACATTTTACTATATTTTTAATCTTTAAAACGATCTCCTGAAAAATCAAGTTTTTTGATATATGACGTTGTTGAAAGGAGTGAGCGATATGTTAATTTATAAATAGGGTTTGTGCACATGATATGTTTATGAAAGTCTTAAGTCATTTACAATTATACATATGATGGCTTATTCACCCATCAGAATACGAGTAGTACTGTTGTAAATTGCAAAAATTATAATACTAATTTGAAATGTAATAATTATTTGTAATAAGTGAATTTCGGCTTTTCTTTAATATTTTTAGTGTGTCTAAATCTCTGTTCACAAATCTTGGTTATTCTGCTTATAATATAAATGTTAATAATTCTGAATTGTTGTTCAACTTTTTTGATTTCTTATACTATTTTTTTACATCTCAACATATATGAAGAAGAATACGGAAGAATAAGTCTGGGCATTTGCTGGGCTTACGACCGTCATAGGCTAGTTAATGTGATCACTTTACACACGTTTAAAATTCACCAATTCTACTCATGATTGACAACCACACTACTCAAATTCTTGGAACTTCTTCAGATGTCAAAACATATTATTGATTGGAGATAATCTAGTTTTGCGAACAAGTATTTGCACACACAAAATGCTGTTTATAAATTTAAATCATCTTAACTTTGTTAAATACTTTTTTTAATGTATTTTACTATATGTATCTTATTATGGTTTTGTTTATTATTTATATATTTTTTTAAAGAGAAGTATTGGTGGTGATATAATATATTTTTTAAATAAATACAATTGATGTGTAAATTTATACAATTATATATTTTACTGTTAATAATTACGCACTTTCTTATTTATAATCTCTTTTTTCTTAAAATTATGATACAGCATTTTTTTGTATTGTTCGGTCTTCTTTTGTATTCTTTGATACAAACAATTTGTATAGGCACGACTGAGTCTGCGCTGAATAACTGAGCCTAAATACTCCCTATTTCAGTATTAAATGTGTGTAGGTACTCGAGTTAAAATTTTCAATACAATTATTGTGGTTGATTTATGACCGCGGTACATGGCAACTCCGCCGTCGCGTGGGGACTAAACGGTCCATTGTGCAAGCCAATTATTGAATTATTTTAACGAGTCTTTCAATGGTAGTCTGAAGGCGCCTTTGCTGCCCGTTTTGACTTATCAGTTTCTCAAGAAAGACGAGACTTTATCTGCTTCATATTTTTTTGCAAATTTTATTCATAATTTTCATTTCTTGATCTAGGAAGTAAATATGTAATTTAAATCGCAGATCTCGTATTTCATTTATTCAGTATCTGCATTGCAATATATCGTTGTCGAACAGGAGAAAGTGACCAACTAACAAAACGTTAAATGTTCATTCAAGTCACTTTTAACAAGTCAATTTATTAAACTTCCGAGTTTATAATCCTTTGGGATTTTTTTCAGAGCAATCTTTTAGGCTAGTAAGATATCAAATAGTCAATGATCACTATTTTGTAAAAAATGCACTTGGTCACTTTCTCCTGTATGACTAAGATATGCTCAAAACTACTTATTCTTCTTCTTCCTTGCTCCGTCCCAACTTATCGTCTTTGTAGACTGTTAGGGTCAGCTCTCCTCGTCCTCAGTCTGTAGATCATGTACAACGTCACTTAGGTCATGCCTTCGAATCATGTTATCTTTCTGTCG
The DNA here is from genome assembly GCF_059751285.1 of Brachycentrus maculatus. Classification (NCBI taxonomy): domain Eukaryota; kingdom Metazoa; phylum Arthropoda; class Insecta; order Trichoptera; family Brachycentridae; genus Brachycentrus; species Brachycentrus maculatus. Next base: position 861,932 of record NW_028280927.1, read on the forward strand.
CATCCATGAATTTTTTGGTCTTCCTCTAGATATCTCAAAACAACTTAGTATCCATTAAAAAAGAGAGAATAGAACGCCACAAAAATCTGTCTTTACAAACATTCTTCGCCTCTTCTAACTTCATGCATTTCCTCATACATAGACGCCGATTATTCCGACTCTTGTCCTGACCACTTTGAAGTAATTGAAATATATACTGAAATAATTGTATTCGAAAATTATTTAAGTATTTTAAATACTTGATCACAAATATCAATCATGATTGACGTACGACGCCATTTGCAAAAATTAAAATATCTTCCGATAGAGTGATTAGTTTTGCGCCAACCTGTATTGTGTTTTAAATTTTTTGTTGCTGGTTCATAATATTTTTTGGGTAACACGTATAATTTCCTGCAAAAAAGTTAATCATTTTTGCGTCTTTATTATACTTATGCAAAATACTATAAACATGAAATCGCTAGCAAACTCGTTCTGCATTAATTGCAGCTACATAATACGCGTTGAATTTAATATTTTAAAACTAAATTTTTCACGGATTATAAAAATAATTAAGGAACATTTAATATTAATTGTAAAACGCCTTTCACGTATGCCCGGTACACAATTTTTTAAAATGGTTTCCATATATTATAGAACAAGAGAACATTAACGTATAGTCTTTAGTTTCGTGTAATCTACGTAGTCTTAGGTAAATTAAAAATGGCCTCTCCTCTTATTCAAACCGATTTAACACGCCTTAAGCGGTGAACTATGAATATGATAATATAACACACATGATGTAAACTCTGTTCAGCACTAATACCTGTACTAAAGGGACCTTCGTATAACAGAAATAAATCAAATAAATTTTTTTTTTGGCAATGTAGGTAAATGTTATTGACAAGTATTTCAAGGGGTCAATTTCATGATGTGTTATTTTTGGCTAATAAATTAATATCAGTAAAACATTTATTATATTTTACTTTAGAAAAAAATATATTGCTTTTTTAATGCAAAATGAGCTGATTTTATAATTATTTCATTTATTTGGAATTCCGATGTGAACAATTGCTTTAATTGAGTAATGTGAAATGTGTTTATGTTATTTTTTTGTGTTTCATTGTGAAACAAAAATTAGAATCCTAAAATATAAAATGCCATCCAAAAAACAGATCTAAGGGGTAGATTTTCGGGAAATTCATAAAAGTGGAAATATCTCGAAAACTAAGGCACTTTTACTGAGGTCATATTTTAATTTTTTGGTGACTCATAAGATTACCTAACACCCCTTAAAAGGAATATGGGACACTCTGTAGATTTATAGACACATCCTCACAAGTGATATTCAACGTCAGGGGGACTCGATATGTCAATATATGAATATATTCCAAGGTATTCCTTTTAAGAGGTGTCAGCTCGTTAACGCATGAAGGAAAGGTGATCAGCCCTCCGCTTCAGGTACCAGTCCAGGGTAATATTGAATAATCATTACAGTGAAAAAATCACTTATATTTATTTGATCCCCCCTTGTGAATCGAACCTGGAAGCTCCAGAACGGTAGCTGAGCGTTCTGACCATTACACTACGGAGGCAGTACTAAACTTATAGTATTAAATTTATTGTTTAAAACCTGTCAATTTTGATAGTTGCGCATCCGCGCGTAAACAATTTGTTATTTTCAGTATGATAACGTATGTAATATAATATGTGTATTTTTCTTTTTTTCTCTTTTCTGGTTGATTCATCACAACACCACAGCGTTGCCATATTTTCATAAATATTTAACAGCTTGGCTTTATCTACTATGCAGACATGCTATGCGCTGGAGGCTGGAATTTAACAACGGTACCCAAATTGGTTCCATAGAGATATCATCTCAAATATATAATAATTTTCTACAATTTCGTTCAATTCAATTGTTTTTTTCTTGTTTCGTTTTTTTTTACTGCGATTAAAATCATTTAAGTGGTATGAAATTCGGATAGCGCAAAGAAAACACAATAAGGTTAAAGGTACCTACCTACTATGTTTACATATAATATATTGAAGACATCAAAATGCTATATAATAAATTGAATGAATTTTAAACATGTTAATCCAAGAAGTAAAAATATGCGATGATTTTTTTATTTATTAAAAATAAATTATATCACCCACAAACATACAAATTAAATAATAAGTGTAAGTCCTTCTCCAAGCACAAGAGCTTAGTCTCTGTATTGGAGATAACTGCGCAATTCATTAAAATTATAAAGTAGAAATGTCTAAAAAATAATTTGATTTTAAAAAAGCTCTTTTAACTATATTAAATATATATTTTTTAAATACTTAATTTTGGAGGCCACCGTTTTTACAGTATTTTTTTTCTTTCTTAAATCAAGTAATTTTCACGTATCGTGAATTCCTGACCAACTCATAAAATGCCTAAATTATACATGAGAGTGTGTTAACGTAGTTTTTTCTCACAACTGGTAGAATGTTTCTATACGATGCTTAGTTCCTGAAGAATAGAAACATTATTTCTTCGTTTAGTAGTCTATTGTAGCAAATAGTATGATGCTGATGCCAAATACAGAAGGCTACGTGTTTATATGTTTTCCTTAAAAACATCATTTTATAAATGTGTCGCCTACTTTAAAAATCCGCCAGATCCATGTAAGTCGATTTTACAAAAAATGTAAAATTCTCCGGGTAACATTTATTTTCAAAGATTTGTCTATCTTTAACTAAAATATTATGGAATAGTGAATTTTCCCATTTTTTTTTATTTTTTGCAAAAAAAGAGACACAAACCGATAATGACGACATCTTAATTTTGGACCTATTTTCGCTCTCTGATTGGCAGATATGGGTCAGAAGGCAAGTTTCATGAATATAGCAGAATTTGAAATACAACGCTGTTTTCAAGTATTTTTAGCAGAGTTTACAAGTAAATAAATATTTTAAACAATAAAACCGACAATTGGCATTCCGATAGAGTATTTATTTTTAAATCTTATGAAGTTGGATCTAGCTGATTTTGAAAGTAGGCGACACAAATATTATAAGACTATATAAGATGGTTATGTAGTTGGAGCCACTTGCATAGATAAAGCTAGTTCCTTTATACATATGCCGAAAACCCACCACTCTTATCTCTGCTCCGGAAATATAATTTAGACCAACATTAATACTTGTTTTATTATGAACTAGTTAAAAGCGCATAACGTATTCATTACGTTTTCTGTTTGTAACGTAGGTACTTCTCCTTTCATCTGTTAATATTGTCTCTTAAATAATTACTACATTAGGTTAAATACAAATTAGAGTAAGAAAATTAGTGCGAGATATTTATTAACTATATTTTGAGTGTGTCCAAATGCTTGTTCACAAATATTGATTATGTCCAAGCATAGGAGTTATTTATCATATAATTTTTTTCACATCTCAACATATGTAGATGAAGAAGAATATGGAGTCTGGGTATTTACGGACCTCACATACAAATATAAGAATTTCTGCTCAATAAAAAAAGCTTCTTCGTCTCACAAATAGATGTAACTAGTGAAAATTTTAGGTACTCTTGTATAATTCAAAATTGGATCATATATTTAGAAGAGTTTCTGCTTGGTAAAAAAACTCCTTTACATCTCACCAATAGATGTCTCTAGTGATGTTCTAGTGATTCAAGGTTTCTAAATTGGTTCATATATATAGAACTTCCGAGAATTTTAGTAGTGTGGTCGTCAACCATAGGTAGAATTTGTGAATGTTACACGCGTGTAAAGTGATCACTTTAACCAGCCTATGACGGTCGTGAGCCCGGTTAATCCCCAGACTTCCATATTCTTCTTCAGCTATGTTGAGATGTCAAAAAAATAAGATGTTTATATTTTTCTCCCCCCTACTATGAATTGTGGAGCATATACAAGATATAAAAACATAAATTATTTTTATTTTTGAATCAGCTACCATATCCTGACAAAAGCGGATTAACAACCGGTTAAAAAATGCCAAAGTCGTAAAAAGTAAAAGTCCAGAAGTGAATTTATAGCTATTTACACCACGTAGTTAATGCGTTATCTATTCACTGTAATCGACCACCCGGGTCTCGAAACCGTAATCATTACTCCGAATTGGGTCGCAACTTAAAAGGGATTAAGAAACTAACTGACTAATTAACCATCGCACCGCTTCACCGCAGGGGTAGGCAGAGAGAACGCTACGCCATCTTTGCAAACATTCGTCGCCGCTTCCACATTCAGGCAACACTTCGTGCATACCCGTCGATTGTTCCGACTCCTGCTGTTTGTCCATTTTCAAGTATTTGAATTATTATATTGGATCATGCAAAATTTTCCTCAGTTTTCGTTTCAAATTTTCGTCTGCTTCTATTTCCAACTACAATGCCTCATTAATTTGTTGTACTGTTTTTCTTCACTCGTTCGTTTCACATACTCTCGAGCATCTCAACACACCTATTTTAATTTAACCGATAATGCCTTGCATTCTTTCCTTATATCACCATTTAAACATCTCTCATACATTAATTTGACGCATATTTGTCTGAGAGATTGTATTTCGACTGTATTCTGACAGTAATTTTCATTTTGTTACAATGTCCAAATTAAGTAACCGGATATTGCGAATCACTTCAGATCACTTTATATATCGTTTTCATACAGGAGAAAATGACCAAGTGCATTTTTTACAAAAACGTAATTATTGACTTTTTTACATCTTCCTAATTTAATGTTGACCTGGAAATAATCCCAAAGCGATTTTTAACTTGAAAGTATAATACAATGATTAAAGAAAACACTTCGTTTTTTACCACTTGAGTTTTATTATAGACTACATGTTTCAGAAGTTAAACTTCCATCATTCAGGTCTGTATAATAACATATTATTAACATATTAATTATAATATATTGATTGGTTAAAAATGACTAACTGCATTGATGACAAAAGTGTGAAAACGGTTAAATGGCCCTCCTGAACGTTTTACGTTTTGTAAGTTGGTCACTTTCCCCTGTACGACTACGATATATATATATATATATATATATATATATATATATATATATATATATATATATATATATATATATATATATATATATATATATATATATATATATATATATATATATATATATATATATATATATATATATATATATATATATATATATATATATATATATATATATATATATATATATATATATATATATATATATATATATATATATATATATATATATATATATATATATATATATATATATATACATATATATATATATATATATATATATATATTTATATTAATATATTTATATTAATATATATATATATATATATATATATATATATATATATATATATATATATATATAAATATATATATATATATACATGTAAATATACTTATATAGATTATATAACATTACACTATGCGATGTTCAAATGTTATTGGAATTGTCGACGATATAACCAATTTGCACGTTTTCGTTAACTGTTTATCATTTTAAGATTCTGTAATATTACGAGCTCTTCTTTGTATTGAGTTTAATCAATATTATGAGTAAATATTTATTGAAAATTGTATTTGGCTATCGTCTGTACTAAAGGGATTGATTTGAAATCCTAATTGAAGATACCTACCTTCTCAGTTTACGTAAAATATATACTGTTTAGTTAGGTGTGTCAGTGGTAGATTACCTTTTGATATGTATTTATTACAAACAACCCCAGATCTGTACATTTTTAGTTATGATAATCTATTCTTACTACGTAATTAAGCATCATAGGTATTAATATTCATAAATTTTATACCATATGCTTATTTTAAATAAAATAAAGATATATTCTCAATATATTAATGGATTAATTAAAAATGGATTTAACGTTTGATTTGTAGAACTCCATTTTTATTTAAATATTAAATATTTAAATCATACACTGGTTTTAAGAGTAAACTAAAGTGTATTTTATTGTTAAAAAAGAGATAAAAAATAAATTTTAATAATAAAAAACAATTTAGTTAACTCAAAATATCAGTGTTAGATTTAAATAATTATTATATTATCAATATTATTAGTATTTTAAGCATTTACTTATTATTTATATAAATATAGTTTTTACAAAAATCTTTTATATTAGTTAAGTTACTACAGAGATTTTTCGTCTACTGGAGACGTACACGTCTCTTCGTCAGAAAAATCTCTACAACAGCATGCTGTTGTAGCGAGTTATTTTTAACATTTTCATATAAATGAAGAAGAAGAATATGGAAGTTTGGGCGTATTCATATATATTTTTATCCCGTTTTTTTTATCAAAGGTAAAATATCGAGTCGTATGAGGTCCGCAAGTCGCCGGTTGCCAATCTCTGATTTATATTGAAGCTACGGAGTTCGTCTTTTCAATCAATATGAAGCTCGTAGCAAGTCAACTCCTTTGTTGTTATCTAAAGCAGACTTATTGGTTTCAGTTTGTATCCTGCTGTCTCAAGGGCCTCCATTCCCTCCGAGATTTAGGTACCCTCCTCTGTGAAGGGAGATGAATTCCCGTTTGAAGCGTGTAGTTCATTAAACTAACTATTTCCACTTTGCAAACCTTCCTTTTTTCGCCGCTGCGTAGCAGCGATTTTATCGTGAAATATTATTACTTCATCTTCAAACCCTCAAAAAATCACTGCTAATATAAACGGAAACTAAAAAAGGTTGGCTATGTCTGATTTAGGTAATAAAACTCGATTATTGTCAGTAGGTGAATAATATGAAACCATATTTTCACTCAGCGGTATAAGTATTTATATAATCATTTTGACTTTATTGTTTTTCTCTATAAAATGAATAGCTCATATCGTAGTCATACAGTAGAAAGTGACCAAGCGCACTTTTTGCAAAAACGTGATCATTGACTATTTGATATCTTACTAGCTTAATGTTGCCACGAGAAAAATCTCAAAGGATTTTAAACTTGGAAGTATAGTATATTGATTTGTTGAAAATGACTAACTGCATTGGTGTTTATTTTCTTGCCAAGCAAAAGTAACTTAAATGACCCTCCTGAACATTTTACGTTTTGGTAGTTGGTCACTTTCTCCTGAACGACTACGATATGTTTGTATCCCTTTTAGACCCAAATCAAATAGGGATCATTTTTAAGGGTAATAACTTAAGTATTATATTTCATATATTTTGTAAACTTGCATTTTTTTTAATATTGCAAAGTACAGTGCAATCTTCTTCAAATCCTTATCCGCACCCCAGTGGTTCATAGGGCACTGCATCATATAAACGCAGTTTTATCTTGATCGTGAACACATGAAGGAAAGGTCCTGCCAAAGATCAGCCCTGCGCTTCAGGTACCAGTCCATGGTAGTATTGAGTAAATATTAGAGTGAGAAAATAATTTTTTTCGTAGAATATTATTTACCAACAACAAACATGGGGTGACGTTGATGTCTAGCAAGTGATACGGTTTATTAATATAAGGGATTTGTTTCGTTCCGAACTCGACCGCTTCGATGTATAATGCCGATTGAAGTTTGGTGTTTTGTATTATGTAAAATGGCGTAGGAGCACAGCTTAATAAGACTATCTGACTACTATTATGAGAGAGTGCTGTAATCTTTTGCAATCAAACAATAAACTTCTTGAAGCCAGAGACGCGCCTGAGTTTGATCAACATCACTGAAGTTGTCATCATTTATTCTACCTTCACAATTGTGTCGCTTACTTTCAAAATCCGCCAGATCCAATTTCATAGTATTTTAAAATGAATACTCTATCGAAATGCCAATTACGGGTTTTATTGTTTAAAATATTTATATACTTGAAAACCCTGCTGAAAATTACTTAAAACAGCATTGTATTTCAAAATTCGCCATATTCATGGAACAAGCCTTCTGACCCATATCGGCCAATCAGAGAACAGGGATATATATAAAAAAAATAAGATGTTTGTATCTCGTGTTTTTTTTAAATATTGATAAAAAATAGGAAAAATCATCTCTTTGATAATTTATTGTCTAATGGTAGACAAATCTTTTAAATATAAATGTTACCTGGAGAATTTGGCATTTTTTGTAAAGTTGACTTAAATGGATCTGGCGGATTTTGAAAGTAGGCGACACAGTTCTCCTATTGGTAAACAAGTATTGCTTTGTTATTTCGACGAGATTTGAAAATGTACCAGAAATCTATTCACTAAAGTCCCCATAGAACTTAGAAAATACAATACCTCCATATAAGGGTATGTCAAACTTCATACCAAACAATGTTTTGATAAGAGAGATCTCAAATATTGCAATACATTCAAGAAAACTTTAAACAAAAAAAACAACTAACTAACCATCATGCCGCTTCTCCATAAGGGTAGGCAGAGAGAATAGAACGCCACACTAATCTGTCGATGCAAACAATCTTTTTTCTCTTCCACATTCATGCATCTCCTCATACATACCCTTCGATTATTCCTACTCTTGACCTGACCACTCTTAAAAATTTGAAATATTTCATCATGCCAAATTTTCGTCGGTCGTCCTCTGCTTCTATTACCAACCATAAATTTGTTTTCGCGTTCATTCTTCACTGATTCGATTCAACTGTCCAAACCATCTCAACACACCCTTCTGAATTTTATCGATAATGCTCGTCTCAGCCTTGCTTTCTTTCCTTACATGTGTCAACATTTGAACATCTAACATACATTGTTATGCCGCACATTTATCTGAGAGATCGCATTTCACGCTCAGTTTTCTTCGACTTTCCTCTGCTTCTATTGTCAACCGAATTCGCCTCATAAATAGGTTTCACTGTATATAATTGTTTGAAGCATTTATCTTGTGATTTTCCATTTTAAAACGTATGAAAGTCCCTAGTTTTTAGTATGTAATTTAGTCTCGAGAATAATAATAATATTTAGCTAATTTATATTGCGCGATTTTCACAAAATGTTGTCTCAAGGACGTTTTATATTACATTTTCTTACTTTATCTTATGTTTTGTGCTATGTACAGACTTAATTATAATCTAAATGGCAGAAGCTGTTTCTTCGACTCATCGACATAATAATAAAGTTTTAAAGTGATTTTATAACAAGTTTATTTTGTAAGTTTTTGTCAAAAAAGTTACGAATTATCATATTTAATTGGCGAAAATAGCTTCAATGTTTGTAAAACTTAAATACGTACATATGACATTAATAATATATTATGTTTACTATAAATTTACTGTAGATTAAATATTTAAAAATAAGATCAATCTGAAAAACATGTATAGTAAACATACAACTTTATTGTTTTTTCCACATTTATTTTATTTGACTAGTGAACGGGTTTCGACGTTGCTGACCTCATCAGACTGGTGACTTGTTATTTTATTACATTAATTTTTGACATCTCAACATGGAAGAAGAAGAATATATAAGTCGTTATTTACAGGGCTTACGACCGTCATAGGCTGGTTCGCTTTACACACGTGTAATATTCACCAATTCTACCCATGATTGATAACCACACTATTGAAATTCTTGGAACTTGTAGTTATATTAGCCCAGACTTCCAATTTCTTCTTCATCTATGTTGAGATGTCATAAATGATTTTTTTTAAATACTGCTAATTGGAGATAATTTGGACACACTTAAAATGTTGTGTTATTTCATTATATAAAATGTAGTTCTATCAAAAAATGTCAGTACAAAATCTAATGAAAACTGATTTTTAGTATATTATTAAAAAAATCTTTTAGTATAAATAATATAATTAATCAAAAAGAATTCATTACCATATACATACACTTTATAAATTTTCATTTAAAACTTTTTCTAAAGATTTATTTTTATTCTAATCAATTGTTTTCTTATTTTTACAAAAGGCAACTTTTTGATCCATTTTGGTCATTGAATTCGAACGTTTCCAAAAATAACACATTTTGTTACATTAACAATAAGTTTATCTAAAGCACTTCGTATGGAGCTTTACTTTGTAGGAATATTTCTCAATAAGTTTTTTATTTAGAGGTATTTTTTCTAGTCCACTAAATTTTTCACATTTTTCCATTTCACCTTTCACGAACACTCTTCATGGAGCATTGGATTTCAAATTAAATTGAAAATCAAACACGTTTTCAGAATCTACTATTCATTTCTTATAAGAATATTTTTGCTTTGTGATTTCTAGACGAGTCCTAAATACAAAATCCTTTGAAATGTGTCGCCTACTTTCAAAATCCGCCAGATCTATGTAAGTCGATTTTACAAAAAATGCAAATTCCCCGGGTAACATTTACGTTTTAAAGATTTGTCTATCATTAGATAAAATATTATGAAATATTGAATTTTCCCATTTTTTAAGATTTTTTTCAGTATTATAAAAAAAACACGAGACATAAACCGATAATGACGTCATCCTAATTTTTTACCCGCTCTCTGATTGGCCGATATGGGTCAGAAGGCAAATTTTCATGAATATAGCGGAGTTTGAAATACAACGCTGTTTTTAAGTATTTTAATATTTCAAACATGAAACCCACAATTGGCATTCCGATATAGTTTTTATTTTAAAATATTATAAAATTGGATCTGGCCGATTTTGAAAGCAGGCGACACAAATGACACTACATATTAGAAACATGGCACAAAGTGATTACAAAAATAGTGTAGAAAAATGTTTCTCTCAGGTACAGCTTTTAAACTGGTTTACATTTAATATAACATAAATGTTTGTCTTATTTTATAAAATCACGCTACACTAAGGTGTTCCATATTTACAATCATTGGTACATAGGGTACTGTATAATTTTTTTATTTATTTTATTTTAAAATAGATAAAGGCAAGGTAAGGTCACGTTAGGTTAGCTATCAATTAGTCATTACATTAAGATCTCTATTATCCGCCAATCCTTATCTGAATGGAAAAAAACGGAACATCCAAAACTGATATCCGTGCCATATCAAATATTGCGCTAGTTGTTTACCGAATGTCAAGTACCTACATATCATTAAATATATCTCGATCAACTAAACTATTCGATTTCTTTCCAAAAGTTGAATAAATACATTAAATATTTCACGTTACATATTTGTTTTATGTGATAAAAATACCCTAGAGATTTTATGTACTGTAATCCGAAGGCTCTACTAGTCCGAACAGAGGGTAAAATTCTCGGCGTTCGGATTATCCAGAAGGTCCTGCTGTGATTCGTTAGTTTGAATTGTAGTGGAGTGATTGTGCCTTGAATTTTATATCTTTAATGGCTGATTTGTACAATTTATTTAATTTTTAATTAAGTTATTTTTATTACTCTCCTTTGACAGTAAATACCAATTGAAAGGTCCAAGTAATATTTCTAATTATTGTTTTTTTAATTCTATTTTTTTGTGTTTGTGATAGCGATCTTTTCACAATTTGTCTGCCATATTAGTACCTACCAAGTACTTGTATTCGCGTATCTTTACCATGACTACTAAGCAATCAAGAATCTTCTCTGCTTACTGAAAAATAGATAGTATTATTATTAAATGCAGTAATTATTTTCAGATTGATCATTCTAAGAACCCGCTTGCGTGGATCACATTTTAATCAAATAAACACCTAACTCTTTTCGACATAAAAAATATAACACGATATTAGGAAAAAAACGCACATAACTTGCAGGTGATATTATCAGAAAATTTAAATAATAATATGTAAAATATGTTTTTATTTCATTATTGTTGCGAAGCGATTGCCCATCGCACTTTGACTAATGATCGAATATCGTTTTTTCACAATCGCAAAAAAAAACCAACAACTTTTTTCGGTGGATATTTCTCTGGCCATCACATTTTTTTCATTACACTGCGCACTCATGTCGCGTGATTAATCGGTATAATGGGCGATGAGCTGTTCTCAATTTACAAAATCAAATTATTTCAGCTATTTATAATCTTCACACGCTTACTTGTTAATAAATTACAGGCTTATAAAGTATGTCTATTCACAAAAAAATCTTAGATTATTTTGTCTGAGAGATTACATGAATAATAATTGTACTCCGTGTATCGTCATGCAAATGTCATTCGCGGGAATCTTTATTTATTTTAATTTCAACAGTGTGAAAAAAAGGAGAGAAAAAATCATAGTGCGAAATGTCTCAACCCTTCCTGAAATGTCTTTTGTCAAATTCCCGCCAAAATTATCGAAAATTGGGGGGAATATATGACCGTTCACAAGTCATAACATAGTTGGTTATGAATTATAATTATTATTAAAAAAAAAAAACAATGTAGTAGCCCTAAGTTTATAATAACTTACACATATCTACATATTGTAAACAAAATCGATATTCAGCAATAGTTAAAATCCTAGTTACAAAGAATCGGTACAAATGTGTTTGAACATATAGTAATATATATTTTTACTGTACATATATATTTACATATCTATTATTTGTAGAATACAAGTGAATGACATAAATAAGGTTTCTATATAAAATATTTACACTTACGTTATGTAAAATTGGAGACCATATATTCATCAAGTGTTTATATTTTCATATATCATTTTTCATCAATTGATTCGGCAGTCGCTTTGTGGTAAAAATCTATCATTTTTTAATTTAAGTTTTGCTTAGTAAATACCATTATTTTAACGTAATTATTTAAACACTCAAATATATTTTGTCATTAGAAAAAAGAAGAGAGAAAACCCTTATCCGCACCCAATGGTGCATAGGGCACTACGTCAAATAAACGCAGTGTTATCTTGATCGTTTACACATGAAGGAAAAGTGATCAGCCCTCCGCTTCAGGTACCAGATCAGGGTAATATTAAATAAATATATGAGTGGAATATTCACTGATATTTATTTGACTCCCCTTGGGAATCGAACCTGGGACCTTCAGATCGGTAGCCGAGCGTGCTGACCATTACGCTAAGGAGGCGGACAATTGTCATTAACTACCTTTAAATTAATAATTGAATAGTGGTATTTACTAAGTAAAACTTATTATTTTGTTCAGATTTCCATTTTCTTCTTTGTTAAGATGTCAAAAAATAATAACAATGTAAAATATCGCCTATAATTGGAGGTTATCAAGATTAGTGAACAAGTATTTGGGCACACTCAAAATGTTGTAAAGTAAAACATAAATTAAAAAGTATGTTTTATAATAATAAAACGATAATTTTTGATAATTTAAGATTCACAGGACAACGTTACCAGTTTCCACTTTGGAATCTACGTTACACAACACATATGCATAACCTGTACTCACGTCCTCGCGTGTGTCTGTATTAAGTATGCAGTGAGCCCTTTATTCTCCATTGGACCTTTTGTGTGATTTTGCAATTAGACCGAAACAACTTTGTATGATTGAGGCTCATCGCAAGTTGTTACTAATGAGTAATGTGTGTCTTCTCCCTTCCGTAGTACCTACCTTCTACCTTCGCTGCATGTACAGTATTATAATAGCACCCTATTCCAGTGGTTCTAAAACTTTTCTAAAATTTAATCTAGTAAGAACATTGATGTGGAAATGGAACTATTAGCTTTGTGAAAATGGAACTATTAGCTTTGTGTGATTTCACACACACACACACACACACACACACACACACACACACACACACACACACACACACACACACATACACACACATGCACATACCCACATACACACAAATTTCCATTACTCATTTTGGGACATGGGATTAAGGTTAACAAGACTAAAAAACAATTAAAAAATTAAAAAAACAAGAAACCACAGGGGAAAATGAAAATTATAAAGCTAAAAATGGTGCAGTAAATAGGTATATGAAAACATACGTAAACTTAGTAAACGTAGGAATATATCAGATTTATGTTTTTTGTATAAAGTTATAAATAGTATAACTGAGAGCCCCTATCTTCTTGAGCAGATACCTTTTCACTGTCCAATTAGAATCAATAGACATAGTCATACCTTTTATACTCCAGCACCATCAAAGAACTATTTAAAAAATTCCTTTATTTTTCGAAGTTGTGGGAAATTTAATGAATGTTGTACTCACCTTGATATGTTCTACTCCAATCTTTCAAAATTTAAAGCTAAATTGTTCGAAATCTTATAGACCTAAAAAGGTAATTCTATTCCCTGTCCTTTCCTTTTCTTCTTTTCCTATCACTGCCATCTCCTTTTCTCTTTATCTCATCCTTGTCTCATGTTCTTCCTTTATATAGACCTCTATTATGCATAGTTGTGAAGAACTATAATTGGTACTCATGATTTAATTTTTTGTATTCTGTTGTATCATATAATAATACAGTTAGTATTATAACTGCTGTTCTTCCTTCCAATAAAATAAAATAAATAAAATACGGTATGAAGCATGTTTAAAGGAACAATTCAAAAAGTAACAAATAACAAAACAAAGGAGAAAATGAAAATTATAAAGCTATAAAAGGTACAGTAAACAGGCATATAAAAACATATACTGTTCGCTCTATTTCAATGGGTGAAACTTGAAATTTTTAATTAGTCGATAAATCAAAGTATTCCATATTAGTCAAATTTGGGTGCAAGTAATGTTGTGTTCAATTGAAATTACAGTTTATTTTCGACATATCAATATGGATAAAGAAGAATATAAAAGTCTGGGTATTTACAGGGCTTATGACCTATCATGGGCTGGTTAAGTGATGTCTTTACGCACGTGCAACATTCACCATTCCACCACAAAACTCATATGTTTGGAACTCCTGGATATTTGATCAGTCTCATGACACAGTACATACGAGTTCACAACTGCCATCTATATTGGATTAAGAAAGCTTTTATTTAGCATAGACCCTTTTTTGTCGTGTATGTTGAAATGTCAAAAAAATGTCAAAATAACTTCCAAGTGGAGAAAATCCAGATTTGTGAACAAGTATTTGAACACACTTAAAATGTTGTGAATGAAATTACAGTTGTTATAGTATATTTTCTTTAGTATACTCCAGTAAAAATTATACAAAACGCCAAAAAAATTAAGAAATAAAATCAGAGGGAGCAAATGCTTAGTTTCGATTCTTAAATATTAAAAAAAAACACTTATTTTTTTTAATAAAACTCCTAATGTCTAAGTGACTCTGAAGTCTAGCTACGGCTTATGCAACACCGCTTATCATGACCCTACTCAGGCTTCAATTTTTTTTATGTTTTAAAGCCTATGCTTACTTGTGAGTGGATTTACTCTTTATGTTGAAAATTACTATAATTCCATGTGATTCATGAGTGAAAATTCTAGGCAAAAACATTCAAGATGCTAACTTATAATTAAAAAATAATAATATTGCTTTCGACAATAACAGTCCAAAGTTTGAGAATAATCGTCGATTTTATTAAAAGGATGAAATTGGCACCAACACCTTGTATATATTTCTTTTAACCATGATGAATGAATCAATATATTTCGGTGAGTAGTTATATACTAATATTACTAACATTTTTGTAAAAAAATAAGTAAATATATTTCGTTTGAAGAAAGATTAAATATCTAACAAATAAAAAGGGAAAAATCGGCATAAAATGATCGGAATGAAATCTAGCGTGGAGTTCTTGAATTTAGTTACCTTACGTGGAGTTTGCCGAGCTTGCAACTATGCAGTGCCCACATGCTGAAGTTTTATTGAACTTTATTGTGCTGCTCTTTAATTGTATACCTATGCAGTCCATAGTTTACGAGCCATCGCTCCATACTACGTCACTCGTAACGGTTAACCCTTTCCGGTCCTATGTCGCATGTCATTCGACATCGAATTTATTCCGGTTAGTCCTATGTCATTTGACTTTTTTTTTCTTCGTCAGTTAAGTGTTAAAATACAGGCAAGCATATTTTTTTCTCACTCGTATTTAGTGTGCGGTATACTGGGACGAGGATTCAATGATTTTTTAAAACACTAGAATTTTTAACTTTCTACCTGAGAATGATACAAAAGGTTACAATGATTAAAGAAAACACTTGTTTTTTACCACTTGAGTTTTATTAAAGACTACATGTTTCAGAAGTTTAACTTCCATCATTCAGGTCTGTATAATAACAGATTATACAGACCTGAATGATGGAAGTTTAACTTCTGAAACATGTAGTCTTTAATAAAACTCAAGTGGTAAAAAACAAGTGTTTTCTTTAATCATTGTAACATGTCTTACCACAAAGTTAATGCCGAACAATAAATAAAATATACAAAAGGTTTATTTTGGGGGCTGGCTCGGTACCCGTCACTCGGATGTCCGGCTACCGGCATTAGTTACACTCGACCCCTGCGCATGTGAGCAGCAGTGATGACGATTCCATCCACAATAGCCTACGTGTATGGAAAATATTACGCTCAACGAAAAATTCCTGGAGGTAGGAAAAAAATCCGATAAATTTGCGTCACTTACGAGAGATAGACCGGCCTTTGCATCGATGACTGTTTTCACCGATATCATACATTAGATGTCTATAAAATGTAATAATAAGAGACAAGATTGTATACATTCAAAATAAAAATAAATATTTAACACAAGTCTAATTTTATTAAAAAAAAAACTTGGGTGTATTCTTTTACCCTGTAATGTTGTAAATCTATTGTGGACCTGATTTATTTATTTTTGTATGGACCGGAAAGGGTTAACGAACGCTCCACTTCGCGGAGTTCGCCCCCAAGTTCGGTGATCCCGAGTAGCAAGGACGAGGGTCACTGCGTCGTACGCTGGATACGTCCTTTCGTCGATACGACAGTGATCTCTGACACTCGCTGCAGCCTAGATATGACACCGCGACGTTATTTGAAAACGGCACTTAAGGCGCCCTTCAACTGACCGCTGCAAATTAATGTCAAATGATGTATTAATTTTAAATGAAACACAGATTTTTTGAGTCTACTATGTTGTATTTTATTAACAAAAACATATAATAATTAATATTGTGACAATTGTTTCGCCTAGTTATGACATTTTCAAATGAATGTGAAGAACAAATGGACTGACGGTCCTTTTGTAGCTATACAATTCTAAGTGACAGTTTTAACATGTGTATGTGTAAAATTAATACATAAATTAAAATGGAGTTCTGCAAATTAATCGCC
The DNA here is from genome assembly GCF_059751285.1 of Brachycentrus maculatus. Taxonomy (NCBI): domain Eukaryota; kingdom Metazoa; phylum Arthropoda; class Insecta; order Trichoptera; family Brachycentridae; genus Brachycentrus; species Brachycentrus maculatus. The sequence continues at coordinate 878,983 of NW_028280927.1, forward strand.
AAATCAATAAATAATATCAAATGAATCAATACATTGCTTTAATATTTTTTTAGATCCTTTTCTGTTTTCAATTGATGACAGGGCTGAAAAATCTGAAATTCTTAAAAAAAAAAATATATATATGTATATATATATATTTATATATATATATATATATATATATATATATATATATATATATATATATATATATATATATATATATATATATATATATATATATATGTATATATATATATATATATATATATATATAAATATATATTTATTATTTTTCAAGGATTAATCTTATTTTTGCATTGCATCATTCTATTATTCGTATAGATTTTTTTTTATTATTTTAAATACGTATTTAAATGCAAATAAAGTCATACCGATGAAAAATATTAAGGCCTTACTCCAAACATGGAATTCAGTTAGCGACCGGCTGCACGAGAGGACACACGTCTCTCCATGCCCAATGTTTTTTTTAAAAATACATTGTTTTTTTAAGAATTTATTTGAAAATTATTTTTACAATTTTTTAACTCCTTACCTTTCAATAAGTCTTTTCTTTTCGAAACCATGTATTTATATTGAAGAAAAACTTATTTTTTTCAATTCCGAATCGGTGTTTTCAGCAAAAATTCAATTAAGTTTAATGTTACCTTGATTTTAAAGAAAATTTATTTGCGATTCGTATATTAGGCTTTAATGAATGAATCCTTTTTGCATTGAATCGTTCCATTATTCGTATATGCGTAGTCATATTAAATATTCAAATGCACAAAAATTATATTGATGAAATCTATTAAGATAAAAGGATGCTCGAATAATACAGAGATAACCGCAAATTCAATTACAAATTCTATTAATTTTCTTAATGAATTAATTTACTAGAAGAATGTGCGACAAAACGATGTATGATAGATGTGCGAATAGTGAAATAAGGAAGGAATGCAAAGCTGAGATAAGCATTATCGATAAAATTAAGAAAGGTGTGTTGAGATGGTTTGGACATGTAGAATGAATGAGTGAGGAAAGAACGGTAAAACAAATTTATGAGGCGAATGTTGGTGGAAAAAAAAGAAGCAGAGGAAGACCGAGAAAAACATGGCACGATCAGGTATGCCAAATACTTGAAAGTGGTCAGCTTAGGACTCGTAACAATCGGCGGGTATGTATGAGGAGATGCATGAACGTGGAAGAGGCGAAGAACGTTTGCAAGGACAGAGTGGTGTGGCGCTCTATTCTCTCTGCCTACCCCTGCGGGGAAGCGGCGTGATGGTTAGTTAGTTTTTTTTTTAAATTTGCTAAAATTATTGTTTTTTTTTTCAAATTAAACTGTTTTTTCTACACGCGCCTTTAATTGGAAAAGTGACATAGATTTAACCAGATAATATTGAAAAATGAATGAATTTATTCTATTTAATTTTACTTATCATTATTTATACCAAGTATCACTTCTCTATTCATAAGAATATGAATGGTGGTAGGTACCTCATGTATTTAATGTTTACTTACATATGACGTTAACAAAACATACACGGATTGATAATTCAATTCGAATTCAATTGACTCAAATAATATTTTTGTTACAGAAGTTTGCGATTGATTTGAAAATATAATATGATTTATCAAAAATGCATTTCTGTTACCAGGGTGTCATAGTAATGTAGAGGTGACTTGCAACAATTCACTTTTATTCTTAGAAACGAATTTATGCATCAGGTTAAACAGTCACACCGCCAAAACATAAAGAAATTCCACTATAATACCTCCTTTTCTTGGAACAAACGCTGATAAGGCGAGACGTGTTCGTTTTCTTTGACGTTGCATTCTATAATTTTATCGCAATATTTCTTGAGTTTCTTTTTGTAATTCCGGCTAACTCGTCTGGCTTGACCACAGTTACGTCACCAAGGCCGATTGCTTTGTTTGTATTAATGTCGCTTGTGTGAGTATTGAGTATGTTGTGTTGCATGTGTGTGCGACAGTGGTAGGCAATTAAAATTTCAGTAGGTCCCGACGCGTGTAATAAAAATTGATTCAGGTCCGTTCGTTAGGAAAGATTGGAAATTAAAGTCCCACTATTGTCGTTGAAAAAATATGACAACATGAAGTGGTACTATATCGGTATTGCGACGTTGCTTTTTCCTGATAACATTGTACACAGATGACTGTCTAGCTAGGAATAATTGTCTATTAGTGATTTAAACTATGTTTGATTTTTATGATCTGATTTGATTTTTTGTGTTTTAAAAAGACACCCAAAGAATGTCCATTTCTAACGCTAGAATCATGGGTGTCTTTCGAACATGAAAATGTTGACGATTTAGATACCATTTTTGGAATAAAGAGTTTATTTTATTTTTGCGTTGTGGTCCTATGGAATTCATTCAGCGACATGTCACAATACATTTAAAGAAATAGTATTTACCAAATAAAACTTAAATTAAAAGTGGATTGATTTTACCACAAACTGACTGCCGAATCAATTAATGAAATTCTTTCCTTACATTAAAAAAAATATTTTTCAAACCACATGTATTTATCATGAGGTATATCATAATAAAGTCTGCGTTATCGGAGGGCATGTATGACTAGATGTATGGATGTGAAGGAGGCGAGGAGTGTAAGTCAGGACAGACGAGTGTGGCGTTCCATCCTCTCTTGCTACCCCTGCGGGGAAACGGCGTGATGCTAGTAGTAGTAGTAGTATTAGTATATCATAATAATGTTGAAACAATCTATTTTATTTTATATATTGTAATATTTAGTGTTTTTATTGTAAAAATGTCGGAGGGCCGAATATGGTTCGCGGCCCGCAAGTTTGCTCTACCTGGCGTTGGTATTGTGTTTTCAAAGCCAACAGACGGCTGCTTGCACAAAATGCATGAATCCAGGGAAGCTCGTGTGGACAGCACATGCGGGAAAGGCTGTATCTTGTTAGGGCTTATTCGCACGAGGCCTGTCGAGACATGGGCATATCGCCGCCACGTCATGACTCGGTGACGTGTGAGCTTCGCTGAAATGCGGTCAAAGTTTGCGGTAGCCATTCTTTTATAGGTCGTCGACCCAATATGCAGTACTTACATTTAGACATACACAGGGAAAATGGACCATTTACAACATTTTGAGTGTGTCCAAATACTTGTTCACAAAATCTGGATTATCTCCAAGGTTTCTAAATTGGTTCATATATATATAGAACTGCCAAGATTTTCAGTAGTGCGGTTGTTAATAATGGGTAGAATTGGTGAATGTTACACGTGTGTAAAGTGATCACTTAAACCAGCCTATGACGGTCGTCAGCCCCGTAAATGCCCAAACTTCCATATTCTTCTTCATCTTTGATGAGATGCCAAAAAATAATATGAAAATGGACCATGTTTTACGTAGTGTGTATGTAAACACTGCTTTTACCTATGTAGGTAAATATGTATGTTACATATTCGTCAAGGCCCAATATACGATAAATACAATAATTTCTCCAAACCCAGGTAACATTCGACGTAATTGTTTTTCTTAAGACACCGTTTTTGTATTGGAAAAATTAGTTTTTCCTCGAAATAAATATACGGATTTGAAAAGAAAAGAGTTACTGAAAAAGGACCTAAAAATTGGTAATTTATTTATTTTTATTATATTACATTTTGTCCGCCTCCGTAGTGTAATGGTCAGCACGCTCGGCTACCGTTCTGGAGGTCCCGGGTTCGATTCCCAAGGGGGGTTAAATAAATATAAGTGATTTTTTCACTGTAATATTTATTCAATATTACCATGGACTGGTACCTGAAGCGGAGGGCTGATCACCTTTTCTTCATGTGTAAACGATCAAGATAGCACTGCGTTAATATGACACAGTACCCTATGCACCATTGGGGTGCGGATAAGGGTTTTATTATTATTTTTATTATTATTACATTTTCTAAAAAAAGTCGAATTCCAATGTATTGTAAGAAAAAAATGAGCGCGAAGAGACGTCTAGCACCTAGCGCGACCGAACCTGTTATAATTTGAACGTTCGAGATCTCGGCCTTAATTTTTTTTTATATTTCACAAGTTGTTATAAATATGATTAAACTTAAAATATATTCTTTACTGAGAGATCCCGAGCCGAGGACTGATAATAATTTTGGACAATTTGCATATCGCCATTTTCGTAAAAAGCCCTTGTACTACGTAGTTATAACGTCAACTTCCCTATAGAATCGACGCTCAGGACTCAGGACTCAGGACTGGAATAACAGTGAATACACCAGTAAATTGTGTAGAGTAGACATCCTTTTCTTTACTTTCGATCTTTTATTTGTTTTTTTTTTTAAATGTTCTCTCATATAATTTTATAAATAATATTGTAAGATGTGCCTTCGGCATGGGAAATCTCAGTAAGGGTGCATTACTCTAATTTGTAATTATGTATATGAAGGAATAAATTAACGTCGTTGGTATTTCAAATACGTACAAACATTTGATTAACATATCGTTCACTCCTTTCAAGAACGTCATAAATAAAAAAAAACTTGATTTTTCTGAAGAACGTTTTTAAAGTTTAAAAATATAATACAATGTATTAAAAATAAATATCAAGCCACTTATTGAGCTTTTTACTGTGCAACAGATCTTTTTAGGTAAATTCTGAAGGTTTTTTCTCCAATTGAAAAATATTTAGTATATTTAAAAAAATGAATCAATACCTTTTCTTCAAAATGCAAAAACAACACTTTCTGCCCTGTAGCGGGTAAATATTAAGTTAAAAATATGCCTCTTTTTCTGGGATATAGTAAATTTTCTAGGCATTCCGAAAACATACACAACTGTAAATTGACGTTTTTTGATTTTTGTCGTTGTTGAAAGGAGTGAGCGATATATACCCAGACATCCATCTCAATAACCTTTTCACGTATATTTTGATAATAAACAATTGAAAAATCTTGAAAATCAGCTCCTTTGTGGGGTCAAATTTTCTGTTTACGTAAATTTGAACACAATCAAAATATTGACGTTAAATGTAATTAAATCAAGTGATAAAATTCGTTTAAAAAAATGGCTTCTGAAAAGGTTTTTTTTGTATGATGAGAAGTAAATTAAAATTTTGGTTACGTATATTCTTCAAAGAAAAAAATAATAATTACGAGAAACAAGAGCAACAAAGGAATTTCATTATTTAGACCATCGCATCGGCAGGATTTTTTATAATTACATTAAATTTTTTGATTAAATTTATGACGCATATTTTCGCCGACGATGACAGCGAGCTTTTTAACCATTGTGAATATTTTTACTCGGAAGTATGACTCCAATTTTTAATGAATTTTAATATACTTTTTAAAAATCATTACACAAAAAAAGAAATGCCTACTGCAATATAATTCTCGCTTTCTTATAATTATTATACGAAAATTAAATATAACTGGTATGATAACTTCATATTTTCACCATAACTTCTTCTAAGTAGAAGAAGTGTAGTGGTTAGCGCCCTAGGCTACCACGCTGGAGGTCCCGGGTTCGATTTCAAGAGGGTAAAAATAAATACTAGTGATTTTCCAGTCTAATATTTCTTTTATATCGCAGCGCAATGCTGATCACCTTTCCTTCGTGTATTTAACGATCAAGATAAAACTGCTTCTATACGATGCAGTGCCCTATGCATCATTGTGCGCGGATAAGGGTTAGAAGAAAAAGTAGACGAAGACCGAGGACAACTTGGCATGATCAAGTATTTCAAGTACTCGAGAGCGGTCAGGAATTATAATAATCGGCGGGTTTGTATGAGGAGATGCATGAGTATGGAAGAGGAGAAGAGAATAGAAAATGATTGAATGTGATCTATTCTGTCTGCTTACCTCTACGAGAAAGTGGCGTGATGGTTGATTAAGTACTTAGTAGCCATTTATACGACGAAAGTGTTCTGTATCGAGTTGATTCCTAGAAACGTATAAGCTTCTAAATATGAGTGTTTTATTCAATCATATTCAATCGAGGTCTGTACCCTTACTGATATATATTGCCAATTAGAGCCGGGTCCGTGAGTCGATGATTGATTGTCACGTAGCGTGGATCAGCGGGAGCGCTGCATTGAGAGCGATTTCCTCTTATTAGTCGGGATAGGAAAATTGCATTACTCAATCAGTTGCATTAACCGATTACTATATGCGATGGCCCAAAATAAAGAGACAAGCTGTTGAACAAACAAGAAAAAACTGCATAAAAAATTTACGTCAGTCAACTTACTGCAATTTTTTTTTTATTTAAAAAAAAAATATTTTGTATTTCTCAGCATCATATGAATACAAGTACAAAAAAAAATACAAAAAAAGATCCCACAAAGGCATGGCTTGTGTATACATTATACATTATATTTTACGTCATAGGAAAAGGGCACTGGCAAAAATAGAATAGATATTATAGGAACTAAAATTAGGTTAGGTTTAATATAAACTTAAGTGTTAATATAAACTTCAAATATTACAAATACATTAAAAGAAAACAAAATATAAAAAAGATGAAATAGAAAAAAGTTTACTTATTAATTGTTAAATCAAACACACATTTATGAAAACTTTATTTAATAAAACAACTTTGTTTTAACCACTGTTTATTGGTACACTTTATCCAACCGGTTTCGACAAGAACCTTGTCATCATCAGGGTTTACGTACTTAATTCTAAAACATTGAAAAACATTTAATTTTTCAATGTTTTAGAATTAAGTAGAATCGTTTTATTGTATAAAGTTTGTAAAATGTGCCACAAAGTATCAGCGAAAAACATTCAAGAAACACATTTTTAGTCTACTGAGTTAGTTAAAAATCTGTGTTTAATTTAACAATTAATACATAAATTAAAATGGAGTTCTACAAATTAAACGCCAAATCAATAAATATGAAGCAAGTTAGCAAACATGTATTATATGAGTGATACCTGTAAAAGAAAAAGGAACCTAAATATGTTTTTTCAATAAATAATTTAAAATAAACTTTATGCAAAGAATTTAGTATCCTTAGTGCAAATAGTTAAATTTAAAGGTTTCACATTCGTGTTCATATTTCCGTTTGAAAAACGGTTTAAAAATTCAGAAGGGTGTGTTGAGATGGTTCGGGCATGTGAATCGAATAAGCGAAGAAATAACGATAAAACAAATTTAGGGTTGGTAAAAGAAGCAGAGGAAGACCTAAGAAAACTAAGCACGATTTAAGCTTGCTCCTGACCTGACCACTTTCAAGTATTTTAAATAGTAGGATAATAGGAGTAGGAATAATCGGCGTGTATGTATGAGGTGATGCATGAATGTGGAGGACGCGAACATTGTTTGCAAATACACATTGGTGTGGCGTTCTATTCTCTCTGCCCACGTGATATTAATTAGTTACTAAGTATTTTTTTTTTTTTTTTACTAAGTAATTATAATTAAGTAGTTACTAAGTAATTATTATGTTTTGATAAAACTTTTAACGTTTTTATAATTAAATTTTATTAATGCATTCGGCAGTTACTTTGTGATAATATTTATCCATTTTATATAATGCTTATACTTTATAACAAATGTCACATTCAATCTATTAATTTATAGTGGTATTCACCGAAAATTATTTTTAAAGTTAGCCTCACTTACTCCAATTTACATTATTATCCCATTCCAGTGTTTTTATATCATATTCCAATTTTATCAAAATATAATATACATGATAGTATCATAGATAGAAAATAAAGTGAAACATTTTGTGAGCATTTTGAAGAAGTGTACATTTTATCAAAGGCTTGTATTGAATGTAAAATTAAACACTAAAAAATAAAATTTGAATTTTTTAACAATAAAATACAACTTAGTTGACTCGAAAAATCAGTGTTTGATTTTACATTTAATACATAAATTAAAATGGGGTTCTAAAAATTAAATCTTTTTGTTAGCTTTGATTTCTTTTACTTAAATTTAGATCTACCATTTTTCGGACACGGAATACTTTGTTCAATCAATTCTAGCACATAACATGACATGGAATGCGTTAAGTATGTTACCCCTCTGTTTACGAATAACGGCCTTGCAATCGACAATGTCGTCTTTTCAATTTGCTTTTTTCATTAGCCCGAATTCTCACTCCAATTGATCATTCTCACTATGTGATATGTATATTATTGGCTAATAAATTAATATGAAAATTCACAAGACTTATCGGTAACATTTTTATTGAAATCTGTAGAGAAGTAAGGGAGATATGAAGGCTTAAACTTTAGATATTTTAATAGAACGAAAAACGGACACCGCCATACGTCATCGGGTGTGTTATGGGGCGTATCCCTTTATGTATCTGCTTTATATAGCTGTAATAGTAGTAGTGCGGATTCGTTTTTGTGACGTCATGCGTTACCAACTTACGAAAACAACCTTTTTACGAAGGCGAATTTTGTAAAAGAAAATGATGAATGAAAATATAAATTATATTGGCTGTTATAAACACAAAACGAATTTTACACAATCCTTTATAGGTTGAGTTTGTCAAATTAAATATTCATCCCGAGTGATAATACCCTATTGGTAGCTATTCGGTGTAATTACGAAACGAAACTATTCACAACCAAGTTCTTTATAAGGTTTCTTACAAAATTGTAAAACCTTTGCGTTATCCGTCTAATTTAGGTGACATTGAAACATGTGTGCCGACCATTGTTATTGTGTATTTCCTGTTACTGTCACTGAACTCTTTTTGTACATAGAACGTAATTACAAAATAACTATACTTAGTCTGAATTTGTTTATTGTGGTTTACGCCAAGGCACCAATTGAGAAAATTGCAAATACTCATTTTAATTCATTGATTAAATTCACTGAAAATGTGAATTTCTAAATTTTTGTATTATTTATTGATTTGTCTTTAACTTTGAGAAATAACTTAACACTTTTCAGACCACTTTTTTTTTAGTGTGTTAAAGGGTAACTCGCGATCTGGGTGATTCAGTATGGGATCGGCTGCGCGAGGAAACCGGTCGTGTCTCTGCGCACGATTTAAAAATATATTTGTATTTATATTGAAATTTGACATTTTTTAAGAATATATACTGATTTTGATATTTTTTTTTACTCTTCTTTCAATAGGTACATATTTCCTTTTCAAAACCATATATTTATTTCGAGGAAAAATTCATTTTTCAATACAAAAACAGTATTTTAAGCAATAAGTTCAATTACGTACGTCAAATTTTATCTTTTTTTATTTAGTTTTAAAATTATTTATCATACATAATTGAATACAAATACAAATTGATAAGTACTGCATGTCGATTTGTATTTTCACCTACTGATGACTGTAGTTTTCGAACTCAAAAGCGTTTTATTTTATTTTTAAATTTTGATCAACATTTTTTCTTACGTTTTTCCCGATTTTTGCTTGCTTTATGTCTGAAAAGTTAAATTTTCTCTAAACTCTCATCCTCCAGCGTAAATATTTTAGACGTTCACGTTATTTAATTTCTCGGAGGTCTGTGCAAATGTGTGCACATTTATAATTAGCCCGTCAGTCTAAACACGCCATGTTTACTATTTACCTACATACTATTCTCCGTCCGAGTACCAAACTGCTGTAGTGTTCGAAACGAGGTGCTGTTACGTTAAGGGGATACAGCTTAATACAGAATTCAATCACCGGCCAACCGCTGTAGAGGTAACACGTCTTTCCACGCCCAGTTTGTTTAATTAATGTATATTGGATATTTTGTTTGTTTTATAGAATATAAATGGAATATATTAAGAAAGGATAAATAAATATTTAAATAATTTTTTTAACTTCTTACCTTTACATTACTCTTTTCTTCTAAAAACCATGTATTTATTTCGAAGAAAAAATGTTTTGAAGTAGAATTTTTCAATGGTATTACACAAAGTAAACAGTGAATTGTAAGGAAAGTGATATATTACTATACCACAATGTTAATTTGGCTTATATAATTCAATAAATACGTTATTATTGTTGATTTTGTGGGATTTTTAAATCGGAAAATACCTGACGAAGACATGAAATAATCAAGTATCTTGGCACCTATGTTTTAAAAGACGCATTATATGATTGAGTATCGTTTAAAATTAATTTAATTTATGCAAAATACACAAAGAACAACTATTTACATATCGCTCACTCCTTTCAACAACGTCATATATCAGAAATCGTAAATTTTCACTTGTGTATGTTTTCGGAATGCCCAGAAAATGTACTATATCCCAGCAAAAGCGGCATATTTTTAACTTAATATTTACCCGCTACAGGGCAGAAAGTGTTGTTCTTGCATTTTGAAGAAAAGGTATTGTTTATTTTTTTTTAAATATACTTACTTTATCTTTTTCAAATGGAGAAAAAACATTTAGGTTTTACCTAAAAAGATCTGTTGCACAGTAAAAAGTTCAATAAGTGGCTTGATATTCATTTTAAAAACATTTTATTATATTTTTAAACTTTATAAACGATCTCCTGAAAAATCAAGTTTTTTGATATATGACGTTCTTGAAAGGAGTGCGCGATATCTACTCATTGTAGAATAAACGAATTATGCATGAGTTCTAAAAAACGTGTTATGTCAATTTTTAAACCTCTGTTCATAAAAAAAAGTGCGCACATATTTATATCTAATTTATTTGCGCAAATTAAATATTAATATTATTTTATTATTATTAATACTTTTGACATGATGAAAATCATACATAATACAGCAAAAACACAACTATTTACTTATGAACTCTACGTGATATAAGTGAATTACTTACGCATTATTTCTAAAAAACGTATTACGTCATTCTATACTGTCGCTTTTTTCCCGTAAGAAACCGCGGAATAGTAACTATTTTTTTTAGTATTATAACATATTTAAATAAAACCGTAAAAAAGTAACTTTATAATATTTTTTGAGCTGAATTACGATCTTCTTATATACCTACTTGAAATTAATTGCATGTGGTTAACTTACACAAAAATACATTGTTATTGAAATAACAATTAGGCATGTTTTAATGAGTTGAGTCATTTGCAGGAATGAGTAAAATTTATATATGTATGTATATCCATATGTCTGTAATTTTTACAACAAACATATGGATCATGTTATGCAGAAACCATCCAACCCATACATTGGCAGGCTGAGATAATTGCATTTGATGTTTTCAGAATAAAAAAAATACCATTACCATGTTCAATATAGTCGTTGGGGTAATTTTAATATTACCATATAGAAGCATTGTTAACTATGTCTTTTTCTTTTTTTTATGTTAATTTTGTAATTAAGACCACAGTTCGTTATTTCATTGGTTCGATGGTTTCAGCAAAATTTAAAAAAAAATGATAGAATACACGCCTCCAACCATCTTGGATAGTTTCAATGAACTTTTTTTCTTCATCTAGTTCAAAGGCGAACACATCCAAATAACATGGATTTTTTCTGAAATATTTTCGTGGATGTAAATAATTTTAACGTGAAAAATGCTGAAAGCTGTCAACCCACTTGGATGTATCTATCATATTTTTTTCATGGATTTATTGGTTGTGGGTTCGAAAAATGTTCTCCAAAAATATTGTGTTGTTCTTATGGTTTGGGTGTCTTCGGGAAATTTAAAATTTACTATTGATGAAGAAGCATTCATTAGAAGTTCAAAATGTTAAAATTATGGGTTGGATGGTTTTCGGATGACATGGTCCATATATTAGATACACAGATGTCTGTAATAATTTCTAATTTCTATGATAGTTCATTGTCCGAATTCCTCACACACTGGTATGTTAAGGTCAAGTGCTAATGAGTGTATATACCACTATACTCGTATAATGGTTAAACTATATGGGATATGGGTCCGATCCCTCGAGCGACCCCATCGATATTACTAATGTCAAGTAAGAATTCGGCTTTAATGGTGAATATTATTATACTTGTCGCGAGTCGGTACTTATCTTTAAAGTCAATGACGTACATACTCAATTATTTTTTTGTTATGTATATTATTTTGATATATTAAGGCCATTTCATACAAAAAATGGTTACTATATTGAACAACAATAAAATCCATCTAGTAAAATATGCGTAAATGATAATTATATCTTACTTCATTTGAATGCACACAAATCTGTTTCTTATAGCATATTGTGTTTCTTCTTCATTGAAAATGAATTGAAATTGAATTTTCTTCGGTATATATAACTTTTTCTGACTTACTTTTTTTTGTCATATTTTTTGTTGTTGGTCAATATGGTCAATTTAAAAATTAAAAAAATGGTTACTGTATTGAATAACAACAATATTTATTCAGTAAAATATTCGTAAATGATAAAAATATCTTAATTTATCCGAATCCATACAAAGCTATGTTTTTTATAGCATATTAGTGATTTAAAAAAAATTAAATAATAAATTTGTAACTTAATGCTTATATTTTTAACTATTTCAGAATATTAAAGTTTATTTAATTTATAACTATTTCAGAAATAGTGGTACTTCCACGTTAAATTTAAAATGAACGTTTAAATGTAAGTATGTGTAGAGAAAAATCCTTTGAAGGTATCATTGAAACCTGACACTAATAACATTATTTTGCTTTTCAAATCGTTTTACACAAAAAAACCTTGCCATATGTTTTTACGAAGATTTTTATTTACGTTTGAATAAAAAAAGAGAAGAATAAGCTTTTGCGATAGGAATTTAAAAAAGGTCTGTGCATTTACGGAAATTGTAAGTGATTATTTCAAATAATATGTAACCGCTTTGTTCCAACTAAATAATTATTAAAATAGTTCGATTTAAAAAAAAAACTATTTTATAAAATATAATATAACTTCCAATCTGAAATGAAAAACCTGTATCTAGATAAAATAACTGCACGTTAGATTGTATATATACGTATTTAGAAATGATGTTTTTATGGAGATCTAATTAAGAGGTTTTGGTGATTATTCCAATAAAGTAAAATAACGTTGCCAGGAATTTTTATGTGAGTTCATTTATATCCGTTGAAAATGAAAATTCATTATATTCGTCATGGATAAAGCAGTTACACAGTTACTAATAATTTCAGTAATTAATAATTTTATTTCATAGCGGCTAGATCGTTATCCCGAACTCGAGATTATATTATCTTTTTACCATTAGCTACACTCGGTATTGTAACTATATATTATTATCTAGTTATTGGAATGATGAGCAACGGTGATTTTATTTTCTTCATCGTCACTGGCGATTCTTTCAAATAATATCGTGATGGCACAAAAAAAGTTTTTGGAGGTCGTTCGTTTTTCGACTTTTTACGACGCGTGAATGGGCCATGCATGTTGAACACATTTGTGGCATGGGAGGCAATTACTCAACTAAGGAATATTCTCTTATGAACAAATATCGTTCTCGGTTCTTATTTCAATTTATTTCTTTTCTTTGAAAATTGTAATTTAACATGTCGGAGTTGACTGCGACCTAGGGACGACTAAACGGAGGAACGAATACGAAAATGAAATAAACAGTCACATCAATTTATTATTTTATTTCAATTTTAATAAAATATTGTTAGTTCCAACAAAAAGTGTTTTAAGAGATGAATTCCCCCAGTCATCTATGTAGATTAAATCCATATTTAAATAAATTACATAATTTTTTAAACGATAAATTACCAAAATAGTTTAAAGATAAAATAGTTTTAAACAAAAATTGTCATTAACATATTACTAGAAATAAGGATAAAATAAGACTGCCATTATTGAAAAAAAAACGAGTCGCAAACACTTGTCACAATAGGTTTTAAAAAAAGATTGGTGTTTACTAAGTAAGACTTAAATTAAAAATATAATACATATAAAAATATAATATATACATTTCACCACAAAGTCACTGCCGAATCAATTAATGAAACGTTTAATTTTGTTGGTTAAGTTTTGAAGTATTCAGAAAGATGGTAACATCTCCAAAAGAGTGGGTTTTTTTGTTTGTTTTATATTTTAATATCTTATTATTTTCTTGATATAAATAACTCTCAAGTGTAGCGAAATCCAGAATTTGTGAACGAAAATTTAGACACACTCTAATTATTGTGAATTGTGTAGTTGCTTCGACCATAGGGTGTGGTATCACGATCGTTTGCAATCACGAAGAATTTATTAGTGATGTGTATGTAATAATTGTACGTTAGCTCTCCGCTATTAACGAGCTGATTGAATACACTTCTTTCTTATACAATTCATCACCCATTTGTTTCACCATTCAAAAAAAAATATCTATCAAACCAAAAATCTCTTTCTTCTCCGATCTAAAGATTTATCTCCTTTCTTCTTATTGTGTGCGACGCACGACAGATGAGTTCTTTTTTTTCTATGCAATTAAACCACGTTATCTTTGAAACTGCCAATGACGAGCAGCTTCCTTTCTCCTCGAATCGGAGGTCCGCGGTCTGCGGACATTGTCCCTGAATGAGTAAGCAGTGCTGTGACGAGGCACAATCTTCTTCTACCTGCTTGCTGGACCATAGGATGCTTCGCGTATCTCACATTCCACACTCATTTATTTAACGAATTAGCTTTTCCTTTGTAGAATTCCATAGTCAGTTTTCATTGATATGAATAAACACATGATTTATTCTTTTTTAATTTGAGTTTTACTTGGTGAATACCACTATTCAAATACCGTATTATGACTTAAAGATATCAATTATGTAATTTACGTACAAGATTTTAAGAAATACTAGTATTTATCAATCAATCAATCAAGTTAAATAAAAAAAGATAGATTTAACCACAAAGTTACTGCCGAATCAATTGATGAAAAATGATTTATTCCCCTGTATATATTTATTTTTTCTCGTAGATTTTTCGCCTTGCGATGGCGTTGTCAAACTTAATTAAAAAAGAGGATATTGACGCTTTTTACAAACTAAAGAGGAATTCGATGCTTTAACTTTTGAGAATACCCAATGATCTAATAGCATTACCGGAACTGATAAATTTGTGAACGATGTGGACGAAACGACTGCCGCGTTAAATGACTAAATTGAGTTTAATAAAAAATACTATTTTATTTTGATTTGATTATTTATAGTCTTAAATAATAATTCACATTAATTTGATGTAATGACGATTGTACGGTTATAATTATTTTTATTGACTCGAGTTTTTTTTCTAATTTTTAATTTTGTTATTTATCTTCATCTAATGCAGAGGTTTGATCATCAGATGACTCTGCCGACAAAAGATTCCCGACCGTGTATTAATTAAACGCAAGCCGTTTTCTCATTAATGTTTACAATTTAATATGCCGCGTATCAAACGACCATTAACATAATACCCACGACCAAAAGAAAATATAGCTATTTTTAGCATACATGTTTCTGTAATTGCCTTGACAAGGGAATACCATCTTTACTTTAGTACCTTATCTGATCCATCTCTGCCTACGCTGTTCAAAGATATTGCGAGAAGGCTCTTTATATACCTTATACGATTTATTGCTATTTTAAATAGGTTTATGTTTAAAAAAACCAACCTGTGGCTTTATAGAATTATTTAACCGAGTTAGACCTGTTTGTGATAAGGAGGCATTTTAATTCAATATACTTTCTATTTTTCATGTTTTATTAATGTCGATTAAATTAACGCCATAAAACCTATTTCTATAGATTTGTGCAAACGCAGATTGTACAGTTTTTAAGTATTTTTTTGATGAAGATCATTGTTTAATACGGAGTTATACATCGCTCACTCCTTTCAACAATGTCATATATCAAAAATCGTAATTTTTGATAAAGTAAGAACTCCGGTAACTTTGAAATATTTGAATATTAAAATATTCTCTCAATATCTGCAGACATTACATGTTCCAAGCAAACATTCAATATCCAGCTCACTCGCTGTACTGTTAATAAACGTTATTATAATATGATGCGCGTATAAATACTTTGCATGCCCTCCTCAGTGCATCGGACGTCCGACATTGGCTTGTTTTTTTTCAATTTTCTTCTCTTCCGAGTTCCCGTGCTTCCGACTTCCGGCTTCCTTCCGCCATCACTCAATTTTCTCGCGCAAAATTTATCCGCAGCGCTGTAAATCCTTTGGTACGTATCGCGAGCGTAATCGCGCACCTCCCAAATGCTCCTTATGTATTGGATCATTGAACTCAATTTGATATGATTCGGAAATACAAAAGAATCTCTCGTGCTATAAAATTTAACCGCAGTACATAAAATAAAACTCGGTACGTAGCGTTCACAAATTTATCAGTTCCGGTAATTCTATTGGATCAATGGGTATTCTCAAAAGTTTAGGCATTGAATTCCCCTATTGTGCGGTCATAAAAATAGGTACCTTAGTTCATATTCATAAGTAAATATTTAAGTATGCATAAGTATTTTAGTCGTACAAATATTTTTTATTGATTTGGGATTAACTTAATGGAATAACATAAATATTTAAATATAAAAATAAAACACTTGTGATTTGTGACCACTTTTGAATTATTAATGTAAACGCGAGCACTTTTAGTGAACTACAGATGTTCTCATTAGCAGGTGAAAATATATTTTTGTATTTTTATTATTTGAGTGAAATTTAACATTTAGTATTTACCTACGCCTGTTGATAATAGTATCAAAAATAAAATGGCGACAACAAAGTTTGAATTTTTATTTTTATTTCATAAATTTTATAAAATTTGCTTCAAAATATCAGCGAAAAACATTTAAAAAATATGATTTCATAATTTGTATACATTTGAAAATACACTTTTATGTATTGTACGGAAATCGGTATTTGATACCGTACTAAATACTGGTATTTACCAAGTAAAACATAAATTTAAAATGGAGAGATATTATTAAAAAGTGATAACCGAATCTATCAGTAAAATTAATGGAATACATATGACGTAAGTGAAGGAGCTCAAGGTTACCTAATAAGAAGAAAAGGGGTATACCAGTAACGACATTTATTATTTTGACGGCATCTATCTCTACGCTTGTTTGACTAAACGATAAAAAGTTCCCTCATGCGTGAAGCGAAGGTGAAATTCTCGGCATTTAACGATAAAATCCAGCGTCATCAACATGCCTATAGAAAAGAGCGCGTCTCTTATGTTTTCTCATTAATATTTGCTTAACACTATGGATCGTGTAAAGTCGTTTTTATGCCTCGCGTAAGGGAAGGGGTTCCCATCAAATGAATGAGCTCCGTGTGTCGCGTTCGGGTACGAGCGACGAGCAATCTAATAACCGCACATTTTTCACGACGATTTTTGACGAATGCCTCTCATCCCGAGTCTACACACGCCTTACGTATTCATAAATATATTACCGCCTTCCTCTCGCGACGCGAGCCCGTATTTCCCAGTCATCGCTGAAATGTGTCGTATTATTTTTATTACGCCATTGTGTAATTTTTTTTCTTCCGCGAACGGTTCTGGCTAGATAAGGGGGAGTAAACTCTGCCTCGGGGATGATCCCGACTTTTGCAATTGCACTATAAGCACGGGGGCGTATTATCAAGAGGGCTACACCAACACGACTCTCCGAACGTAATTCTCATATCTTTCTTTTCTTCTCTTATTCTCTTTCGTTCTGGAATGCCATCAAACGGATAGCCTGGGGGCTTTCATCGAATCGGTTAATATTTATTGCTATTTTGATAATGGACCATGAAATCGTTCAAGAGCACTCAGTATTATGTCCTTTGTGTATCTTCAATATATCGAGAGCTTTTTGATGCTAATATTGTTGCCTTTATGTATTTATCTAGCGAAAATGTTATTTTATCGGGTTAAATTAATAAATGCTGGAATCGAAGACATATTTTCTTCGGAAACTAAATTGGTTATGTCGTAGGCTTAATCTGTAAAGTGTTTCAACTTTATCTAGGTAGAAAAAAGCATTACAATTTTACCACCAATACTTCAAGTTTAAAAAATTAAACTAAAATCGTTATTTTGGATTCATTTAAATAGGGCAGTTTGTTAAAATCACGATCTTTTTGGACAATAAGCTGTACCAACGTGGGGTCGAAATTGAAAATTCTCACTCAGTCCGCGACACTACCCACAGGACCACTAGTATTTACACCGAAGTTTTCAATGAAAGCCTTAATCGCTAGTAAAAAAGTCGAGCTGTTCATATATCTATATATCATCGATCTACCTTACAATTCCCATAGACAATCATTTAATTCATATGCTGAGATTTTTAACATTTTAAAATATCTCTTTCATCAAATTCTGATGAAATGCTCACAGAATTTGATGTACCTATGTATATATCGATATATTATCGATCTACCTTGCATTTCCCATAGACAATCATTTAATTCATATGCTGAGATTTTTTAAATTCAAAAATATATCTTCCATCAAATTCTGATGAAATGCTCACAAAATTTGATGTACTTATGTATATATCGATATATTATCGATCTACCTTGCATTTCCCATAGACAATCATTTAATTCATATGCTGAGATTTTTTAAATTCAAAAATATATCTTCCATCAAATTCTGATGAAATGCTCACAGAATTTGATGTACCTATGTATGTATCGATATATTATCGATCTACCTTGCAATTCCCAAAGACAATCATTTTTAATTCATACGCTGAGATTTTTTAAATTCCAAAATATCTCTTGCATCAAATTCTGATGAAATGTTCACTCGACAGCTCGGGAGATTATCGAATGTTTTCGCTGTGAAAATGAAAAAATAATCTGTTAAAAGCCCCCTTCCCACCGTTCCCATACAAGATGAACCCCGACAGGGGCGGGCGGGGGGAAGGGGGCGGGGCAAGGTGTGAGGGATGCGGATAGGGTATGTAAATGTCAGAATTTCCCCGCTTACTTTCAATAGAATTATATTATTTTGTGCATTTTGCTGTGAAATATTTGTTTGTTTTATCTGTAATTTTAATACGTATTCCGTTTACGTATTCCATACCTTTCTTAAACCGGGCGAGATGAAATTGATTAAGGTATACCTACTCTATTCCTGCTTATTTTCAGATTCGGTATTTTAAAACTTCTTGTGTATTCTTATTAAAGGTATTTAAAGTTATTTTTAAATGTTGATTTAGAAATGTAGTAATAATAAAAGTCTCTAAATTCAATAGCAAATAACAAAAAAATAATATTTTAAATATGTAACTGAAAAAAATTTGTAAATTTACTCTAAAAACGTATTTTTACAGTTTATTTACTTCGTTTTTTAGTATTTTTGTCAATGTAATCAAAATAATGATTTTGCACAATGAAAAATTACGTAGCCAAATATTTTTTTTATGTATTTTTACAGTTTATTTAATTTTTTATTATTTTTTGTAAATATAATCGAAACAATGATTTCAATGAATTTTTTTTTGTTTATCACTTCCAGGTTTCTTAAAATCGAATATTGTTAAACTTAAGTTTAACAATATTCGATTTTAAGTAAGCTTAAGTAAGTACTTACTTAAGTAAGCTATTGAAATTCCCGTACTTTTTTCAACTGGACCATTCTGTGACTTGGCAACATCGATAATATTTATCATTTTCATATCTTGAAACAATTAGTTGTACTTTAATTTTTGATACAAACTTCTCGACAGCACCTTATATTTAATATGTATCGTGTAATTTATTTTTATTTTCAATCACAATCTTTATTTCCTTGGTGTACCTCTATAAAATCATATCATTTATGTGATTTTGCAAGAAACTGAACTATTAGTATAATTAACTGATCCTTTGATATCAAAATATTATTTCAAATAGTTGAAAGTAAACTTGAGTGGAGTTTCTTTATCGTTAACCTAACGGCCCTTTTAAGGGATCATATAATTTTGTTGTCGTTCTGCGTATTGCTTCGGAATTGCGTAATGGCACAGATTATTTTTTCGTCGCGCCATGAAAAAATCCTTTATGCCCTCCTTGCAATAGGGTGGGATTGAAAATTGCCATTTTCCCGAACAAAGGACGATAAAGGACCAGTAAACTGTTTGACGATTTACATTTGGGGTCAACATTTTTTTTCATATCCTCGTAGACCCTTCGCCCGAGGTGACGTACTTCCAAATTGACTTGGGACCCGTTTTCGGAGGTAGTTGTCTTTGAAGGTTTATTTTATGGCCATGAATGATTCAAATGATTTTCGACTCTCCATAGCTTTGACATAAGGACTTGTTGATTTTATATACGATGTTATATAATATTTTCTGATTTTCGTATTCATATCATATTACGAAAATTTGAGTGTGTCCAAATACTTATCTCCAATCTATATTATCTCCAATTTTAATGAATGTTTTACTAAGTAAATACCACTATTTCTTAAAATCTACTGTGACACGCGTTTCGATACATTCCGCATCATTTTCAAATACCGTAATGCATCGAAACACGTGTCACAGAAGATTTATAGAAATTGTGGTATTTACTAAGTAAAACATTAATTAAAAATGGATAGATTTTACCACAAAGTGACTGCCGAATCAATTAATGAAATTATATTATCTCCAATTATAAGAGTTATTTTTCATATTATTTTTTGACATCTCAACAAAGATGAAGAAGGATATGGAAATCTGGGTCTTTACGGGGCTTGCGATCGTCATGCTGGTTTAAGTGATCACTTAACACATACAAATAAAAGAGTTTCTGCTCAATAAAAAACCTTCTTCATCTCATCAATAGATGTCTCTAGTGAAAATTCTAGTGATTTAAGTACAATGTTTCGAAATTGGATCATATGTATATAGAACTCCCAAGAATTTAAGTAGTGTGGTTGTCAATCATGGGTGGAATTGGTGACTTTTACACATGTGTAAAGTGATCACTTACACCAGCCTATGACGGTCGTAAGCCCCGTAAATGCACAGACTTCCATATGCTTCGTCATCTAGGTTGAGATGTCACAAAATAACATTATATTAGCTTATGTTTTTTTAAAATTATATTGTTATACATACTATTTCAATTGGTACATTCTGGCATACTATGCAGTTTATCATTATCGAGAAATTTAGATGTAAGACGAATTAATGGTATTGTGAGCCTTTAACTCTTTATTTAAGTTAATGATTCGACAAAAAAATAGGGTAGCTTGTGTTAATAACAACTGTGCTTGTCAATGAGTAATGTATTTAATTGGGGTATTTAAAGTACCTACCTATATCCGAGTGCGTAGGGATTTTGACCCCATCAGTCATGCGTGCGTCACGTAATCTTTATGCTTTAATTTTATTATTTCTTTCACTTTTTTATCAACTTGACGGGTTGGATTCATGTTACGTAATAATTTAAAGAAAGGTGTTTAGTAATGCGTTTTATTCTCTTTAACCCTATAGTACTAAACATTCGTAAAAATTACGACGGCACATTTATTCCTTGAAAAAAAACTTCATAGTACCTCCTTAATGTACGTTTATTTTATTTTTATGTATTTGTACGTATATAAGATTTTTTTTGAGGACAAACCTTTTTTTATTTTCATCGATTGAGAGGATGTTTGTGCCAGTGTCAAGTCTTATTTTTATTTAAAAACAAAATAATCATAAAAAATGAATTGAATTTTCATAATTTAAATGCGTTTAATTTCATTATTTTAGAAATCACCATATGACCGAAATTGTAGAATTACTATTACTTCTAAAATAATAAAAGAAATTGATTATCTTATTTCCGGTTTATTTCAGTCATAATTTTTACGAATGTTTAGTAACAGCGTCACTCAATTTCAATTCAATTTATTTATTTATAATTAACATACAAATTACAAACTTAAAATTTAAATCGTATACATTAAAATCGAAAATATGCAAGAATACTATTGCTAAAAGTGTAGAAGAATCTTCGGAAAACTCCTTCAGACACATGGAACACATCAATATCCAATGAGATAATGTTCAACATAGCGGTAGCTCTTCCTACAGGCATTACCATCGGCAGGTTGGTCCTGTGTATAGGAATGTGAAACAATCTATGCTGACGCTGTCTTAGGTAACTATCGGGAACATACAGACCAATGCAATGCTCCGGATAATTTCAGTATGATAGTTAAGTAATCTAGGGTTAAAAACTGCACATTTTACACCAGCTCGAAAATAAGTTTCCCGCATTCAAAAATGGCGGATGGTCTTTTTGTTCCGCGCTCCGAGCAAAGTGCATAAATCTTGCTCCCAAAATAGGTCAACTCCTCTGATTCTGCAATCTCGCCTGCATTGTCTTCAAGTACCGCATTACTCTCTCTAGTTGCGATTCTCCGCTGGAAACATCACGAATGGCGAAATATGAAATACGGACTCACTTTCGCGTTCCGAGCAACACGACGCCTGTTTAGCAATCCCTCCATATCGGAAAATGGCGGCTAAATTTGCCGTTAAGCAGAATGATTTACGCCCCCAAAGTGCCAGGCAAATTAAACATCTTTTACGAGCTATCTGCGAATCTCTCGCCGGCAACGAAGCTCGCTCTGTTCGATAATGTCTAAAATTTTACCACGCGTCATAAAATTTATCGTACAGCTTTGGATTGGCTTTTCTGTTTCTATTTTCCCTGATGCCTTTCGATGAATTGTCACCTAACGCGTTTACTACAATAGCTATATTGAAAATAAATATACTTTGTTGCAAGATCCTATACTTGAAATGATTTTCCCATAGAAACTGCTAGATGATTCCGAAAAAAAATTAGAACCTTATATAATAATTGCTTACAACATTTTAAATGTGTCCTAATATAGTATTTGTTCACAAATTGGATTGTCTCCCATAAGTGTTATTTTTTTAATGTTTAACCTTATAGTTGTATTTTATTCATTTATTAATTCGGTAGTCCTTTTGTGGCAGTCATCAATCCATTTTAATCAACTTTTTACTTAGTAAAAACTACTTTTTATTAAAGTCTATTGTGACGCGTGTTTCGATGCATTCTGGCATACATATACGGTGTTTGAAATCTGAACACGTGTCCTAATAGATTTTTATAAATAGTGGTATTTACCAAGTGAAATATAAATTAAAAATGAAAAGATAAGTACCTAAGCATGTATGTACATACATATTCACATATGACTGAAATCAAAAGTTACATGTCGTTGAATTGTTAGTTTTCAATTCAATATAAAATTAAAATCCTTCTATGTCTCTTTTAAGTTAATTATTCTTTCTGAATTTCTATAAAAATACAAAAATCAGTTTGTATTTTCGTTGGTTGATGAGAACATCTATAGTTCTTGAAACTACTAATATTTATATTTGGTTTCTGCGAATAAAATATTTAAATTGTATATAATTATTATATATAATTTTTTAATGTCGAACTTTTTTCCAACTGCTAAAGAAAAATAAATTTCTTTAAAGCTCGTCGAATTTTATTTGCTTAATCCAGAATTGAATATTTTTAAATAATCGTACGCCGAGAGATAAAGCAAAGCTCTTATTGATTTTTTGTAAAGTTTACGAATTAAGGATAAAACTTTTAAAAAAATTGTTCCAATCAAATTGTTCAAATACATTTAATCTTTTAATTTCATACTTGAATTATTCTTATAAATTTTGATGTAAAAATTGAATGTTTCGAATTATATAAAAATAGTTATAAAAATATATATCAGTGTTGGATATTATTTTTTTATATCAAATCACTTCTTAGCACATACCATATACCGAAACACAATAATAAGTTTATTAAAATATATAATAACAAAGAAGCGAGTTTTTTTTTTCTCTTATATAAAATTTAATACATCATCGTTAGTATTTAATTTTTATTGTGCCTTTTTATAAATCAAATAAGTAGGTCGTGAACGAGAAAAAGGTTGAGAAGGGCGCAATAAATAATTTGTATTTTCGCAAAGATGTAAAATACATTTGAGTTCTAGGATAGGGGCTTTGTATTACCACTGGAGAATTTTCCCACACGGCTGCGAACGTTGTAGGTGTTCCATAAATGGACTCAATCTTTGAAGATAATCACTCGGTGAGATACTGAGAGAAATATAACTTATGTGGGTTGGAGGAATACAACAATAATACATCCTGTATTTCAATATGGTTTTCTTCTAAGGCAACGTTTTTTTTTAAAGAGAAATTTTTCTGTTTTTTTATTATTTACACAAATATTTCAATTTTATACTATTTCTGTGAGCCTAAGCGACTCATTATTAGAAATAGGTATCAAATTGTGGTGGAGTTGACTCGAACCGAGAAACTCTGACTTTGCGATACTAACCACGGGACCACAACCCGACATGTTTGAAGATAATCACTCGGTGAGATACTGAGAGAAATATAACTTATGTGGGTTGGAGGAATACAACAATAATACATCCTGTATTTCTATATGGTTTTCTTCTTAGGCAACGTTTTTTTTTTAAAAAAAGAGAAATCTTTCTGTTATTTTTATTATTTACACAAATATTTCAATTTCATACTATTTCTGTGAGCCTAAGCGACTCATTATTTGAAATAGGTATCAAATTGTGGTGGAGTGGATTCGAACCGAGAAACTCTAACTTCGCGACACTAACCACGGGACCACAACCCGACATGATATTATGTTGAATGGTATCATAAAGAAATCCTCAACACGTTGTATCCTGGTCGCGTATTATTGTTCGCGTGTTCAACATGAGGCAGACCAGCATGCCTCGAACAAGTGTGCTTTAGTTGACAATATAGCTACATATATTGGAACTTGCCTCGAACTACATTTCCGTGGTGTTGTTTTTCATAATTATCATCATACCAATTTTTTTCAGTCGTAATAATCGTCGGGTATGTATGAAGAGATGCATGAATGTAGAAGAGGCAAAGAATATTTTCAAAGACAGAGTGGTGTGGCGTTCGATTCTCTCTGCCTACCCCTGCGGGGAAGCGGCGTGATGGTTAGTTGGTTAGTTAGTTAATGTTTAACAAGTGATTCAGAAAAAAACAGTTATACAAATGATGAGTATAGTTAGAAATAGAAGCTGAGGAAGATCGAGGTAAACTTGGTATCAAATACTTGGAATAACGATTGGAGGATGGACATAAGTCCATAAGACATATTTATATATATTTATATATATATATATATATATATATATATATATATATATATATATATATATATATATATATATATATATATGTATATAAATATATATAAATATATATGTAACAGAAAAGATCGGTATTACTTGTGGTAATGTAATATTATGCGAGACAAACTATTGCCGCTGCTGCCTCCATACAGCGACGTGATTGGATTATTTGTCCTACGGTACCTACGGAGCCAAAGTTCGAGTGAAGCTTTCAAACTTTGTGTTGAATGTTGGTTTTGCAAAAATAAACTTTGAATACGTAATGATTGTTTCAAGTTACTTCAAGAAATAGCAAACTTGAATACCTGATGTAATTAGCATTCGAAATTGTATAAATCTTTATAATTTCACTAAGAACCCCATTTATGCTGAAGAGTAACTCCTGGAAAATTCATCGTAGAGGTGGAATAATAGATTTGTTGGAATTACGTGTTACATAACGTTTGGATCTACGAATAAGAAAGGTATTTGAATTTTAAAGCGTAGGTACCTGAACGTTTTTTTATATATATTTTTTGAAAATGTAACTAGGCGAAACAATTGTCACAATAATATTTTTTATGTGTTTTTGTTAATAAAATACAACTTAGTAGACTCAAAAAGTCTGTGTTGGATTTTAAAATTAATACGTAAATTAAAATGGGAGTTCTACAAATTAAACGCAAAATCAATAAATAATACTTAATCACCTTAAAGGATATTAATTTAAAAATACATTTTGATATGGATGAAGAAGAATATGTAAGTCTGGAAATTTTCAGTAGGCTTACGATCTGCCATGAGCTGATTTGAGTGATCACTTTATACATGTGTAACATTTACCGTTCTACCCATTATTGGGTAGAATGGTGAATACCACACTACTCAAATTTTCGAAGATGACGGTTGCAAGCCCTGTAACTACTCAGACTTCCATATTATTCTTCATGTTGATATGCCAATAATATATAATTTTGTTTTTATAAAAACTGATGCAAAAAAACTCAGTACTTCCTTGTAAACTGAATAATAAATTTTGTAAATAAATTTACTCAACAATAATTTATTACCGCGTATTTATATCAAATTTTAATAAACGGTATTCGAGACGTAAAATTATGACAGGTTGCAATCCCTGTAAATGCCCACACTTACAAAAATAGTATTGAATAAATCTTTGCTTTATTTAATATTATTTTTGTTTTAGTAATGTTTCCCTTAATTTATAAAAGTTTGTTTTTTAGAAGCATTTTTCTCTTGCGTTTTTTTTACTTATTTTATTCAAACTTCATGTACAGAAAAGAAATAAGTACCTACATTGGCGGGCTTATCACTAAAAAAACAATATATTCTAACCAACCAAAAATAGACTAGTGATATTATAGCTGTTCAATAAATGTTTTGCTTTGTAATTTTGTTTCGAAAAAAAGAACATTAATTACAAATTGATGATAATAAGGAAGGCAAAGAAAAAGGAAGTTTAGGGAAGGAGGTAGAGGGAAAACTAAAGGAGGAGGTTTGATGGACAGTTAGGATTTCAATGATAGATAGTAATGTCTCAGACGTTTCTCAAAACTTATTAGAGAAGGTCCATTTTTTTACAAGGAGAGGTAATTCATTCCATAGTCAAGATGATAGAGTCTAACACACGTATTGCAAGGTAATACATTGTTCGCATATCGTGAGCTCCAAGCGCACTGAGACAGGCGAACGGGAGATTAAGACATTACACTTGTCTAACCATGTTTGCTACACAATTATTGCACAGGATTAAGGATAACAGTACACAGAGCAAGCAACAGAGGATTTACTGACAGGTCCTTGATACTACAGGAGGCGGCCATCGCATTAGGACCAAGCAGACTTGCACTAATTAGTTGTTTTGATATTGCTTAATCAACTGTCTAACTTGTAGGTCTATAGCAAAGCCGTTGTTTGTGTAGATAAGTCAAGTGTACAAATATAGAAATATGTATTTCACTATACCTCAGGGCATTGATTACATAAGTTAACATTAATTTCATTAATTGATTCGGCAGTCGCTTTGTTAAAATCTATCCATTTTTAATTTAAGAAATAAAATAAAATAAATAACAGCTCCTTCCCTCTCTACACAACTCTAAAATTTAGAATTAGCTTTATAATAAAAAAATAATAATTTGGATAATTTGTATAGCGCCATTTTCGTAAAATACTACCTCAAGGGCGCTACGTTATATACGGTGTTTTAAAATGATGCGGAATGCATCGATACACGTGTCACAGTAGGTTATAAGAAATGGTGATATTTACGAGGGAAAACTGAAATTAAAATTTATAACATTAACTTTACTTCTATAATGTAACAAAACAAATAATTTTTAACACTCTCCTTATCATTCGTAGTTTACTTTGTGTAATACCACTTAAAATGTGCCATTTAAGTCGTATTCCATAAAGTAAACGATGAATGATGAGAATAGTTTTAATTTACAAAATAAAATATTAATTGCTTTTTTCGGCAATTTAATCTTCAAGACAATACGAAATCGATTAAACGTGTTTCAAATACCAGTCATTAAAAATAATGTTTAAGATTACCTTACATAGTTAAAATTAAAAAACCAGTCATTAAAAATAATGTTTAAGATTACCTTACATAGTTAAAATTAAAAAACCAGTCATTAAAAATAATGTTTAAGATTACCTTACAATAAAGCTGTACAAATATATTAAAAAAATATATGGGGACCTTATTTTATGAATGGCCCTAATAGTTAAATTTTTAAGACGTTTATTTTTTTATCAACATTAACAATATGAAAAACAAGCATACCCACATATTATTTTTAGTTACAACATTTTGAGTGTGTCCAAATACTTGTTCACAAAATCTGGATTATCTCCAAATACAGGAGTTATTTTCATGTTATTTTTTGACATCTCATCAAAGATGAAGAAGAATATGGAAGTCTGGGCATTTACGGGGCTGACGACCATCATAGGCTGGTTTAAGTGATCACTTTACACACGTGTAACATTCACCAATTCTACCCATTATTCACAAACACGCAACTCAAATTCTTGGAAGTTCTATATATATGAACCAATTTAGACACCTTGTTATTGAATCACTAGAACTTCACTGGAGACATTTAAGTTTTTTTTACTAATAAAAAGTGTTTTGATTTTGGTCACCCAGTGTAGTAGACACTATGGTAGACATGCTAGTCCTATGCCTATATTCAGTAATTGCGCATGTTACACATTATGAATATCGGCTCACGAGACGGGCTTTATTGTGTTGTTTCACATCAGCTGTTCGCTCGGCGTAATGAACTTTGTTTCAACAAGACGCTTTATAATTTTACCTTCGCTAATTAGTTGAACGATATTCAGAGACTGCATTCTGCCTGCCAGTAATGAACAATTTCTTAATTTAATCTCAAGCGTTATTGAACGTAGTATGAAATGACGCCGCGATGGAAGCTTCAGTCCCAAGTCTACGTAATTACCTATACTCTTCATGTTCATAAAACATCGTACCCATTTTCCTGCTGAATATAGTGATTTTGAATTTAAAAATGATAAATTTTCATCTTAAAATATTTTTTGTTATATGAATCAAGATTTTTCGCATAGTTCATTCGTTTGTCTTTTTCTTCTTGTTATATTTGTCTTCGGGTTATCTCTATTAAATTTATTGATTTTAAACAACAGAAAATATTTTAAGATTAAAATTTATCATTTTTATTAATTCTATTGTATTCTATAGTATTCTATTGTTTTCAACGTTTTATTTATCACCTTTTATTTTAAATATTAAATCAAAATAAATAATACTTTTTATTTTTAACTATATGTGTTCGCCTCCGTAGTGTAATGGTCAGCACGCTCGACTACCGTACTGGAAGTCCCGGGCTCGATTCTTAGGGGGGAGTCAAATAAATATAAGTGATTTTTTCATTATAATATTTATTAAATACTACCCTGGACTGGTACCTAAAGCGGAAGGCTGATCATCTTTCCTTCATGTGGTAGCGATCAAAATAACACTGCGTTTATATAATGCAGTGCCCTATGCACCATTTGGTGTGGATGAGGGTTTGAATGAAAAAAAATGAATGAACTATATGCAATCATTATTATTTTTAAGATATACTTATAAACTTAATATGCATTAAATTCTGGTTTATAACAGGCAAGAATAATTTTTCAAGGCAACTAATGAATATCTTTGAAAAAAATAGGGTTAACTATTTGATGATATGTATGTTGAATAATTTCAATCTATAAACAGTTATGAGAAAATTTAAAGGAATATTTTCATTAATTGATTCGGCAGCCATTTTGTGGTCATCCATCCATTTAAAAAAAATACTCGGTAATCACTAGTGTTTCTTCAAATCTATTTTAATACTTTTCTTGTTCCTTTCAGCATCATTACCAAACACCATGTGATTAAAAATGGCATGTTTTCGACCTGAACGTATTTTCGCTCTTCTATTTAGCATAGTAAATATTTCCAGTAATATTTTCCAATTTATCAGCTCGAATCTTGAATCTACATAATACATTTACCTCCCTAAATTTATTTATGCGTACCTTCCCGCCGTCGATAAGAATTTTTGATACAGAAGGCACCCCTTACCCTGTACTATAGAGTCTATAGCGATATGAGACCGCTATTTCCGATATTTCCTATTCAATATTCTCCATTCAGAGCGTCCTGTTCCGCCTCACCTGTTCGCCATTGAGTGCTTGATGCATTGGATTTTATTGGCCGCCTAATTTCCCTGATATGTTTTCGGGCCGCCGTGCCGCGTGCTTTTTATTGTTCGTCTCTTATTGCAGCCGTTCTGTGTTTGGATATCGGAGCCATAAAGAGCTCTTCGCGAACGTTTTCCCGCCGTAAAATTCCCTCTGAAGTTTACTGGTTTCTCTCTTTACTGGTATTCTTCCACGTTCTTTACTGCCGGCAACACTCGCGGTTATTTTTCTGTTTATGAGTACAAAAGGTTCATGTTTCTCGTTGTTGACTTTTTGCGACTCCGCTGCTTCGCTTGTATTTTATATCTTACTACCCAAATATCCTCCTTCTTTTCATATTTCTATTATTTTATGTAGACAAAACATTTACGAGCGCGAGTTATTGGATATGTATTTTTCAATTATTAATTTATACAAATACAAGTTGCGGTAAGTTTTATATTATATTTATAAATACTAAATACAACCTCAGCCTCCGTAGTGTAATGGTCACCACGCTCGGCTACTGGAGGTCTCGGGTTCGATTCGCAGAGGGGCGTAAAATAAATAAAAGTAATTTTTCATTATAATATTTATTCAATATTACCCTGTAGCGGAGGGCTGATCACTTTTCTTTCATGTGTTGACAATCAAAATAACTCTGCGTTTATATGAAGCAGTGCCTTATGTACCATTAGATGCGAAAAAAAGGTTTAAAAAAATACAAATATTCTGATTTATCATGATACGAATTTTTATAAATCATTTTTGTTGTATTTATTATGTATATGATGATGTATTTTGTTTTTTTTTTAAATAATTGGATATTTAATCAAAACTAATGTATTGATATTTAAATATACGAAATTATTGCTTTTTTGTGGAAACAGAACCTCAATTCAGTATTTTTCACGTAACATTACAGTATTCACTCACTTGAAATAAATCTGTTCTTTCAGAAAAATTTTGCGCAGTTACTCTACAAATACAAACAAAAAAAGCAACTCGATAAATTGTTACTTTGTACATATTTTCATCGGAACGAGTTCGTTTGCAGTACACAAAACAAATTGCTTTATTGTGTATCAGAAAGTGTTATCCAATCCACGTTACACAACGTGTGATGGAAAACCCTTTGAATAAGCTGAAATCCCCTAACGATCCATTTCAGTCTTGGAAAAATTACTACCCCATTCAAGTGTTTTCCTCACCGAGAATCTTTCCCTCCATGTGCCCTGGCAGGCGGCTCCTGCGAGCGGCGAAACTTGGCCGCGTGTGTAGCGGAACTTTAGCGAAACTTCTCCAGAAATTGTCGTTATGCGGAAACACGCTACGACTCCCCACACCCAGATCGCTTTTTGATAATCCTTTTTTTTCGAGTTGTCATAGAAGTGATTTACGGGGGAGTCGCGACACTAACGCGCCGTTAAAATAGTGTGTTCTCTTAAAAATATTACACCTTTTGCATATTTCGTTACCGATGGATAGGGAATGCCATCCCGAGATCCCGTCACTTTTCTGTATCTAAAATCCGGAGATTGAAAGCTACTAATCTCGGGATTTTAATTTTTTTTCATTAGCTGGTTTACATGGGAACAAAATAAGAAGCCTTTTTAAGAGAATTTAGTGTTTCTATACTCATATTTCCAAATCACAGGTCTATAAATATCTATTGGGTTGATGCAAAAGTTTTGACCGTTTTTTACATATATATTTTTTTAAATTTTTTTTTTCTTGTATATTATTTATTTAATAAATTATATAATTTCCATCAGTTCTTTTAACCTTCTTCCATCTTTCTATCAACTTATAAATACCAGTAGTATAAAATTACGCGGATTTTAATGCGAAAAATGAAGTAAGGGATGTTTTTACCTGCTCTATTGAATAATTTTTTTCATCATTAAAATTTTTTCGCAGTGATCGGAATAAATAAAAATCAGAAAGAGCAAGATCTGGAAAATACAGTGGATACTTGATAACATCCCAATTTAACTCATTTAGCTTGTGTTGGGTCATCATAGCCACATGTGGCCGCGCGTTGTCGTGATGAAACACTGCCCCTTTTCTGTTTACCAATTCTGGTCTATTCTTTTGAAGAACCATGTTCAATTTGGATAATTGCTGACAATATCGTTCTGTTGTACTTGTCTTATCGTGTTCCAAGAGTTCAAAATACACAATACCCTTATTATTCCACCAAACACAAAGTATAACTTTTTTTTATGGATTTCGGCCTTCGAAGTTGTTAATGGGGCTTGTCCAGGTATAGTCCAATGTCTTTTTCTTGTCACGTTGTTGTACATGACCCATTTCTCATCTCCCGTCACCCAACGATGCAAAAAAGGTTCATGTTTTTGTCTCGCACTCAAAGCAACGCGCGTTGAAACACGATCCAATAAATTGGCAGCCGACAATTGATGAGGTATCCAAACGTCGTACCGCGAAACCATTTCCATACGCTTCAAATGTCTTAATGCGATTGTTTGGTTGACTCCCATCATTGACACAATCTCCCTGATGGTTAGACGTGGATTGGTGTCAATTATGACTTTTAATTCGTCGTCATCAGACTTCAATGGCCGCCCGGTACGTGGTTTATCAATGAGTGAAAAATCTCCAGATCGGAATTTTGCAAACCATCTTCGTACCTGTCGAACTTTGATGACATCTGCTCCATACACTTCACAAATGTTTTTGGTTGCCACACTCGCGGTATTGTCTTTACGGAATTCATAAAGTAAACAATACGTAAATGCACTTTATCGAACGACATTTTGAAAAAATACAAGGGGTTATTACTGTACTCTGGCCAGGCCAAAACTGAATAGAAAGTAGAGGAAAAGCATCCTTTATACAATAGAATCATAAAAAAAGAAGATACTTTTCATAATTTAAGAAAAAAAATTTTTTTACCTGGGATCATAAAAAACGGTCATTACTTTTGCATCAACCCAATAGTTTATATTTCCTTTAAAATGCTGTTTATTCGACGTATATTTTTCTTTAATGATTTAATGTTAAAAATGTTTTTTTTTCTTCTTCTTGTTGACTTGTAATCTGCATCTTTGTTTCGTTGTAAGATTTTATTATTGATTATTTATTTTTAATATTACATATTAAAAGCAAACACTGATTTTGAGAGTCTACTTAATTGTTTTGTATTATTGAAAACACATAAAAATAAAATTTATGCGAACTGTTTTGCCTTGTTATGGCATTTTCAAACTACAAATTAAATTGGAGTTCCACAAATTAAATGCCAAATCTTTGATAATGTATGCTATGAGCTCAATAAAAAAAATAATACGTTTTTGTTTTTATACATGCATGGCGATATTTTTTTTCAGTTTATCAGGGCTGGATTTTATTTGTGATATTTCTTTAATGAAAATAAAAAATATTTA
Source organism: Brachycentrus maculatus (assembly GCF_059751285.1). NCBI lineage: Eukaryota > Metazoa > Arthropoda > Insecta > Trichoptera > Brachycentridae > Brachycentrus > Brachycentrus maculatus. Next base: position 912,116 of record NW_028280927.1, read on the forward strand.
ATGTCAAAAGTAGTCTCGTTCAGAGTTAAAGAAATACCCGAAATTCCCAGGTTCGGAAAAAAATCCCGGGATTTTATTCCCTACTTATAGTTCAGTGAAAAGATATGAGTAAAATATTCTACTTTAAAAGAGTTACATTTTACCATAACATTTGATTACGGTAAAACGTATACCTACGTAAGAATTATCAACCATAATTTTCTGTCATTTTATTTAGTTTTTTCGATATATAAAGTACGCAATAAGAGCATTTAATTTATCTCACTATGTCATTTTACAGCTTCATTTTTTAACGTTGTTTATTTTGCGAGGAAAATTAAATTTGACAAGAAAAGTGGAATGAATCAGTGGTTTACCAGGCGTACTCTCATTGGCCGAGCCTGGAAAATAGGGTCACACCAGGGGTCGTCGCCATATACAACTATAAAGGTCACGTTCCCTCATTATTATTAACGACATAATTATTAACAACAGGTATTCGTAATTGCTGTGCCCTATGAAAATTGTGAAAATTCCGAGCGAATACGCACTGTTTAAGTAATTTTATAATTTCCTAGGAAAAAAATACCTATTATCGTCGAGTTGGTTGGTTTAAATACTGTATAGGTAGGTACTGTATGTAACGAAAAGCGGTGTATCTAATAGTCGATATGACTGCACACTGCTTCATACATTTAAAAAATCTACATATCAGAAAAAAAGGTAATTTACAAATTTGGATTTTTTCATACATTGGACGATAGGACGTTTAAAATCGAATATTATATATTTTGGATCATTCGTTCATCGACTGAATTTATTTATTTCAGTGCTTAACAAATATGAGAAAAATCTATTTAAATAGAAATGTGATTTTTTTCTTTGTTCAAAATCGTAAATCTTCTAAAGTTATCCACCGATTGGTTTGATATTATAACAGAATGTTGCATTTGAATACGCGCGTGTTGTTTTTACATACCCGTGACAGGTAAAAACATATGTTTGGTGATTGAAACGCCGTCTGATGAATGTAACAACAACACAAACAACACCATTGATCGCTTATGGCAGAGAGCGTCCTTCTTGACAGTTGTTTAAATATTGTATACCTACGTGCATTGGGAAATACAACTTATTAAAAATGTGCCCTTTCGCTTTTCTTTAATTTCCATTTAACCAGACTGAGCCACAGCAACGTTGAGGACGAGTTTCAGCTAATAATAATAAAAAATATATATATATATATTATTCTTTGAATATTGAAAGCTTTAAGTATGTGGATCAAAAGTGATATATTATTTCTCAAAATAATATAAATATATATTTATTTAAATTTCATTATGTCTTTCTTTGAAATTATTTGAGAAGCATACATACTGTTACTTAGTTTATATAAACATTATTTATATTTACACACTATATATGAACAATGTTTACATATAATGTGATCTACTACTGATGTTGCGGCCGCCCTAACAGGAATCCTCTTCAGAGGGTTGTGATACTGAGATTTTAAAGTAATACGACTATCATTTATGATTTAAGCCAATTTGGGAATGTAGACGACAAAATCTTACAACTGGTAGGCACTCATAATTATCGGGGCTTCAAAGAGTTCGAGATGAATCCGGAAGCAGGAAGCGCTTCCTGGTTCTCGGAAAAAAACTTTTCCAATTCGACCTCCGGTGCCGACAGCCGCCGCAAGAATCGATGGACCGCCCCACTATAGCCGGGGGCGGGCTCGACAAGCGACATGACCGCGAACAACAACCGCATGCACAATCGAAATAAAATCGAAAAAAAACTCAACAAAACCGAGAGGGACTGCGAAAATGTTTACGCATTCTTTTTAGTCCTGGCCGGGAATTCTTTTCTTGCCCCACGAGTCTGGGAATTCGCACCCCAGAACCCAGATAGAATATTTCTTCTGCGCGTATGGTATATGGGGGTTCGTGGATTTTTTTGCTTTATTTTTTTCCAAACGCATACATTTTCTTCGTCGGAATTTCTTTTTCTTATGGCGGAAAAATCGAAAATTGAATATTGTATTATTTTTGAGAAAATCGTTAGAGCATTTTATGCTATATTTCGAGATTATCTAGATATGCACACATCTACTTTTAAAAAATAGACCTTATTACCTGACATATTTATTGCTTAAAAAAGTAATTTTTGTTTAAGAAAACATTTTGACTCATTATAAGAACTAACAAGAATTTAATGTCTTACATGATCCTGCTCTTAATACTTTACTCCTTATATTCATCAGAATTTTATTGTTGTTATAATTATTAAATAATTCAGACTACATTGTTTTTTTTTCAATTTTTGGCAGTAACCCAGTGACAGGATGTTTCTGGCAGTATTGAATCTTATTTTTTTTACAAAAAAATTGTTAACTAGTCTTATAATTCACGTTATTTCTTCTCAGTAACGAAGGTGTACAAGCACTAATTTATCCTCTCTACTAATTTATCTGATTTAAAAGGTTCAAACATTGAACACTTTTACATTAGTTTTTGGTTGCTTGAGAGACTTGCTTCACAAAAACAAGTCCACCAATGTACACGTATAATATATTGTACAAAATAATAAAATAATATAAATATACACGATCCTATGATTCTTATCGCTCCTACAATATATTTATAAATCAAATTGTAAGAAATGACTGTAAATAAGTGTGATATATGACGACAATTTTTAAAATATTTTTATTTTACTTGATAATAATGTCCCTAGGTACTTACGTAAACAATGAAACCTGCTTTTCACCGTTAAAAGTCTGAATGTGATATGTTGTTCGTATAAAATAAACCTTCTTTCTCAAATCCGTTAACAAATAAAGGTGATGAAGCCCTCCGTGTAAACAATAGTTCTCAAGTCCTTAATGCCGGAAGGCCCTTGAATTCTTCATTCTGTCTCCCTGCTCAGTAGATCAATCTTAACCCCGGGACCAGATCACTCCGCTGGGGGCGGGACGCGGGGTCAGTGATCTTCCCTTCCGGTCCGCCTTTTCCGGGAATATTTCCCTATTTTCCGACATTCCGGGAATACCGGCTGTACCCGTCCCGACCATATCAGCGCGAGTCCTATACTCCTTTCATTATTAACGTGCACTTGTAATGAAAATCACTTTTTGATATAAAAAAGATACTTCGTTAAAAACTTTATTATAAATATGTCCAACACTCTCCTTATCGTATTTATTGATCTTTATTTAAATATTAAGTTTTTTTTATTACTTTATGGATAATGGAAGCAGGCTGTACAGCTTTATTAACAAAACTTATAATAATCTAAATTATTTTTATCAAAAGAGGTATGTGATTTTGTTTGATGTGTTTCTGTATATTGGATCTTGTTACCATAACATATCGCTCACTCCTTTCAAGAACGTCATGAATCAAAAATCGTCAATTTTCAGTTGTGCATGTTTTCAGAATGCCCAGAAAATGTACTGTATCCCAGCAAAAGCGGCATATTTTTTACTTAATATTTACCCGCTATAGGGCAGAAAGTGTTGTTTTTGCATTTTGAAGAAAAGGTATTGTTCAATTATTTTTTTAAATATGCTAAATATTTTTCAAATGGAGAAAAAACCTTCAGGTTTTACCTAAAAAGATCTGTTGCACAGTAAAAAGTTCAATAACTGGCTTTATATTTATTTTTAATACATTGTATTATATTTTTAAACTTTAAAAACGTTTTCCTGAAAAATCTAGTTTTTTGATTTATGACGTTCTTGAAAGGAGTGAGCGATATGTTAATTGCTTTTCTAGAATGTGTTTTCTTGTATGTATTATGTGAGAGTCCTTTGATGTGCACATGTAAGGATTGTTTTAGGATATAGTTGTTTGACGGTCATGAGATGTAATTTGACACATCGTCTAAACTCACCAAACATCATTCAATGTTATAAATACTCACCTTAACTTCTTTTTCTTATACACTTACATCCCTGAAATCCAATCGTTTACCTTATACCCTATCTTCCTTCATAACCCTTCCAATACCTACCTCATGTGCAAACTATTTTATCTATGTATTTTTTATACCATCCCTTAACCCTTTTACTCCCTTCCTCACACACACACACACACACTACCATTCTTTTTTATTTTATTTTTTATCAAGTGATGTTTTTGATCGTTATTATTATAACATGAATGTAGAAATGTGTAATTGGCTTTCTTTTTTTATGAATGTAACCATTTTTTTTATTATATACTTTTACTAAATGTACAATTCCCGAATAAATAAAAAAAAAAAAGTTGAATATTTCGTCTATGGAAGTCCGTCTCTGAATTTTAAGCATGAAACTCTATATTTCTGTAAATTTATATGAAGACTTGATCAATACTTAAAAACCAATAAAACAAAAAAGGTTAAAAAGAGGTTATTTTTGTAGACAGCCCTTTAGGAATAAACCGAGTACAGGGGTGTATTTCCCGGACTTCCTTCCGCTCAAGTAGGAGGCAGTGGCAAGACTCACCCTCACCAGGTACTAGTGCCCGGAGAGCAGGACGAGGGTCGGATGCAGAACAGGTGCATTGCTCGCTGCTTCGCGTCGCACGACCCCCGCATTACAGATGCTAAATTATAGTCCTACGGCATTACAATCAAGTGGCATTAAAATTTGTTAGGAAATACTTAATTAATAGGTTTTTACCGTCGTCGTCTAGTGAGCTTTTTGAATTTCCGCTTACTAATTCGAGATGAACTTTGAACAATGAGAGTAATTAATTAAAAGTCGATCTGTTCCCCGCTTGCTCCCATTAAAAAAAAAAAATAACATCTAAATTCTCTTGACTAGTCTAAGAAGGAAAATAACATAAAATATTTTTATGTTGTTTTGTATTAAATGCCGGGTTTGGTTACAGTCTAGGTTAAAATCTTTATAAAATTAATTAACTTTGTTTTCGCCACTTTAAAAAAAGTGGTGAAAACAAAGTTAATTAATTTAATAAAGTTTATAAAATGTGCCACAAAGTATCTGCGGAAAACATTCAAGGTTAAAATCAGTTTTAATTAACTAACGTCCAAGTGACAATTAAGAAATTAAAGCTGCGGCTTATGCAACACTGCTTATTTTAGCCCTACTTAGAGTTCATTTATTATTTATAAGTTTTATAGCCCATATCTACTCGTTTGTTGTTCTTAGATTTGTTTTCAGTTACTATAATTTCATGTAATTAATCAGAGAAAAATATTGCCAAAAACCTTCGCTAAAGGTTAAAATAAATAAAAAATATGTGTGTATATATGTGTTTGTTTTGTCTTTGTTTGTTTTTTGTTGTTTTATTGTTTGGTTTTTAAAAAAAATATATTGGAAACGCCTCTGATCTTTATGAAACGCTACATACACCCATACTTTATATTTACATAATGAATTTTAGGTTATTTTGTACTGTGGAGTATTTTATAGGTTAATGGTGACGTTTTTCATTTCTCCAGTAATTTGTTTTTTTACGTTTTTTTTCTAAACAATAAAATTTTTCATGTCAATATAATTCGGAAATCTATCGTAAAAAACTATTTTTGTAAAATATGTATTAATACGTATTTTAAAATTTAAACCATAATAAATAAAAACGAACTTAAGATCCTTTGTGTTTCTAGACCATGTGCAACGCGAACCGAGCTGGTACAAAACCTAATACCCTCGTAGTTATTTTTATCTAGTTTCGTACCTGCATGGTTGTGACCGCAACATGGCCGCTATGTGGCGCTTGTGCGCGGGAAATGGAAAAAGGGAAAATAAACGTAGTAATTAATATCCGCTGGGATGATATCGATATGTTCCAATGAGAACGGCTCGATGCTATATCGAATTTTTATGTGTTTGGAAAGTACAGAATAAATACGAGTATACCCCTCCGAGCACCTGTCTTGCTTAAGCCGACGGGCGGTTTTAAATTGGCCATAGATAAATTTCCTCGCAGGGTTGGAGAAATATCGAATATCGACGCTGCTTATTTATTTTCTCCATAGATCTATTTTTTATGATTCATAAATATTTTTCTTTTTCTTACAGGAATCATTTGTTATATAAATAAAGTTCAACAAATAATAAGTAATTCTTGTTAAAAGATTAACGTAGTGAATCATGGAAGGTAGGAATTAAATGTGTCGAAAGAAAGGTGTCGGGTTGTATTTGAACCCACTCGACCACAATTTGATACCTTTTTTAATAATGAGCAGCCAAGGCACACAGAAATAGCATGCAATTGAAGTATTTTTGTAAATGATAAAAACACAATTTTTTCTCTTTATTTTTTTTGAGTCAATTATAAGACGTGGATTAAGAGGAATTAATTATTATTAACGTTTAAGGTATGAATCTACAATTTTCATGTCCAAAACAATTGATTTTGCCACTGTAGCATTAAGTATGTAAATGTTTATAGAATATCAAATATTCATAAAAATATTATATATGTTGTAAAAAATATCTGGTAAAACTTGTTTCGAATAAATTTAAGTTATTTATTTCCAGTTTAATTTAAATTATGGCAAACATTTTTAAAAATAATTTGTAATTTGCCACAAAGGTGATTGAAACTAGAATTTTTATTGTTACCTTTTTATTGTTATATGTTTTTTTAAAGTGATTTGGAGTATTACGTACATTACAAAAGGATAAAATGGATTTGTTGAAATTTATTATAGTTAAAATAAAGTTCAGTATCTAATTGTCGCGTGAAAATACTAAATTCGAATGATTTATTTAAAAAAGTTGTTTCAATATTCAATTGAAACATTTTGACAAGATAATTCTTATATACAATAAAATGCCTCCACCGAAAGCATGAATATTTTTAAGGTTGTTTTGTGACCCTCGAAATGTGTTGTTTGGTGAAATTAACGAACTTTAGTCGACGTATACAAAATACTCCTCGTTAGTAGATAAAGTGGAAAAGTGGGAGGTGTGCTTTTCATTAAGTGGCGTACAGCTACATAATAATTTTACTTAGTAACTCGACCAGGATAGACCTTTATAACGAGAATTTATTTTGACAAAAAATAACCCGACGTTTTTGTTCCTTCCATTTAACGTGAGAGTAGCCGGTGAAAAGCATTTTCACCCTTATTATAACGTAAAGCTCGGTTTAAAATGGTTAAAATTATAATATTTTTATATTTCTAGACGGAGTTAAAAATCACCGTTAAATTTCCAGTTGAGTAGTGGAGATTGCCAGGGATGATAAGACTGTCATTTGGTAATTTTATTGTACTATCCTTGTCTTTGTTATTTTGTTAGTCGTAAGTTGGGGTTACTTTGTATCAAAAGGTTTTACTTTGAATCAGGTTTAATTCGCTTACATCTCTCTTGTCATGTCTCGTTTTTAAAATAGCGTAATAAATATACGATATTTAGTTTAAAAAATTGTTTATCTTGCATTCAAACGTACCATAAAGTATGTATGCATTTTTAGTTTAGTTTGATTTTACATAATTTTTTTCTTGTTGATGGAGAGGCGGATTTAAAAAAAGGTTAATATTATATACTTTCTTTTCTTCTTCAAACTTTGTCTGTACTCGATGGTGCATAATGGCACTCCATTTTGAAACGCAGTTTTATCTTAATCGGAAACATGACGTTACCATTAAGGAATGGTGATCAGCCCCCCGCTTTAGGTACCAGTTCAGAGTAATATTGAAGTGAAAAATCACATAAATGTTTTTAGCCCTGGGACTCTACTTTCTATTTATTTTTATCGATTTAATGACGGTCAATAGTATTTTTATTACGTGTGATGATTATATTTGATAAAATGAGATGAGTTTATGGCGATTGTGTAAGTTGTATATTTTTGTTGTTGTTAATATTCGGGTAGCTTTTGTTAATTTTGATAATGCGAGTGGCCCATTAGTCGAACGAGCCACCGTTATAAATATACAAATAACCCCTGTCGCATAAAGAAATCACGATATTTTTCCCCCAAAAAGGGATCTTGAAAAATTAAGCGATTCTCCGGCGAATCCACCAGGAAAATATTTAATAAAATCATCGCTTTAGGAGATGAACGTTTAATACCGACCTTCGTATAAAAACTACCCCAGTGTAACTTGAAAGGATGATTAATTATGGGGATGAAATATTTTCATTATTACTCTTTGTCTTGCCTTTTACAAGAGTAATCTCAAACCAAACTGAGATGAACCTGCCGCGGATATAAAATGGTATTTAAATTTGTAATGCTCCGTAAAACTGCTCCCTGGATTTATGACGTCATATTAATTTATCGTCATCATTTATCGCTTCCTATCTCGAGACTGCATAGAAGAATAATTGCCTCAAACGGAATCTACATGTTTTGTATTCAGCTTTGATTTATTTAGGTTCGATGGTCATGTTACGCGATTAAATGAGGCCAATACGCTAAATGAAATCACCAACATTAGGCTTCGGAAGCCTTATTAAAAGGTTTTTAAATATTTCAAAGATTGGCAGGCGCCGTGACGTAGTTCGGTAGACCCTCGATTGCAAACCTGGCGTTGGGGGTTCGATTATCGCCAAATAATGCAAAATATTATAAATTGAAGAAAGATTTATTTTTAATTGGTCTGGGTGTTTACACCTTCCCTATCCTTACTATCCTATCTGCAGTAAAGCCTCTAAAAAAGAGGCTTTGCGCTTCAATCCTTAAAAACATTCCAAAACATAGTACTCAGATGCTTACTATTATAATGTTTATTTTGTAATGTAACAGCATTCTATTGTCCCGGTTACTTATAGTAAAAATTATCTTATTCACGAATTTATCTATTTTTTTTCCAGTTCCTATATAAATATCATGTATCAGTAACGTTGGAATGAAAGTACATTTATATTTTAATACATTTTTAACTGTGATTTATTTTTTCGTAAATTTTTTGATATTAATCATATTCAAAAGATCGACTACGTCATTTTTGTATTAAAATTAATGTGCGTCACTAGATCCAACGTTAACATTACATTTCTTAATTAATTATTTGCATCAATTGCGTAACCATTCACCTTTCAATTGGTGAAGTTGACTCTTTCAATCACATTTTTATTTTTGTATGGTAATCGTGTCATATTTCTTTTTATTTATTTTTCAATCCTCCAATAAAAAACACACTATCGTCAAAATTTATATTCGGGTATATTTATGTTCCATTTGCTTTTGTTGGCAATTTTTATCCCAGCATTAAAGTCGATAAAGAATGTTCCAATTCTATAAAACACGCTTCACCTGGTTACTCTCCGAATCGGTATTCAAAAAGTAACTCGGCAGTAGATACAGAAATCCCATTTCTATGTAAAAGTGGCGAGACCGATGGCCGACTCGTACGCAAGCTTAAAGCTTCCTCCCTTCCTAGTTTCGGCATAAACCCGCACCTAAAGTCGCGACCACTTCTCAAATGAGGGCGGATAAAAAACTCCGGGGCTTTCCGGGATTCTCGGCGAGAAAGGGGGCTTTCTGCTTGGATCCCGGCGACTCGCCTTATTCCCGGAATGTTACCAAAGAAGGCTTAATACTCCTTTATCCTCCTGCGTGAGCACTTTATTAAGTGAGCCCTTTCTTGCCTAAAACGTGTTCCTTGTTAGGAGGCCCATACACTCGGTGAGATTGTCCTAATCGCCGGCCCCTCATTTGGCAGAAAGACTTGCCTCGTTAAGCTTGTCCTTTAAGAAATTATCTACATTATATTGTGAGAGTTGCTATAAATATTGCACTGTTGTGTATTATTTTGTATTAAAAAAAAATGCGACATTTTGGACATATTGTTGTATCCTTCATTAATAATGATCAATCCGAAAGTTGTTCTGACGGAATTCGATGTAAAATTTTAATCTCCCAGAAGTCTTTAAGACTTTAAAAGTATGGGCAACATATTGCCGCAGAGGTAAGTTATTTTTATTAAGAAAATAAAGGAAGATAAATGATGAACCAATAACATATTTAAAAAAAAATCGTGGTTACAATTGATTAATGGAATTATTACAACATTAAAATTTAGGACATTACATTTAAATCATTACGACATAAAAAGTGTGGAGTAAACATAGTAACTTGAACAGTAAAAATTTTCAAAAATAAAGTTCGCGTTGAGATATTAAACTTACCTTAGCGGGGAAAAAGGCAGAATATCAGTGATGTAAGTCAGTGTGTATAAAATTAATTAAAGTACATGAAAAAATTGCAAATCATTTTGAAAGAAGTGTTTTCAAATGAGTTTAAAATGTGTAAATATATTTTGCAAAATTGTTTGTATTTTTTGGTGGACCTTCTTAACGGAGAGTTCCGGTTGTACAACTTGCACTCTCATATAAGAAGTAATCTTTTTGTATTTGTAATATTTTGCTTTTCTCCTAAACATTTTGAAATTTTGTGTCAGGTTGTGGTCTCGTGGTTAGTTTCGCGGACTCTTTCTCGTTTCTCGGAGTTTCTCGGTTCGAACCCACTCTACCAAAATTTGATACCTATTTCTAATAATGAGCCACGTAGGCTCACAGAAATAGTATGGAATTTAAATATTTGTGTAAATAATACTAACAAAAATATTTCTCTTTTTACAAAATAAAAATTGAAAAATTATTTCCTTTTTAATTAACACATTTTTTTACTCATTTCTATTGAGGCGAACATACCATTTTCTAATAACAATACGATTTTAAAGTGCCGCCGATAGCATTAAATTCTCGTCATTGCCCGTCGTCACCGTCTACTTGCGCGAGGTTCGACATCGTTTTTACGATATTCAATGAGGGCTTTCAATTGAGATCATTAATTAGGGGTAGGGAAATATCACCTTTCCCGCCAAACATTTCTCTGCCGGAGTAATAAGTGGTAATGAACAATCGCCGTGTAATTGTGGTTGTGAACTCGGTCCCGGTTTTCCTGCAAAGCGAGCGATTTTCGACGCCACAAAAACAGAGAGAGAGAGAGAGAAAGAGTGATTGAGAGGGAGAAAAAGATACTTGCTAGGGAAAATCTGCTAACTGGGGTAGTGTATAATGTTGCACACGTACGTGATATGTGTTATTCTTGTTTAGTCTACAACCTTACTATATGTAGATTTTAGGCGTTATTTTTACCCTGGTCAAAAGGTGAAATTTTCGTCTGAGTAACAAATACCTACGTATGAAAAAATACCTATTTTCATCGTGGTTTTCTTTTGGAAATTAAGGGGATAATCGTATGTCACATGTCTGTTCACGTCCGATTATTCAAAAAATCGAAATTAGACATTTTTTGTGTTTTTAGAGTATAAATAAAGGATTTTTTAAATATATTTTTTTAAACTCCTCACCTTTCCATACCTCTTTTTTTTCACAAATATATAATTATTTCGAATAAATACTTTTTTTGTCAATGCAAAAACGGTGAATTAAGAAAATTAATCCATTTCGTTAAATGTTATCTGGATTTAGAGAAAATTAAGTTGCGACTTAAGGAATACTGGGCCTATACTGTCTATTCTATATATTTTTTCTGATTGATTATCCATGATGATATTTTAAAGGATTTTTTTTACAATATTTCGTCATATTAAGACATATTCGATATATTGTCTTTGAAGAGATTTGAAATCAAATTCGCGGAAATATCGCAAGAGAAATAAATCCGTAATCTTATTCTGGGAAGGTTATGTAATAATATACGGCAGGGATGGTAAACCTTTTTGAGCCTGACTGCCATTTTTTTTAAATATAATAATATGTCGCGTGCTATAACCATGGAAAAAAATCCATCAACTGTTTGTGTATCTTTAGATTTTTAATGTAAACAAAGCATTAATACATCGAAAAAAATAATTATGTACTTATTAATGGCAAAATAAAAGAGATAATTTAAAAATAGACTTAATAGACTCTTACAACTTCATCATTGTTGAAATTGTTGTTGTTAAATGCTAGATTTATAAGTGCCATTTTTATAAGTTGGGTTTAAAGCTGGTAGCTTTTAATGGAATACAAGCAGTAGTACTTTAGTCTGTAAGTCTAATTAAAAAAAAAAAACACTTTTTTTTTCTCTTCATTCACGTGCCATGCAAAATCGTTTATCGTGCCACCTTTGGCACGCGTGCTATAGGTTCGTCATAACTTATATGCGGGATCTTAAAGGAAAGGATTTCCTGTACAATTCAGATTTATCGCCTTGGTTCCATCTTTCTGACGTTATTATTCAATTTATATACAAAACCACGTATTTTGTTTTCCAAAAAATATTTCATCGTAAAAGTTTAAAGTATATACAACGTTTTGATATGTTAATGTATCTGCATTAAAAAAATATTTTTGACATGATATAAAAACTTTTTGGAATCAAATTTACACTAATTTGATCATTCTAAAATACAGAAAAAGAGAATATTATTTTACTAACTCATTCTAATTTATTATATCTATGGTATTAAATTTTTATTTTAATATTTGAAATTGACTTGGTCATTATAATTAATTATTATACTTTGTTGTGACTCGTATTTGGATACACTCAGTATCATCATGTTTTTGATAATTTTAAACACTCCAAAATATATTTCAATAATAATAAGTGGCATTTATCAGGTAATTTTTTATATTATAATATCTAAAATATTGTTCTAATGATATTAATTTATATTTCCTAATTAAACGTTTAAAGTGCAATGAAATGATATACTTTAAGTACCTACAAGTGATTTAAAAAAGTCAACACATAGAAAAGTCCGTAACGGAGACTTAATTTGTATTTTATGTTATCTGAATATTGTTTTTTTTTTTAATAATTGAAATGTAATTTTGTTTTAAAATCACTTTATAGTGATTTTAAAACAAAGTCTCATTTTTATTATAAAATAGAAAATCACAAAGTTAGTGCTTCAAATATAAATTGTATACGGTTTTTTTGTTTGTTTTTTCTTATGAATCTATGAAGTCTCAACACGTACAACTCATATATGAAAAACAATGTTAGTATTCTCTTTAAATTCACACAAATCCCAGCGATGTGAAATGTACTAGCAAAATAACCATTATTCACGCGTGTACACATGAAATATGTATTCAGAGCGAGGAAATTAGATAGAGTAAGTACTCATACATTTAAATGGCTTAAATTTGAGTTTAGAGTACATCGGACTAATGAGAAACATAACATCAATATTTTAAAAGTATTATACTCCATTTTTACACATATTTTATAACGTTTTCGTATGTAGCATATATGTATCTTTTGTTTAGTGCTGAAACCTCCAGAGCTTTCGAATAATATTTCATACACGTACTAATTTCCGCAAGCACCGCGTATGACGAGAGAGAAATGTGCCACGAAGGAGACCGGGGGAGCAGAAGAGAATAGGAATCCACAAAATACTCTTCACATAATAGTATTAACACGGAGTATGATCACCTCTCCAGCGCCATCTCGGGAAATGGCGGTATCAAACGGCATCCCGCTCGTTCGGGGTGACATAAACCCCTCATTTTTCATTGTCTCCTGGTACGTGACACCATAAAGTTTTTTCCTCTCCAATCCCGGTAACATGTGGCAGCGAATTAAGCTTGCATTAAACGAATCCGAGGCGCTGACGCGTGAATACGGACTCGGGCTGTTGCATTTGCATGTGAAAGGAGGCAATTTATCCGCGGCCCTTTGCATCTCGTGTACCGACCACAAAATTACTAGAGAACGGGCCCAGCTAAATAGATCGCCCCCTTACCGTCCGGTGCAATTATACTTATTACTTCTTTGTCGTGTCCCTATTCTATTATCAGGATATCTCTTATAAGGATCTCGTTTAAATGTCTAAAGTTCCCAACATTTTGAGTGTGTCCAAATACTTTTTCACAAATCTTGATTTTGTAAAGAAGTTATTTTTCATAATGTTTTTTTGTTGATATCTCAATATAGATGAAAAAGAATATGGAAGTCTGGGTATTTACGGGGCTTACAACCGTCATAAGCTGGTTTAAGTGACAACCACACTACTCAAATTCTTGGAAGTCCTATATACATATATGTATAATCCAATTTCGAAACATTGTACAAGAATCATTAGAATTTTCACTATAGACATCTATTGGTGAGATGGTGAAGCTTTTTTATTGAGCAGAAACTCATATTTCTATGTATGTGAGGTCCGAATCCTGGATTATAATCACATACATGAAAAACACCACAAAATATAATTTTTTTCATTTTATTTCTTTATTACTTTATATATTTCTCATATATGAATGTACATATAATTTATCTGCAGTTTGGCTTTTTAAGCATAGTCTGTATTCAGCCGAAATACTTACATGCCAAAGTACATAAAAGTAAAGTAGTGTTAACAATTTAAAACAATTTTGATTCCATAGAAATCATGTAGGTACATTTGTATTATTTATTGATTTGGCGTTTAATTTGTAGAACTCCACTTTAATTTATTTAAATCAAACACTGATTTTTTCAGTACCTATACTAAGTTGTATTTTATTAAAAAAAAACACATAAAACTTGTCACAATATTAATTCTTATGCATTTTTGTTTAAAAAATACAACTTAGTAGACTCAAATAAACTGTGTTTGATTTAAAATTAATACATAAATACATTTGTATTTATAATTTGATCAGATAATTTATTAAAAAATATAATTCGGAATATGTGGTATTTTCAAAATCATATTACTTTAATTAAACTTATTACCTTATTGTCATGTCCCTAGTCTAAGGATATCTCGTATACGGTTCTCGTTTAAATATCTAAAGTCGTCAGTGCGATAGAAGTACCTACTGAGAGACTCCTAATTGACGACCTTTTACAAGTTCTTTGGGTGCACAATAGATAAACTTTTTTGCATTTTAAGTACAGACTCCAGACGGAAATCGTCAAAGACTTTATGGTCTTACTTCGCTAGCTATGAATCGTGCGGTATTTTTCAAAATCATACTACTTTAATTGAATTGTTTTGATACATCCCCTTTTGTTTATTTGATCTTAATATTAGATACTATATGTTTAAATTATTTTTTGACATCTCATCAAAGATGAAGAAGAATATGGAAGTCTGGGCATTTACGGGGCTGACGACCGTCACAGGCTGGTTTAAGTAAATGCCCAGACTTCCATATTTTTCTTCATCTTAGATGAGATGTCAAAAAATAATATGAAAATAACTCCTGTAATTGGAGATAATCCAGATTTTGTGAACAAGTATTTGGACACACTCAAAATGTTGTAACTGTATGTTTATATTGTATTGATGTGTATAATACGAGAAACCAAATACGGTTTTATCTTTTAAACTTATAACTCTCACACTAATATGTTTTCTTTTTTAATTTTCATCTTTTTGATTTTTTGTTTTCAGTTAAAATCAAAAATTTGTCATTTTATATAAGCACTTTTTAATCTTTTCATATTTCTCATATCTATTGTATTGTTTTCAGTGCCTTTTATTAAAACTTAAAATGAAATGTATCTACACACAGGCCATGCCTTTGTGGGATATTTTTTTGGATTAATGTAATAGTTTTTTTTGTACTTGTAATTAAAATAAATTGTGTTATAATAATAATAAAACCCTTATCCGCACCCCAATGGTGCATAGGGCACTGTGTCATATAAACGCAGTGTTATCTTGATCGTTTGCACATGAAGGAAGGGTGATCAGCCCTCCGCTTCAGGTACCAGTCCATGGTAATATTGAATAAATATTACAGTGAAAAAATCACTTATATTTATTTTACCCCCCTTGGGAATTGAACCCGGGACCTCCAGAACGGTAGCCGAGCGTGCTGACCATTACACTACGGAGGCGGACAAAATATATTGTGTTATGCAAAATAAAATAATGAAGGAAAAAAATTATGCATATAGATTAAAGATGAATAAAATCATACATGAGAACGTAATAATATTTTATTAAATGGATGATATATTTAATTTTTCGTTTCTTTGATGACTTTTTTTTACTCTAACGTTCTTGAGAAGTATTTTATGTTACTTTCTTTAAGGTTATTAGAGAACACAAAGAGAACAAGAATGACAAGCTGAAAGCATGAAACTCAGATAATGGCTGTTTTCGAAAACTCTTGTAAATGGAATCGAAGAAACGTGTGCGAAATTAATTATTGTACGAAACTTATAAATCGTTTACACAATCGTGGTAAAATTTCATATTATTTGCAGATGTTAGAAAGGTATGATAGCAGTTATTTTAATAATTGTTTTTCAGAATTTTAATGTCATATTTTAATCGCTTTACTTTGTGCACTTGTAGTTTTTTGTGTATATTAAAAAACTAAATAATTGCCAGAACGGCTATTTATATAATATTAAAATATTAGTGTATATTTTTTAAATATTTTATTTTTTAAACCCTTATCCGAATTCGATGGTGCATAGGGCACTGCATCGTGTGGACGCAGTGTTGTCTTGATCGTTACTTACACGAAGACAAGGTGATCACTCCTGCGCTTAAGGGACCAGTCCAGGGTAGTATTAAATAAATATTAGAGTGCAAAATCACTTATATTTATTTTCGCCAGCACGGTAGATAAATGCACCAACCAATACACCACGGAAGCGGACAAACATATGTATAAATATGTGACCATTATATTACCACTTACGTATACAAATGGAGTCAACCTAAGAACTATTTGACGTCGCTTTATTTTTTTATAATATGAATACGAATTTTTAATATGAATTTAAATAATAATAGGATTTTTATAATATGTATACCAAAATATTAAAATAAAATCAGACATTAAAGAAATAGTTTTGTCTTTGTGTTTATTTAAAACGTTAGCACTAAAAACAGATATCTCGCGGTAAACCGTTGAACCTTATTGTTACAAATTGCATTTTTAAATTGTTTTGTTTACTTTGTTATGTATCTTTGTTCCCTGTCACCCTTGTTTCTAACAGTCGCTACAATGTTACCACCTGAGATTGCAGTTCGCAGAATGTAATCGCTTTACAGCTACAAAAGTGCAGTATTACTTTCTAGCTCCAATGGGACTGCCGATACTTAGTTGAACGGCTTCCTTTATTACTAAATTGCTAAGGGTGTAAGTGAATCTCCGCGCTTCAAATTTCATACTACTTCGAGTCATGAGATGATCCGATATTCTGAAATATAACTTCAAAGCTATTTGAGTAATTTGAGGATTTTTTCGAAATCTGTCCACATTTTAATATGATTGAATTAGTGTAGATCGAATAGTATATTTTATATTTTCCTTAATGTCAAATAATTATTGTTTTTTTTTTCTTCTCTCCTATCTCTATCTCCCTTTGTATTTTATTTATTATTATTATAATATATATTGTTTGGTGGAGCCAAAAACATTAGTTAACAAGTGAAGGCTAAAAAAAACCCTTTCAATTTTTGTAAAAAGAATATTTTTTATTTTATTTATTTAATATTGTTACATTTTTAAGTACAACATAATTCAAATTTCTAAACATTTATACATAATATGGCAAACTTATAGTTTTAGATTCGCTGTGCCTCTCCAAAAAAGAGACTGAGCTCTTGTGCTTAGAGAGGGACTTACACTCAAGGTTAAATATTTTATATAATTAATGGGATAATAGTCTTTTTTTATATATTTTTTTCAAGATTTATATGTAATGGGCATTAATTTTTTTCTTAAGAATTTTTATATTTTCTATTTTTTAAATTTCTTTAGGGAGTTCATTGAAATATTTAATTCCCAAATATTTGAACTTTTGTTGATATCGTTTAGTATTAGTAATATGTTTATCATAATAGTGTTAGGGATTTTTAAAAATATTTTATTGATATCGAATATTGTAATCACGTAGAAAGTTTGGTATTTTCATTAAAAAGACACTTGGAATTATCAATAAACGGGCATAGAAGCACAGTTTGATTTTCCGCCTTAAGAGACAACCATATTTTTTCTTCTTGAGCTGGCTTAGGTGTAGTGTATATTTCCATACGTTTCATCTTCGTCCTTTAATTTATCTCACCTAAAGACAGACCTTCAAAATAAAGTATTTAAGGATCTTGAGTCCTGCACTTGGTTGAGACCTAACCAAGAAGTAACCTTTTGCAAAAATTTAATTTCGGGTGCAATTTTGATTTAAATTTTTCAATAATTAAAATATAACGTTATTGGTTTAAGTTCATCAGTCGAATATGTTTGTAGAGACCTTTTAATGTATTGTAAGCGGCTGGGCCATAAATTTGCTTTTAAGTAGGTACTTTTTTTTTTAGTTCTACGCGATTTCTCCCATTGCATATTATTATTTTAGAAGTGCTTTCTATTTGAAAGGGTATATCCTCCAATAGCTGGTATTAGTAGTCGTAACCTTTTTGCGAGTATAATGGCCTGAACCTAGTGGCGTGCCTTCAACATAGGCAGAAAAGGAGTGCCTATCCTAACTTACCCGCGTGACGTATAAAAACGCAACCAGTACCTACCCTACCTTACTAAGTAGTACCAGCTTACCTTACTACCTACCTCTACTGCCTACACTAGTAAGTAGTACCTAGCTTATCTTACTACGCATATCTTCTGCCTTCCCTAGTCAGTAGTAACTAGTTTACCTTACTACCTACCTCTACTGCCTACCCTAGTAAGTAGTACCAGCTTACCTTACTACCTACCTCTACTGCCTATCCTAATTAAATCTCTGTGCACACCACTGGCTGAACCCTACCTTACCAAGTAGTACCAGCTTACCTTACTACCTACCTCTACTGCCTACCCTAGTAAGTAGTACGCAGCTTACCTTACTACCAATTTTTAAACTGTATGTTTGTATCGTATTTTACGCGTACAAATCCTTTTTGACGGAAATGAATATCTCTGTGCAGACCACTGTCTGAACCCTACCTTACTAAGTAGTACCGGCTTACCTTACTACCTACCACTACTGCCTCCCTAGTAAGTAGTACCCAGCTTACCTTACTACCTACCTCTACTGACTATCCTAATTAAATCTCTGTACACACCACTGGCTGAACCCTACCTTACTAAGTAGTACCAGCTTACCTTATTACCTACCTCTACTGCTGCTCTAGGAAGTAGTACCTAGCTTACCTTACTACCTACCTCTACTGCCTACCCTAAATAATTATCTGTGCCCGCCACTGGCTAAACCTATATATACATATACTCGTAGGTACGTTCTTATTTTTCGTGTGGCATTAAAATCAGATTTTCCCATAATTGAATACCGCCGTTGATTTCCTTACTTTAGTTAAGTGCATTGTCATTTGATTCCATTCGGAGGTCGAACAAGCCACCCAGAACGCCATAAATTTGATGTTGGCCATCACATATTCTATCAATACACCCGTCCCTTCACGCGATCCAGTCATTATTACTTCTCTATTCGACCCTCTCAACCCTCTGCTTGCCGCGCTATTGAGGGTCAAACCATACACGGAGTTATTTCACCTCAAATATGAAGGATACACAAATAGTAATATGGACACCGGGTGATATTGTTTACATTAGACGTATTGGATACATTCCTTTGAAGATAATTAATGTGGGAGTATTTATGAACGGTCTTAAATACGTGTAAGTACATTACGTCAAACAGCTCGTGGATCCGTGTTAGTATCGTGGACTTGCTTTCCAACAAATTAATATATGTATATTTTTATACACATTTTTTCAAATCCTGGAAAAGGTAAAGTGAATGATGAAAATGCATGAATCGGAATTATTTTTATAAAAAAAAACAATAATTCATGTTCTACATTTTCAGAAGTTTTCTGCTTTTTCATGTTTTATTAATTTCTATTTCAACTACAATATATATATATATATATATATATATATATATATATATATATATATATATATATATATATATATATATATATATATATATATATATATATATATTGCATAAGTTAAAACGGTTAAAATTATAAAAACAAAGTTTTTTTTACTATTATCTAGGCGACTTATTTTTTATGTTTATTAATACCTTAACTGACTCTTTTCAAATAAGAGATATTTGTGTTTTATTATAAACGCAAATTTTTCAATTTTATCATTTTTTCGTAGGTCTTACCGTCTCGTTTGATACTTAGTTTTGATACTTTGGGTTATAAATGAGTAGAGAGCGTAAATTATTAACTTTTAATTGTACTTATACAATTTCGGAATTATTTATATGTTGAAATCCAGATATAACTTCACAATTTACATTTAGCTGAAAAGTAAATTGTGTACTTATTTTATGT
Organism: Brachycentrus maculatus; assembly: GCF_059751285.1. Classification (NCBI taxonomy): domain Eukaryota; kingdom Metazoa; phylum Arthropoda; class Insecta; order Trichoptera; family Brachycentridae; genus Brachycentrus; species Brachycentrus maculatus. Next base: position 932,288 of record NW_028280927.1, read on the forward strand.
TTTAAATGTTGAATAAACACTGATTTTTAGAGTCAACTAAGTTGTATTTTATTGTTTTAAAAAAAAACACAATTTTTTTTGCGACAATTGCAGTTATTTCTGGTGCCTACGTCTAAAGCGTCCCATACAAAGTGTCACTATTCAGAGTATCGGAATGTTTTGTTCGCGCGTTTGCGAACACGGTTCGTAGTTTCGCGCCACCTCAAATTTTCAGTTTGAATTTTCGAACGAGATTCGCGCCCAGCGGCGGGTGCTTTTCCCGCGCATCGCGAGCTCCCCCGCGCGGCATTAGTAAAGCGGGCACGGCGTACCCCCGCCCGCCCCACCCCCCTACCCTTCCCCCACTCCTACGTATTTCCCAGCCGGCCACGGATCGATCGGCACCCCCCCACTAGCCCACGTTTCCTCGCCTTCTGTACAGTCTGACGACCGGACTCGGCGGGGCTAGAAACTCACCTATCAAAATCAGCAGCACCATCAAAAACTACATTGCAAATAACCTTTGTACTGCCGACGTCGGGTTTACCTGTTGTTCTTTTTTACTCCGGGACTTCGTTATTTTAGCTCTTTGGTACCGCAGCTGACGGATAGCGACAGAGGCTGGCAGAGGCGGAACGAAAATAAAAGTGAAACCTCTCTCCATCCCGCAGTTCTGTTGCTCTTCGCTTTTCTAAGCGCCTGGTCAAACCAAATAAAAAGTATCACATGAATCCTTACAATAATTTGTAATATGTCCATATATGCAGTATATATATACGCACACACACATATATATATATATATATATATATATATATATATATATATATATATATATATATATATGTATATATATATATATATATATATATATATAAACATACTATATATATATAAACATAAAATAAAATAAAATATATAAACATACATTTGTATTTATATGTGTATATATCGCTCACTACTTTCAACAACGTCATATATCAAATAAACTTGATTTTTCATTTTTGCATTTTACTGTGCAACAGATCTTTTTACGTAAAACCTGAATGTTTTTCTCCATTTCAGAAATATTTAGTATATTTAGAAAAAAAATTAAACAATACCTTTTTTATAAATGCAAAAACAACACTTTCTGCCTTGTAGCGGGTAAATATTATGTTAAAAATATGCCGATTTTGCTGGGATATAGTAGATTTTCTGGGCATTCCGAAAACATGCACAACTGACAATTGATTTTTGATATATGACGTTGTTGAAAGAATAAGCGATATGTCCTCTCGTATACATATTGGTAGTAGATAAGTCGAATGTAAATCACGAATATGACAAAATCCGAATTAAAAACATGATTGCTCACATTATTCTCCTACCTTACTTATTACATTAAATTTCTTACTCTTGTATTATTGAAATGTTGAAATCTGCGAGATTTCTGATATCAATTTTTAACGTGCTTACTATTTAGCATTTTTTAAATCTTTGATTCGAATTTTGCCTTTGATTTATTGAAATAAACTTTTTTAATCATTCTTTCAGTTTTAAAAAATTATTTTTGGTTGGTTACATTTATTTTGATAACAATTTTTAAACCGTATTTTTGTATCGTATTTTACGCGTACAAATCCTTTTTAACGGAAATGAATATCAAAAGCCGAATCAATAGGTTAAGGAACGATAGAATTTACTTTATGCCTTGGATATAAGATCTATCAAGTATTGTGTGAAAACAATATGTGGGGGAATATAGAATGAGGATTCCTGGAACGCTCACATGAAAAATTCAGGCATCATGACGATATTACGGGATCGCTTATAATGTTCCCCGCCAAAGAACGAAAAAATAAAAACCTCGCTCGAAAAACAAGGATGAGAAATTTGCCAATTTATAGTGTCGAGGGAGGGTCGCGGTCGGATGTGCCCTTATAAACAGGTAGTAAACTTTACGTCTTGTAGGACTTATTAATTATGTAATTTAAAGATCTTTTTAAAGGATATTGTATTGTTTAGTACTTACGGACGTTTCGGTATACGCTCAGCAGACGTAAAACCAAAATGTTGCCAACTTGAACCCTAGAAATGGACAAATCGAGGAAATTTCTATATGGAATCCTCTTACATCAATGATGGTTGTAATAACTAATTTTCTATCAAAATGTGCGTTCTGAAGAATAACGCATTCGCGAATATGTCATCCATTTGAAACAGCTCCAATGTGGGGAGAAAACCAGCATATCGCTCATTCCTTTTAACAACGTCATATATCAAAAAACTTGATTTTTCAGGACATCGTTTTTAAAGGTTAAAAATACAATCAAATGTATTAAAAATTAATATCAAGCCACTTATTGAACTTTTTACTGTGCAACAGATCTTTTTAGGTAAAACCTGAATGTTTTTCTCCATTTGAAAAATATGAAGTATATTAAAACAATTAAAAAATACTTTTTCTTCAAAATGCTAAAACAACACTTTCTGCCCTATATATAGCGGGCATATATTAAGTTTAAAATATGCCGCTTTTGCTGATTTATATTATAACACTGGGCAATCCGAAAACATGCACAACTGAAAATCGACGATTTTTGATATATGACGTTGTTGAAAGAAGTGAGCGATATGTCAAGAAAGATTTGAACAAATTCAAAATATTTTTGGTATAAACATTTCGTTTCGTGTCTATTTTATAGGGAAAATTTATATTTGTGTTTTTATGATATTCACTTAAAATTCAATTTTTAGATATATCGTTCTCAAGTAAGCCTCAGCGGCTTGTGTTTTAAAATATGAATCAAGTTGTGGCTGAGTAGGGTTCGGAATGTCCGTTGGCCTTCAACTCGACTCGCAAGTCATTCTCGTAAACTTAAATAAAACCGTTATCGTTTTTTTTCAAAATTTTACTTTAAATAACGCTTAATTAGTTTTGACAATTTTGTCACACTTGCGTTATATTGATTCGTCTGTTATTTCGGAATTTTATAGCAAATTAATTCTTAAATCAAATGTGCTATTTTTATCAGCTTTCTATGGGAATGGGATGATTATTTTATAAAGGTTGAAAAACCGCGATGACAAAAAAATTGTGTTATATTGAAATATAATTATATGTACGTTTACACCATATTAAAATTTATATTTGAACGAAGAAATTGTAATAAAAAAATCAGTATGCAAATAACGCTTTTTCAATTACAAAGTATATTGAAAATGTTTCTCCGCCTAAATAAATAAATTTAATCATTTTATATCAAGAAATAAATTGGTAAAAATTGTGCTTTCGGCGACATGACGTGATTGCGAGTAAATTTTAATTTTTCGTAAAATTGCTTTGTTCCGGAATATTCTTTATAGAATTGAGTAACCTTTGTATATAGGCAAAATATTTTTCCCTCTGGTTAATTGTACAAAGGAACTTGACGGAAACATTTCTTTGAGCATCTTTCTGGAAATATTTTGTATCTGTGTTTTGGCGTGTAATTTATTACTCCGTTTTATTCTCCGTCTGACAAGGAATCTTTTTCTATGAATAAATATTACACATTCTTGATATTCATGTGCAATTTAATATCTGTCCTAATTACATATTTGTCGAAATAACGTTTTTATGTATTTCGTTCATCTAGAATATCATACGTGTGATAAAGGAAATCTTTATTTTGTTACATACATTTATACCGTAGAGACTAGAAGGAATGTGTATTTGATTACGCATTTTTATCGATTGTTGCGCGGTATGATCGATAATCCTGAAATTATCCAGAGCATTGGTCTGTATGTTCCCGATAGTTACCTAAGACAGCGTCGGCATAGATTGTTTCGCATTCCTATTCACAGGACCAACCTGCCGATGGTTATGCCTGTAGGAAGAGCTACCGCTAAGTTGAACAATATCACATTGGATATTGATCTGTTCCATGTGTCCGAAGGAGTTTTCCGAAGCGAGATTCTTCTACACATTTAACAAGAGTCTTTTTGCGTAATTTTTAATTTGTTTTTTTAATGTATACGCCTTAAATGTTTGTTTGTAATGTATATATTAATTATTGAATAAATTCAATTGAAAATTGAATTGAATCGTAGTCGTACAGGAGAAAGTGACCAAATACCAAAACGTAAAATGTTCAGGAGGGCCATTTAAGTCACTTTTGCTTGGCAAGAAAATAAACACCAATGCAGTTAGTCATTTTTAACAAGTCAACATATTATACTTCCAAGTTTGAAATCCTTAAGGATTTTTCAGGGCAATATTAAGCTAGTAAGATATATAATAGTCAATAAACACGTTTTTGTAAAATAATGCACTTGTTCACTTTTCCTGTAGGACTACGATATAATGACTTAAGTCTTTTCAAGTTAGAGCTAAAATGCCCTTTTTTATTCACTTTTTTCGATTTTAGGTTTTAAGTTCAATTTGAAATAGTAATCGTCTCTTGGATCATATGAATTATAAAATGGATTTTTATTATTCAATTAAGGCATTTTACTCTCACGTAGCAATATTAAAACATAAAATTAATGACAAATATTTTTTCAATTATTTTAAATTTTTATCTTAAGGTTTATTGCATTAAAAGTGTCAGCGGTGGAAGCAAAAATAATCAAGCAATTAGAATATTCTTAAAATATTTATTTAAGTAGGCTCGATTTCAACAAAATGGCGCTAAGAAGTTGAAACACCCCAATAAAAGTGTTTATCTGAATATAAAGAAACAATTTAATGAAGAAAGTTCCCCCGTATTAAGAGGGAAGTCCTTAATGTCGATGTACCATGTATTTGTAATATAACACGCTTTTTCACTCTGGCTGAAAGAGAGGTAAAAATTTATGGTAATTTATATTATAGGCCCTGTATAGCAGTTATTTTTCTCTTAATGCACTGGTCCGCAAACTTATAAGCTAAATATACACATTACAATGATCAGAAATTTTCTTGGGAGCCAAATATGTTTCCAATTCTAGTACATCTTTATTACAGATTATAATTTGAGACACACCCAATAAAACTTGATTTTTAAAATAAAAAGGATTCTTGTATTTTTTGACATCATAGATGATGGAAGTCTGAGCATTTACGGGGCTAACGTCCATCATAGGCTGGTTTATGTGATCACTTTACGGTGTTGGCAAATGATGCGGAATGCATCGAATCACGTGTCTTGATAGATTTTAAGAAATAGTGGTAATTTACTGAGTAAATCTTAAATTAAAAATACTTTTTCTTACTGGTTACATACTGCATAACTACGAAGCATTACGTGATTGCTTCATATTCTTAAAAACTATAATATAATCTTGTCTAATTAAATTCAATTTTCGTATCTAATTGAATCAATTTTTCAAATTAACTTTTTGATAAAATGCACTGTTTTGATCATTTACTACTACTATTACTACCATCACGCCGTTTCCCCGCAGGGGTAGGCAGAGAGGATGGAACGCTACACTCTTCTGTCCTGACATACTCTCCTCGCCTCTTTACATCCATACATCTAGTCATACATGACCTCCGATTACGCAGACTTTTGACACCGCCAGATTTTAGGTTCTGATTGATCTGAACGTGCCGAGTCTTTTTCGGTCGTCCTCGTTCTGTTTTTTTTTTATCATTTATATCTACAATAATATTCACGCAAGTAAACTCGCGGAGAATCTTTTATATAATTTTGATTTCTGACTCCCTCCTTAATAAGGAAAGTTCCCCTGTCTAGAATCAGACCGATAAATAAAATTGTACCTCAAATTCAGCGTCGGTCTACTGCGTTTACAATTTATCGGATTAAATCTCTTCTGCCTTCGGCTTTTCCGATTTAAATGCTTATTTCTCTCCCTCTATTACGTTTAAATTAAATTATTACTGCGGTGGAGAGAAACCTACTGAAGTATCAATGCCCGATGAAATATTATATTTGTATATTATTCTTTGACATCTCATCAAAGATGAAGAAAAATATGGAAGTCTGGGCATTTACGGGGCTGAAGACCGGGTACATTTTCAAGGCTTATATATACATATATACATATATATATATATATATATATATATATATATATATATATATATATATATATATATATATATATATATATATATATATATATATATATATAAACATATATAAATATATATATATATATATATATATACATATATATATATATATATATATAAATATATATATATATATATATATATATATATATATATATATATATATATATATATAATATATATATATATATATATATATATATATATATATATATATATATTGGGTTGATGCAAAAGTTTTGACCGTTTTTTACATATTTTTTATTTTTTATTTATTTTTTGTATATTATTTATTTAGTAAATTATATAATTTTCATCAGTTCTTATAACCTTCTCCCATCTTTTTATCAACTTATTTATACCAGTAGTATAAAATTCCGTGGATTTTGATGCGAAAAATGAAGTAAGGGATATTTTTACCTGCTCTATTGAATATTTTTTTTTATCATTTAATTTTTTTTGCAGTGATCGGAATAAATAAAAATCAGAAAGAGCAAGATCTGGAAAATACAGTGGATGCTTGATAACATTTCAATTTAACTCATTTAGCTTGTGTTGGGTCATCATAGCCACATGTGGTCGCGCGTTCTCGTAATGAAACATTGCCCCTTTTCTGTTTGCCAATTCTGGTCTATCCTTTTGAAGGTCCATGTTCAATTTGGATAATTGCTGACAATATCGTTCTGCTGTACTTGTCTTATCGTTTTCCAAGAGTTCAAAATACACAATACCCTTATTATTCCACCAAACACAAAGTATAACTTTTTTATGGATTTCGGCCTTCGAAGTTGTTAATGGGGCTTGTCCAGGTATAGTCCAATGTCTTTTTCTTGTCACGTTGTTGTACACGACCCATTTCTCATCTTCCGTCACCAAACGATGCAAAAAAGGTTCATGTTTTTGTCTCGCACTCAAAGCAACTCGCGTTGAAACACGATCCAATAAATTGGCAGCCGACAATTGATGAGGTATCCAAACGTCGTACCGCGAAACCATTTCCATACGCTTCAAATGTCTAAATACGATTGTTTGGTTGACTTCTATCATTGACACAATCTCCCTGATGGTTAGACGTGGATTGGAGTCAATTATGACTTTTAACTTGTCGTCATCAGACTTCAATGGCCGCCCGGTACGTGGTTTATCAATGAGTGAAAAATCTCCTGATCGGAATATTGTAAAACATCTTCGTACCTGTCGAACTTTGATGACATCTGCTCCATACACTTCACAAATGTTTTTGGTTGCCACACTCGCGGTATTGTCTTTACGGAATTCATAAAGTAAACAATGACGTAAATGCACTTCATCGAACGACATTTTGAAAAAATACAAGGGGTTATTACTGGACTCTGGCTAGGCCAAAACTGTATAGAAAGTAGAGGGAAAGCATCCTTTATACAATGGAATCATAAAAAAGAAGATACTGTTCATAATTTATGAAAAAAATTTTTTTACCTGGGATCATAAAAAACGGTCATTACTTTTGCATCAACCCAATATATATATGTATATTTACAATTGTATATTAAACAAATTTATGATGAGAACGTAGTAGAAAAAAGAAGCAGAAGGCCGAGGAAAACTTGGCACAATCAGGTAGGTCAAATACTTGAAAGCGGCCGAGACAGAAGTCGTAATAGTCGTCGGGTATGTTTGAGGAGATGCATGAATGTGGAAGAAGCGAAGAATGTTTGCAAATACAGAGTGGTGTGGCGTTCGATTCTCTCTGCCTACCCCTAAGGGAAGTGGCGTGATGGTTAGTTATTGTGTGAATATATATATATATATATATATATATATATATATATATATATATATATATATATATATATATATATATATATATATATATATATATATATATATATATATATATATATATATATAATTTTTATTTTATTATTTTTTTTTATATATATAAATTGAAATAATTAAGTGCTAGTCTTATGTCTTTTAAACGTTTTTGGAATCGATTTTCAGAATGAGATTAAAGAATGAAATAATATAACATAATTCGTAAATATATATAATTTATATTTATTTATTTTTGTTACAGGTAAGCATCGTTATTGATTACTATAAAAGTTCCTTAATACGTGTGGAAGGTGGTAAGTAAAAAAATTTGATAATTTTGTCGTTAATCATACATTCACTCACTCCTTTCAACAACGTCATTAATCAAAAATCTAGATTTTTCAGGAGATCGTTTTTAAAGTTTAAAAATATTATGAAATGGATTGAAAATAAATATCAAGCCACTTATTGAACTTTTTACTGTGCAACAGATCTTTTTAGGTAAAACCTGAATGTTTTTTCTCCATTTGAAAAATATTAAGTATATTTAAGTAAATAATTAAACAATACCTTTTCTTCAAAATGCAAAAACAACACTTTCTGCCCTGTAGCGGGTAAATATTAAGTTAAAAATATGCCGCTTTTGCTGGGATGTGGTACTTTTTCTGGGCATTTAGAAAACACGCACAACTGAAAATTGACGATTTTTTATAGATGACGGTGTTAGAAGGAGTGAGCGTTAAGTAAATATTTTAAATGTTGAATTTTAGGATTCCAGGTAACAAAGTTATTCACTTTTTTTACTCATAATATAGAGATAGTCACAACGAAAATAACGTTTTGTGCGTACTTTTTGTAACATTCGGATTCCATTTTGACGTTAACATTGAATACATACAATAAACCCATAAGGAGAATTGAGAATTCGGGGCGGTTTTATCGTTTTACAAGAGAGGTTAACACCCTCGCAAGGCGGGGAAAAGGTTAAGAGAAAGTCTCTCCCAATTTATGGGTTAATAGACCCATTCCTCCCTGATTGCCCCCGTATGTCCTTCTTCTGACCTTTTTATTACATCTAAAAACTACCCACTCCACGGAAAAACAAAGCTGTACCTAATCCCAACTGCGCAAGGACCCTTGTTCGAGCGGAACAAAATAGTCAGCTGATGATAGACTTAAGATTATTTTTTGACATCTCTCATCATCAGAATACGATATTATATACTTACATTAAAGTCTTTAATTTTTCATATGGTTTTAATTAATGTAAGATTAAAGTTTACTTAATTTCCTCATTACTCACTGGAAAACGATTTTAATGACAAATTTCTATCGTTCACACTTCACTGCGTTTATTCATTTGTAAATATCTATTAAATAATGATAATAATAATAATAAATAATAAAACCCTTATCTGCACCCCAATGGTGCATAGGGCACTGCGTCATATAAACGCAGTTTTATCTTGATCGTTTACGCATGAAGGAAAGGTGATCAGCCCTCCGCTTCAGGTACCAGTCCAGGGTAATATTGAATAAATATGACAGTGAAAAAATCACTTTTATTTATTTTACCCTTTGGAATCGAACCCGGGACCTCCAGAACGGTAGCCGAGCGTGCTGACCATTACACTACGGAGGCGGACAAATAATGATTAGCCAAGGAAAATCTTCTTAACATGTGGTCGCATCAATTTTGTCACGCGGTCATTAAGTTCATGTGAAAACTTTTTTAATTTAAATTTCACTCGGTAAATACCACCATTTCTTAAAATCTGTTTTGACACGTATTCCGGTGCATTCCGATTCATTTTCAAACACTGTATGTGAAATCTAAATTTTAGAGTTGTATGATTAGGACGTTGAGGGTGAAGAAGGGGTAGCAGCTCTTTCTTATTTTATTTTTTGACATCTCATCAAAGATGAAGAAGAATATGGAAGTCTGGGCATTTACGGGGCTGACGACCGTCATAGGCTGGCTTTAGTGATCAGTTTACACACGTGTAACATTTACCAATTCTACCCATTATTGACAACCAAACTACTCAAATTCTTGGAAGTTCTTTATATATGAACCAATTTTTAAACATTTTTCTTGAATCACTTGAACTTCACTAGAGACATCTATTGGTGAGATGAAAAGAAGCTTTTTATTGAGCAGAAACTCTTTTATTAGTACGTGAGGTCCGAATCCTGGATTATAATCACACACATGAGAAACGCCAGAAAATATCATTTTCATTTGTATTGTTTAAGCTTATAATTTGACCAGATAATTTAGTATGAAAATAACTCCTGTAATTGGATATAATCCAGATTTTGTGAACAAGTATTTGGACCCACTCAAAATGTTGTGACCTAAGATAACAATAATAATAATATGTTGTTTTTTTGGTTAGATTTCTAACTATACTACTCTCTAAGAGATTTGAACTAATCTATTTTAGTAAATGTGCACATAACTAGCATAATGAACCCATGTTTAGTTTCAAAGTTTTAAAAAAAAATCAAGAGTTTTTGGAATATAAATGTACTTTTTTGCAGTGCAATATTTATTCGAACTCTTCAAAATCTACAAATATTCAGTATTTTATTTTAAAATACGTATTTGAAGAATTTTACAATTTTAAACATTCATAATAGTTTTCATTTATACTCAATTATTATTAAAAATTTAATGAAAAATAAATTTATTATTAACGTCACTTAAAACTCTTTTATGTTAAAAATATGGGATGTAGATTTAAGTATGTTTTAGTCTATTTTTCATTTTGAACTTGATGACGCACCCAATCATAAAATATTATCACCCGTAAAATACTTTTATAATTCCATATTATTGAAACACAAACACGGATTGTTTTTTCGTATTGATATTTCGATGTGAACGTATTTTCCTAGCTGTGTAAGAAGTGTAATGTTTTATATCTTAATTAAATTTAACTGAATCAAAATGATATACATTGGCATATTTCATAGCCCTAAAGCAATCCCCGTTGTAATTAGATAAACCTAACGGGGTGGCAATTTAACGGGAGGGGAGATACAAAGATTGCACAGGATTCATTGTTTAATTACGGAGAATTATGAATGAAACCAACATATAAATATTTTATGGCTATGTAAGTGTTTCGTATTATTCTCCTATTCTGATAATAATTTCTGAATCGCATTTTCTGCTGTTCATATCATTATTTATACGATTCGGGATAATGTGAACCTAAATAATATCGTGCTGTTTTATACTTTGTGTCATTTATTCTATCTCTGAAGGGCAATGGTTAATATTTTGGTTTTTGCTCCTCTTTGGTTCGATTCTCGGCAACATGCTGTTGTTTTTATTTTATCTTTAAAAAACAGTATTTTACGTTATTGCTTTTACTCACATTTATACAAAAGCTTTTTTATTTATCAAATCTCTCAGCGTTTGCCAAAAGTAAAGCTAAAGTTTAATTTGTTAAATTATGAATGCGGTTTTAGAAAGTTCGTGGTTTTCGGAGTTGAAATATGAAATAATAAAATTTATTTCATAAACTACGGCTAAATGGTTATGGCAGACTTGTTTACATTTAAAGTTTTCCATTATCTGTATAAAGTATTTCATTAGTTCTGCCGCGGATTCTATTTGAATTTCCTTCGCTTTTCTTTCTCAATCCACTTCCGCTCTTCCGCCCCCCGGTTGTTACTAACTGTGACGGGTAATTCTGTAAGCCCTTCCCTCCTTCTGCCATCCTGAAACATCTTCAAACTTGGACTGAGAATTTTATTATTGTATTTATCCGCGGCAGCCCTGTCACTCAGCTTCTCTAATAAAACCTAATTATACCTGCAAAACTTCTGAATAATTCCAAACAGAACGGAAACACGCTATCCTCTTATCTCCACTCCTTGACACTCTTTGGATTCTGCCTTCGCAAATATTTATGTGCGTTCAATTATATTTATTCGGGTGAATTAAGTTTCAGTAAAATGGAATTATCCGACAGGTGATTCTTCAAAACAAACTTGTTTATCCTTAAATTAATATTTGTGATAAGTACATGATAAATTTTCATCTCCATTAAACATGGTAAATAATGTTTTATGACATCTCCACGTTAGTGTTTTTGATGTTATACGAAAAGTTATCCAATTTTCTAGCTCTAATTTGAATATTGTTTATGTCAACAGCAGGTTTTATTAAAATCCAACGTGAATCCTTTTCTATGGAAAGAGAATTATGTTTCTGTGTAATATTAAGCTTTCGTATGTAAGTAGATTCCGGAAATATGGATTTACAACTTTTTCATCAAATTATTATGATTTCACTTATCGTGTATAGTATTCCTACTAAATAACTTCGCAAGATATTAAGATATCATGAACAAAGAGCTACATAAAATCTTTTTTCTGACAATGCACACAATATATTGGTAATACATTTTGATGTATGAAACTCGTTGATTTAACCCTTTCATGTAGTTATTTTGTATAAGTTATCTACATAACACAAAAAAACGTATTTATGCAGCCTTAATCTAAAAGCGCGTAAAAGTAAGATTTCGTTTAGTCGTCATAATCTATAGGTAAATTATATCATTAAATTTTTTAGAAAGATTGCAGATAATATCAAATGATTAAATCTTGTTCATTTTAATTCTCGTGTCAAAAGAAGGTTCAGTGTATCTGAAATTTAAACAAATAAAAAAAGCATTTTTTTAATAATTTAATATATTAGCTTTTGGCTAAAAATACTACCTTATTTTAAGATTATTGAAGGGTTAAGACACTTTCGCACGAAGAGCTTTGCGCGATATTAAATTTCCAACAATACATTTAGAGATTACACCAACACAAACACTGACACCTCTTCTCACACCAGTGAAGCATTTAAACTCTTGAGCCGAGTAGATAATAGAGGCAGAGTTAAGAAATGATGGCTGTCTCGGTGAGAAATTCGATAAATAATATTCTCTAGCTTTCTAGCCCGCTTTTCTCGGAGGTGAATTGATGTTAGTAGCTAATCGGTAATTTTGCACAGCTTTCTCTCACGCTGAAATATGCGAGTCATACATCACGCTACCCCCAAAGGGTGTGGGCAATTATTAAGGAGTATTATATCCCCTTGTAGCCAGATAAACTCTACTCTCGGAAGATGAAGATGTACTCCTATTATGCTTCCCTTATACTTGCCTTATTTACACTTCTCTCTCTCTCATTACTACAATACGAAATACGGCACCGTTTCATTTTCACCGTTTCACGCCACATTAATAATAACTATCGTTCTTTATTTTAGTCGTAAACTCTACTACTTAACATTTTCAGAATAAGATATGACATACTTACATTAACGTCTTTAAATTTGTAATATTTTTAATCAATGTAATTTTAAATTTTACTTGATTTACTCATTACTCACTGGAAAACCATTTTAAAGACTAATTTCTATCGTTCACACTTCACTGCGTTTATGGATTTGTAAATATCTATTAAATAATGATATTTCATTTATTCAAACCCTTATCCCTACCCCAATGGTGCATAGGGCACTGTATCATATAAACGCAGTGTTATCTTGATCGTTAACACATGAAGGAAAGGTGATCAGCCCTCCGCTTCCGGTACCAAGCCAAGGTAAAATTGAATAAATATAGGAGTGAAAAAATCACTTATATTTATCTGACCCCCCCCTGGGAATCGAACCCGGGACCTCCAGAACGGTAGCCAAGCGTGCTGACCATCACACTACGGAGGTGGACGATGTATAAACTATTTTTAATTTAAATTTCATTCGGTAAATACCATCATTTCTTGAAATCTATTGTGACAAGTATTCCGGTGTGTTCCAATTCATTTTCAAATACCGTATGTGAAATCTAAATGTTAGAGTTGTATCCTTGGGACGTTGAGAGTGAAGAAAGGATAGTAGCTCTTTCTTATTTTACTTTTATTTTCGCATGTCATATTATGTTTTAGGAAATAGTGATATTAACGAAGATAAATTTGAATTAAAAATGGATAGATTACCACAAAGTGACTACCGAAACAATAATCGAAATAATGTAAAATTGAAAATGTGAAGTATAGTGTATACAAAAAGTATATCAAAAGTTTTTTTTAAATATTTTGTTTGTCATCACTGAAAAGTTTGCTAACATTATAATTTTAATGATTTTTAAAAAATTATTATTTCTGCAGTAATGATATATCGCTCACTCCTTTCAAGAACGTCATAAATAAAAAAACTTGATTTTTCAGAAGAACGTTTTTAAAGTTTAAAAATATAACACAATGTATTAAAAATAAATATCAAGCCACTTATTGAACTTTTTACTGTGTAACAGATCTTTTTAGGTAAAACCTGGAGGTTTTTCTCCATTTGAAAAATATTAAGTATATTTGAAAAAATAATTAAACAGTACCTTTTCTTGCAAAAACAACACTTTCTGCCCTGTAGCGAGTAAATAATAAGTTTAAAATATGCCGTTTTCCCTGGGATATAGTACATTTCCTGGGCATTCCGAAAACATGCACATCTGAAAATTGACGATTTTTGATTTATGACGTTCTTGAAAGGAGTGAGCGATATGGTAGGTAGGAAATAAAAATAATTTATTTTGTGAATTGTGCTAATAATATAAATTTGACATTAAGAATTCGACGATATAGAATATTTTGCTTTATTGCATATGAATTCATGGGTAAAAATTAATTTCTTTGTCTAATTTAAACGTCCATCTTTAGTTATTAATGACAACGTATATTTTTCATACTTCACTTCAATAGTACAAATATTATTTTACTACTTATCATTTCCAGAAAAACAATATAACTGCGTACTTATATTTCGACTAGTAACTCGAAGTAAGTGGAAATTCCACTTAACCTAGGATATAAATTATTTTTATTCACCTTCAACGTACTCAAAGGAATTTATCTCGCACTATGTATCATTTTTCATTCCTGCTATACCTTAGATTTGAGTCATAACTCATTGTTTTCCAACTTTTGTCGTATAGTCTATTTCTTGTTTTCTATTTCTGGATCTCTCATTAATGTTATATTCGTAAAAGCAGAAAGCATTTTCTAGCGCCATTTTATCGTTCGAAATGCATTATTTTAATTACAATTTTACGATTTTATGATTGTTTATTGATTTCAAGATTACGATTTTATAAACAGTGTTTTTTCGCGTAATTATTTCAATATTTTTACCGTATAATTATTCCGTTTTAATGATAAAAACATGTAATTTAAATATATGTACTTATAGAAGACGAAACATACATGTTTTTATGTCAATTTTGAGCCCTATTCTTCACTATTATATTATAGCCTTTGAAAAAATCTAAGAATCAACAAAATACCCTTCAGTGTAAAATATCTCATCAATATAAAATTTAAATCGTTTTCGTATGATTTATTTCCAATATTAAATATTTTATGTATTTATATAAGAACTCTTAACACTTGATTTATCCCTTCGTTATTTATTATGATCGATTCTTCTTAGTGAAATACCATTTAATAAACGATCTTTACTTAAACTTTAAATATCGTCTGTAATATTGAACTTAAAGATATAAATTTTGGCTCACCTCAAAATAAATCAAGGCTTTTTCTCAAATAAGCCGAAGAAATTTAATATTCACATTAAATTTCAAATTATCTGTTAAAAAACCATTACCACAAATCATATAAACGTCAAATAAACACCTAGTTATATTTTTACCGTGTTTGACATTATCATTACCAGCAGCTGTCGCGAAGAATTTATTTTATTCCTTTGTTTCCATGATAATAATCCCGGCTTCAGGTGCCAGTGACATTTTGTATATTAGGTACCATTCGTTAAATAAGGCTTTTTCCTTTTATTCCTTATTTTCTTGTTTGTTTTTTTTTTAACGAATTTTGACATCGTCGGCACTATGCAGACGCTGAAATGGTAAATTTGCAAACAGCGATTCGTGTTTTATCGAAATCGAGGGATGTAGCTGAATTTTTATAGCAGGTCTAATGATATCGTCAACGGATATTTGAAACACTCTGGTGGACATAAAATCTGAAAAGAAATTCAAATGTCGTCTTACTTATTTTTTTGTATCTTTTTTCATCACATTGAGAAGTCGTCTACACGACTTTTCAATGTCGAAATTTTCGTATCATTATGAAAAATGTCCCTTACGAAGGTGATATTTAAGTATGATGGTATTTATTTGATAATTTAGAAATACAAAAATTGGTGTCTTAGGTGTATCCGATATTTAAACAAGTATTTTCGTTTATTTTATAACGGACCCAATTTAAGTCGAGGATGGTTCCATTTTATTTGTTATTGAAATATGCATACTGTAGAAAAATACGTTAATACCTTTTGCGTGAAAAATAAGTTGATTTTTATTTATAGTTTTTAGAAGTTCAAATGGTTTTAACCTCATTTTTCAGGTACACCTATTCCATATTTTTCTATTATTATCGTTATTATTATGAATCATTTACCTTATATATACATACTATCGTTTTGGGCTAAAGAGGGTATAAACCATTAAAGCTTTTTTAAAAGGAAAAATCTGAAAAGCTATTACATCAAATACGCAGATATTTGACGTCACTTTATGAAAATTCGTATAATCCGGAATATCAAAATTTGTTAGTATTCTTTGAGTATTTAAGCGTCATTGTTTTTTAGAGATAGTTTTACTATATACCTGTCACAATACAATCATTATGTTAATAAATTGCGTTTTATTTTATTTCAATAATAATAATAGTTAATTTCTGTTCTTAAATTGAGTTTAAATGCCCCTCGTTTCAAATGCCAGGTACCAGGAGCTCAGAACGGAGAATCGAGCAACCCTATTACTTCGTACTATGAAACTTCCCTTCGTCCGCTGTTGGAAAGGTGATTTAAAGTTTCTAGACGCCTGTAAACCTTGACTTGACCGACATGGTTCAAATGAACTGGCTACACTCAGTTACAGAAGCCCGACTGCGATCCGCGCACGCGACTTTTGCGACATAATAAAAGTTAAATATTTTTTTGACACATGAAAAAAGAACGCTAAGAACATGGACTGCCGTTAAGCAATCGTTGGACGTTTTCAAAAATTAACGGAACAATATTATTGATAATACTAGAAGAATAATCGATCCTTAAAAAAACGTTATAGTCACCTGAAAAGTGATATTATGCTAACACTCACATTAACATTTTGGAGCATCAAATTCCTTAAATATGTTTATACTATCCTACAAGCAACAGCTCTTACAAGCATCGACTCCGAGTAGCTCTAATTCTACAGTTGTATTTCTTGTCATTTACATTCAGTGAATGCATTAATTGACGAAAAAATCACGTGTTATAAAAAAAACAAATGTCATGATCGTTTCCGGTTCAAAATAATTTTCTTCATAAATAACGCAAACCACTTACTTATACGAGTATAGGTACTAAACCATTTTCAAATTTCGTTTTGATGTTGAGATTTAATTTTCTAAAAAATAAAAGAAATGTATTAATCTTGTTCAACATACTTTTTAATTTTTTGGAGTTTTGTTATCTGTTAAAATAAATAATTTGTAGTTTATATTAACACTTTTCATCTATTAATATTTTTATATCATTCATTCCAGTTTCCTTTATTATAAACTAAAATAAAATGGATGCCTTCACACACGCCATGCCTTTGTGTGATCTTTTTTTGTATTAATGTAATGTTTTATTTTTGTACTTGAAATTACTCGTATATTATATCGTGAAATACAAAAAAATAATAATAATAAAAGTACACGATAACTTTTTTTTTACATAGTATTGTTATTAAATATGTTTTTTTCGCTCGATTAAATTAATTTTTCGCTATTTTGACCCCTTTTATCCCCATTTATTTTAAATAATCGAAGTTCTAATGTATACTTAACGATCTACATACATAATGTACATTCGTGCCCCTTAATACGATGTAAATCCTGCCAATTCAGCACTTTTTCGCGGAGAAATTTGAGAAAGTAACAGGACACCAGGATAGGGGTGAGGGCTGGATTTCGATTACGGAGGGCATACGTAGTTTGTCGCGTGCATATGTAGTCCTCGGGCGACAAATGGTGGTCCTTCTTCTTATCGCAGTCCGACAATAAATGGTTTTAGTACCTTCAGACCCTTAGGATTTTCACAACCGATATACCACCATTTTTCGATTAGGTGGCCTCAACACGACTCTCGGCGATCTAACATTAAATATTTTACTAACTCATTTTTAATACAATTTGTGTGTTTTTTATTAAGACTTAAATAGCAAATAAAAAGTTAAAATAAAAAGCAGCGAAGAAAATGATCTTCTTCTTTCTCCTAACATATTTCCGCTTCCAAACATGTAACGGGCAATGAATTAGATTTATAAATGCCTCTTATTTCTTAATCAGACGGCGATCAATATGAAACAACTAAGGGCAGTTTTTAAAAATTGTTTTATTATATTTTTAAACAAAACATGACCTCATGAGGTCCATGAGGTGAGTACCATGGTACTAATTCACATTTGCAGTGTACAGGTTACACAAGCAAAGAGTACGAGTACGCAACTCCGAGTGACCAAACCATTTTTGGTATTCTCCTTCTCTACGTGCTATTCCTTCAATTTTCTTATCCTATATAACAAATAACCTTCACGATGCGTTCTCCCCTTTCTTCATATGTACCTCATCAAATATGCATATTATATCCATGAATTTGGATCGCAGGACTTATTACCTTCGCTTTTTTTATAATTTGTGATCCAGTTAGCGACGCGTAGATGCAGTGCCTTATGCATCATCTGGGTGCGGATAGGGGGTAGAGAAAAGATAAAACAAAACGTATATTATGGAATATTTTAGATGTATAAGTAAATATTTTTGGATGTTTATTTTGTATAAATCATTAGCGTTTAAAAAAATATATTTTAGTTTTTATAAATCTCCTGTTATTTTCATATTATTTTTTGACATCTCATCAAAGATGAAGAATATGGAAGTCTGGGCATATACGGGGCTGACTACCGTCATAGGCTGGTTTAAGTGATCAC
Organism: Brachycentrus maculatus; assembly: GCF_059751285.1. Taxonomy (NCBI): domain Eukaryota; kingdom Metazoa; phylum Arthropoda; class Insecta; order Trichoptera; family Brachycentridae; genus Brachycentrus; species Brachycentrus maculatus. Next base: position 951,155 of record NW_028280927.1, read on the forward strand.
TTTACACACGTGTAACATTCACCAATTCTACCCGTTATTGACAACCACACTTCTCGAATTCTTGGAAGTTCTATATATATGAACCAATTTTAGAAACCTTGTTCTTGAATCACTAGAACTTCACTACAGACATCTATTGGTGAGATGTAAATAAGCTTTTTACTAAGCAGAAACTCTTAATGATCTTAGTGATCACTTAAACCAGCCTATGACGGTCGTCAGCCCCGTAAATGCCCAGACTTCCATATTCTTCTTCATCTTTGATGAGATGTTAAAAAATAATATTAAAATAACTCCTGTAATTGGAGATAATCCAGATTTTGTGAACAAGTATTTGGACACACTCAAAATGTTGTCAATAATATGTATATTAGGCTATTTAATTTATTTTTTATTTAACAAAGCTGAGCAACAGTAATGCGTGACCGGGTGAAGCTAGTACGATATGAAATTATTCATATCGTTCCTGGTACAGCTAAGGTTAAGTGCGCATGTATTTACGGGTTAAATGCCGATATTAAAGTAAAATATGACGGCATATAAAGTTTAACAACCCTTGATGCAATGCCACCCGCTGAATTCATTCTAATTACCATCAGAATGGATGATTCCGCGCGGAACAAAGTGCAAAAAAATGCATTATCATTATTTTTTACGATGCTTTTTAAAGATCTTGTGTATAAAAAGCGTACCTCTAGACCGCCCCGTGTCTCTCAGGAACCGCCGAGTGCTGTACTTTAGAGGGTGTTTACTAAAACACCCTCCCCAGGAGTGTGTAACCCCTCGACCCTGCCTTGTCGCAGTTCACCCCAAGACGGGCTTATTCTGTTAAAATGTAAATCCTTTTTAAAAATCAAGGTTTTGAAAAAAAAAACTCCTCATGAGTCAAAATAAATATCAGCAGATCCTAGATCTTAGAATCTTCCCCTATTAATGATTTACCAGATTCGATAACTAGAATAGTCAAACAAATTTATGAGGCGAACGTTGTTGGAAATACGAGCAAAGGAAGACCGAGTGGATCAAAAAATGTGAGTGGATCAAAACACAAAGTATTTTTATTTCTCGAAATAATATATATTAAGACTACCTATGTTATACTGATTTGATCGAATCCCTATTTTTCCGAGTCCAAATAGGCCCTAATGCCATTCCTTACGGGAGAGCTTCGTGATGGATTGTAGCTGTGGGGGACGCGAAAGGGACTAAAGAAATTCACAAATAAACTTGACATTGACACACCGAAGCACGCAACGCTCTATCATAACGCGAAGCGTGTAATAATGGACACTCGGTACCCGAATAGTATCGATTCGCTAATCACCCCGAATGACTTAGCCATTTTCTAAGGCTTCAATTACGAAAGCGTTTCCCAACACCTGGCGCGGTGATTGCAGTCAGTTTCCTCACCCCAACTCCGACTTCAAACGAAGTTTCGGTCTTGTAATGAGAAAAATCGTTTGTTGTTTTTAAGTCGTTGGAAGTGGAGTTTCACCTCTTTGAAGGGTCTCCCAGCCAGGTTTTCCCTGTGCTAAAACACGTTTATTTACCTGAACTGCCAAGGAATTTTAGATATTTAGTACCTTTAAATACATTTTTTTTCTTGATTTCTTTTCCGATCTCACGCTATTTAATTGATTGACATTTTACAGAGGGTTAAATCCTTTAACGGCTTCCGCATTTTATCTGATCACGCAAAAGAAAATAAACGAATAATGTGTATGATTTTTCTTAAAGCGTCCCTGAATTTTGGGATATTAATGGTCGCCGAATAAACTAAACACGAGTGTTTGATATTACTATTTATTTAAACCTATATTAACATTTAAACCATATGTGAAAATAATATTGATGTTTTAAAAACTTACTTAAAAATGCATTTGTATTTTTTTATCAAAACAATACTTTGTCAATGCGTACTTGTGTATTTCATAAAAATAAATATCTCATTTTCTTGTTTTCTTTTCATTGACAGATCTCATCGATCTTATCACATTTTATTTTTATTTTTATTATTATTTACTTTTAATTTTCAACATTTTTCTAGTGCACTCAATTCAATTAATAATGTTTTAGATTTATGGGACGTTTTTTTTTAATCAAAAAGAATTTTGGCATTATTTAAGTGTAGACAAATTTATAATTAATAAACGGTTTCTTTCTGATGGTAGGATATATTTATTTGTAATTTTCTATGGATGTATAATTTTGATGTAAAATTTGTCAACAAAAAAAAGCTGTTGAAAGGTAGATAAAAACAAGAAAACACAACATTTCATCCAACTTCACGGCTGAAACCTTATGTGAAAAATGGCGAACAAATTCTCCTTTCAAATTTCTCAAACGCTTTCCCCAAGGGCAGGTAGGTCGGCGGAGTATAGTCAGGATAGCCGTGAAGGAAAGGTCCTGAAGGGTCTATAAGGGTCGATGGCTGAAGATCCTGTTAACCAACGGTTGATTGATTGATTTACTTTGTGCGGCCTTTGAAATATGCTCCACTTCCTAACAAATGGTCAAATGTCGGGGGCTTTTTAAACTAATTGCCCGACATTTGTGAAACTGAGATTGTCAAGAAAATACTGTTCTCTCTTTTAACGTTTCAGTTCACGAAGGCTCTGCCCCTTTGTATGCCCCGAAATCAAAAAGACAAATCTAACAAAATCTCACCTTAAAAGAAATCCAATAAACGTATGATTAAAAAAAATAAATTTAATAATAAATATTTATTAATTATTTAAAAAAATTAATACTTATATATGTTTCATTTATCTTATGAATGTATTTTTTCTGTTCAATTATAACTTTAAAGTCAATTTAATGAATAATTATAATGACTTTAATTCGTGACCTTAATTATGAGGATTTTATTAGATTTTTATAGAATAACTTTATGTTTGAGGCTTGTCTGAAGATAGGACAGGAAAAAAAGATTTGAAAAAAAAACATCACAGCAAGCAAAAAAAATTTTTCTCAAAAATAAATATTTCTTGATTTTATTATTATTTTTTTGTTCAAACCCGCAACCTCAATTTCGCAGTCGAGTGTCTACCCCATGAAACTACAACCCCTACCAATTCCAGTAAATCTTGGTTTATTAGTTTTATTTATTTTTTATAATTATTTATTTGTTTGAAAACACATTACATACATAAGTCACATAAAATAATATTCCCGATGAGTAATTTCCATTATTCATTTTGGGATTAAGGTTTACTATAAATAAGAAATAACACAAATAAAAACGTAAAAAAATACAAAAAATCAATTAAACTAACACAGGGCAAAATGTAAAATATAAAATAATAATCGTAAAATTATGCGACACATAACTGGTTTATTTAGCTCTGTTACTTTGGAGTTGGCATTACATTCCAGAAATGCCAATCGTTAATTTAATTTTAGGGAATAATTGTCAAATATTTACATTAGATTATTAAAAATTGAAGTAAAATCTAGAACTACAGTAATATCGTGGAGGTTTGATTTGCTTTCAGGAAAATTAGTGTAGTTTATTTTTGCTTATACTAAAATATCGAACACCGTGTTTGCGCTGGCACGCTATGCTAGTAAAAACTAAATTCTTACTCGGCTTCTGAAAACTTTAGCATAATTATGCGATCCATCATAAAAGCTAATAATATTAAAAAATGTTAGCTTAATTTCGTAAATATTATTTCTGTAAATACCAATATGAATACAAGAAAAAATATGTAAGGAACCATGTAGTTATGTATAAAAATATATTAGTTTATGAGAAGTAAGTATTTATGTTCTTATTATACAAACAAATATTTATTTAAATTTTATTTTCAACGAATCAATGTGGCTTGTGTTTTTTTAAATATCAATCAACTTGTGATACAAAGGGGGTCAAACCCAAGGCCTCTGACTAGATCAAGAGTCTACGATAACCATGGGACCACAAAATGACTGTGTCTTATGTATTTATATCGATCATGCACGAAATTATAAATAAAATATTAGTTTTTTTACCACTTGAGTATAATATTTTTTCGACTATTTTCGGATTATTTTTTGACATCTCATCAAAGATGAAGAAGAATATGGAAGTCTGGGCATTTAGGGGGCTGACGACCGTCATAGGTTGGTTTAAGTGATCACTTAACACACGTGTAACATTTACCAATTCTACCCATTATTGACAACCGCACTAGTCAAATTCTGGGAAATTCTATATATATGAACCAATTTTGAAACATTGTTCTTGAATCACTAGAACTTCACTAGAGACATCTATTGGTGAGTTGAAAAGAAAACTAAAAAATACTATTTTCGGAAGCCATAGATGCTTCCGTCAACGTGTTTTAAAATAAACTGATCATACACGATCATATATATACAATAATTTCATAATTTTTATTATTTTAAAATAAGTATGTAGTTTGTAAATGCCCGTTAAGGCGAAAAAATGGCCAGAAAACAAATAAATTTCGTAGAATACTTATTTGTAATATAAGCATCAAGTTATTTTAGGTACTATGAAGTTATACAAAATGCGAAAGGATGACATTTCAATTGATCAAAAATATTTAATAAGTAACATACGCACATATATGTATGTGGATGTATGTTAAATTTTAATGTTTTTGCTGGAGTCTAAAAGTAATAACACTTAAGTTTTTCATCCAATTCCGAATCGAGCTAGTTTTTTTTAAAGCTCCAATTAAAGTCACGTAACGAAAATATTTTGATATTTGTAATTTTTTTTAAATACGTCATATTACATATCCAAACATTTCTATCCAACTTTTTTGTTTGCTTATTTTTTGTTCCGAACGTATATTCTACGACTTCTGATTTTTGAATGAAAAATAAACAACTTTTTCTAAAACCTTGTTATAAAATCACTTTACATCTTTTTTATTACTTAATTATAATGTCTAGTGGTTTCGAAGCAAAGAGCGTCTTCGTCAAACAAATTCAAACTTAAATATTGTAGTTCTCCTAGACGTTATTAATGATTTTATGGCAAAATTATTTTGTTTGTTAGAAAATGGAAAATCACAAAGCAAGCGCCTGAAATATTGGTTATACTCGTATGATAATAATTCTAAAAATAGTTTTTTATTTATACAAACTGCATTTGTTTATATTTCACTAGTTTTGTATATATTTTTAAAAATCCTCATTATACTGGGGGCAGTTTACATCCCACTTGTGCTGCTCGTAAAATCCGCATATTTTCATCTTGTTTTTCTTTCCCTGTGGTCGCTTTTGTGCTTGGAAAAGGTTTTTTCGTTTTACCTCGAGCAAGTAGCAGCATTACGGGAAGAATTTTAACAGAATGTGTTTACTTAAAGTTTTAACGCGAAAAGGGTGATAGATCCTATTCCCACCACATTAAGCCACATTTAAAACATAAGTACTTAAATAATTTGTCCATCACATTTGTTACTGTTTTATTTTAATATTTTTTATATTGAAAATGTTTAAATGCAATATTTTTTCAATAAAAAAATACAAATCTAGCTCTTTAACAAAAAATCTAGCTCTTTGACTCTCGTTTGAATTTTACATGCGCTTTTGATATTACAAAAAAATGTTTCTATTAATTTTTTGTGAGCATGTTTTTTTTAAATAATGAATGAGATTTTAGGTGCTTGATACAGAAAACATATTTTTATCATTCTTTTTTGACTCATTACCTTTCATAACTTATTTTTTCAAAACCATAAATTTATTTCGAAGAATAACTTGTTTTTTCAATACAAAATGGTATTTTAAGCAAAAAATTTAAATACGTTACATCGCTCACTTCTTTCAATAATGTTATAAATAAAAAATCCCCAATTTCCAGTTGTACATATATTCGGAATGCCCAAAAAATGTACTATATCCCAGCAAAAGAGGCATATTTTTAACATAATATTTACCCGCTACAGGGCAGAAAGTGTTGTTTTTGCATTTCGAAGAAAAGGTAATGTTTAATTATTTTTTAAATAAATTAAAAAATTTTCAAATGGAGAAAAAACCTTCAGGTTTAACCTAAAAAGATCTGTAGCACAGTAAAAAGTTCAATAAGTGGCTTGATATTTATTTTTAATACATTGTATTGTATTTTTAAACTTTAAAAACGTTCTCCTGAAAAATCTTTTTTTTTTATTTATGACGTTCTTGAAAGAAGTGAACGACATGTAACCTGAGTTTAAAGAAAACTAAGTTGTGATTTGTCGTAAAAAAGGCCTTATGTGGTTTTGGGCTTATCGGCACGATATATTTTTCCATTTTGTTTCATTAAAATTGATTGGCTGGATTCGAGGTGCCGACTTGTACATGCGTCGAAGATAGGCGCCATTGCCGTCTTTTTCTTTTCCTAGTTTACGGTTTTCTGTTGCGGAATGTTGTTGACGCGCGACGGGTGGAGGGTAGGTCTCACGTCTCGCGCCTCGCGCCCGGACCGCAAGCGGTGCGGCGGGCGCCTCCGTCGGCGTCGCGTCAGCGCCTGATATTACACGTCTACCTAATCCTATTAACGTTTTAATACATTTTTAATGAATGCAGTCAAATGGAAAGCACACTGCCAAACGACGCTAATTTGTAAACCGTAAAACATTCACCGTTTTGTCACAGTCGTAGATTTGACGGTACGAGTACTATTAGCTACCCGTTGAAATTATTCTACCACTTCTTATTATTTCGAAACGTTATATATTCATTACATTTAAGTTTGGTACTGATGTTTCTCGGTGGAACTGTATTTTATAGAATAAAATAATAAATATGCTTTATGTTATAATATAAAAAATTTTATCACATTTATTTACATGACAGTTTTTTTAGATTACTTTTAAGTGAAAACCTGTAATTGGAAATATTTTTTTTATATATACTTATTCTGATATTTTTTGTAAATATTCCGTTGGTTTTCCAATAAAAAAATAAATTATAATTATATATTTATATTTGTATATATATATATATATATATATATATATATATATATATATATATATATATATATATATATATATATATATATATATATATATATATATATATATATATATATATATATATATAAATAAATATATATATATATATATATATATATATATATATATATATATATATAAATATATATATATATATATATATATATATATATATATATATATATATATATATATATATATATATATATTGTTCGCCTCCGTAGTGTAATGGTCAGCACGCTCGGCTACCGTTCTGGAGGTCCCGGGTTCGATTCCCAAGGGGGGTAAAATAAATATAAGTGATTTTTTCACTGTAATATTTATTCAATATCACCCTGGACTGGTACCTGAAGCGGAGGGCTGATCACCTTTCCTTCATGTGTAAACGATTAAGATAACACTGCGTTAATATGACACAGCGCCCTATGCACCATTGGGGTGCGGATAAGGGTTTTATTATTATTATATATATATATATATATATATATATATATATATATATATATATATATATATATATATATATATATATATATATATATATATATATTCATTAACAGCCCACATGTGAAAGAAATCCGGGACCATTGCATATATACAAGTTTAAAAAATAATGCAATATGGATGTTCAATGATATCAGAATGGTGAACGTTACACAAGTATATAAAGTGATCACTCAAGCCATCTGGAATACTAAGACTTTCATCTTCTTTCATGTTAAAAAAAAACTATAGATTTTTCATCTCAAGTCAAGAGACAAGTATTTAACTAAAGTAGTCCACGATATTTCAAACCTTAATTTAATTAGTTGATTGCCTCGTTAATTATGCAGATTTATTTTTGATAGGTGTCCAATTTTAATCAGCAAGTAATAATGATTTTTTATTAGTTGTTCGTCTCGCTCTGTGATGTGAATAAATAGTTCTGTTCGTAACGTCTGACGTTGCTATCACCATTTAAGTAGACTTTCAGATGATTAATGGATTTAGTAACATAACTGCCGCAATAAATTAATATTACCATTAAAGATAACATTTTCTCTCCGGAAGTGGATAAGAATGTGATTTGCATAATATCCGAGTCGTTTCCCCAATAAAATGAAAAGTCGCGTTATTTGTGGTACGATTTTTGACATCTGATTTAATTGAATTTTAATAATAATTATGACGTAGTATATCTTTTTTGGTGAAGCACAATTTTTAACAATTTGCATTAATATCTTTCAATATGAAGTATTGAGTATATTTTGTTGCTGTTTTATACTGGTCATAAGTCCGCCTCTGTAGTGCAGTAGTTACCGCGTTTGGATGCTTTGCTTGAGGTCCTGATTCCGATTCACAGGGGAATCAATTTATTTATTAGATAATTTATTTAGTGCCGTTTTTGTGAGAAATCGTCTCAAGGGAGCTTTAGAATTTACAGTCATTTAAACATTTAAAACGATGTACGTTAATAATTAATTTCATATCTATCAATTTATAAAAGTTAATCTAAGTAAAGCAAAATGAAAAGAGAAAAATAAATGAATTATTATATAAATAAGTGATTTTTCAATATTAATTTTTATCACCCTGGACTGATCACCTAAAACGCAGTCTGATCATCTTTCCTTCCTGTAATTAACAATTAATATAACGCCGTGTCGATGAGTTATAGTGGTCTATGCACCATTTCTGTGGATAAGAGTTAGAAGAGATGATAAAATAGTATGTTTTTGAAGATTTTTTTTAATTGCTTCATTTACAGCACACTATTTCCGTATAATTGCATCATGAAGATGGCTCGTATAATGGTAACCGAAACGTCAGCAACTTGTACTAACGATATCCGGCATAATACGTCTCCCGGAAAAATGCTAACAGCATCTGAACAGACGTAAGAATATAAGAAATTTAAGTATGTAAAATTTACTTTGTTCTATAAAATTGGAATGTTTATATCGTAGTGTAAAAGTCTCTTTTTATGGGATTGGTAACGATGAATACAAAACGCCTATCCTCTATTCAATTCATGCAAACGATGTATTCTATATTTCTGATCACTGTTAATTTAATGTTATTTTTATTTTACATTTTAAAACCATTTGTGTTGTATAAATTAAGTTCAAATATTTATTCAATATATATGTTGTTTATTAAATTGATTTTCGTATTTCGGAGGAATGTTTAAAATATCGTTCTGTGTGCACTGTCTTTTATTTCATTCTGAATGTGATCATAAAGCTAATAGTTTCACATTATTTTTCTTACTCTTTTATGCACATGTTTTTTACATTTTTATTTTATTGAAGTGTGTTGTGTTACCCTTAATCTAAAACACGAATAAGACCGGTAACATTCATAGAAATTAAGTTGATTATAAGGCATCAATCAAATACAGTGCCTTATACACCATTTACAAATACATGTTTAATAAAAAATGAATAAGGATATTAATTGAATTAATAACTAACTAACCATCATGCCGCTTCTTTGCAGGGGCAGGCAGAGTCAGTTAAACGCCACACTGATCTGTTTTTGCAAACAATCTTCGCACCTTCCACATTCATGCATCTCCTCATACATACCCGCCGAACATTCTGACACCTGACTTGACCACTTGATCCTCAATCCTCGTCTGCTTCTATTACCAACCACATATTTTTTTTTTACTTTTCTTTCTTCACTCATTCGATTCACATGTCCAAACCATCTGAACACACCTTTAAAAATTTTATCGATTATTTAATTCAATAAATGGATTCAACGATTTGGCATTTTCAATTATGTTTGTCAGATAAGTCATTTTTACCAATTTGTAATTAAAATGTAACTTAAGTTTCAAATCTCTATACATATATTTTATTATAACTTAATTATAATGCCTACCGGTTTCAAAGCTAACCGCTTCTTTATCAAGACTGATTAATACTAAAACACTATCTACTTAAACAAAATTCAAAATATTCTGACGGTTAGGGAGAAGAAGCTTGGGTAGATCTTAAGTGGCTTTATTTTTTTTGTGTTGATTGGCAGTGACAGTCAAAAGGGATCAGGGATGATGAATGATTGGACCAAGCTTCTTTCCCTAACCGTCAGAATATTTTGAATTCTGTATAAGTAGATAGTGTTTTAGTATTAATCAGTCTTGATAAAGAAGCGGTAGCTTCGAAACCGGTAGACATTATAATTAAGTTAAAATAAAACATTTGTATTGATTTTAAAACAAAGTCACAAAATCACAATGTTAGTGCTTTAAATATAAATTATATCATTTTTACCATTTAAATTAAAACTGAATATTCAATATAAGAAAGTTTTTAATACTTTGAGCTAAAATGTTTTTTACACGCAATAAGTTTTAGTTTTAACTGTTATTTTTCACGTCTAAATATTTGTGTATAATAAAGTATTATATATTCACAATTTTTACAGTCTGGCTTTATCAACATATATGCTTATTATCAATACTTATACACATTAATATTGTGATCGGTGTCTGAAACCATATGAATTTACATACCTAAAAATTCTTAAATTACGGATATAATATTAAAACCAAAGTCATGCTTATCTAATTTTCTTGTAGGCCTATATTAACTCAATTTATTTTGTGAAGCCAATTTGCATTTAAATTTAATATTGCGAAATACATTATGTATGTAGATTAAACAAAATAATTATGTTGAAACTCTGAGTTAGCTGAAAGTTATTAAGAAAATTGAATCCTGTTGACTAGAGCTTCTAGTTATTATAACAATGTTCCCAAGACCTTTATAACAAAGCTGATGAAGGTTTTGTACTCAAATCTCAATACGAATTTCGCTTCGACTATTTAATATTATCATTATCTATGCGAATTTAACATTGGCTTTAATTAATTTACCGTGTTTACTGCCTGGAAACCCGGACCTAATGGCCGGAAGTGAGAATATGTCTTTTGCCATAACAATACCAAAATCTGTTAAACGTAACAAGTACAGAGGGACATATAGTAATACTAGTTACATATTACTTACATTTTCATGAAATAGATGTTAGTTTTCAGGATTTTATCAATTCATTATCCTAATGTATTGTTCCGCAAACTTTTTCTCTTCAAGGTACACCTACCAAATTAAGAAATTTCAGAGGTGAATATTTACCATATTATGGTAACACATTTAACATATTATGTTTAATGCGATATGTGAGCCTACTTAACTGAGCACAGGCAATCAAAATTTGGAACAATTGTGTTATTTTCAATTTTATTTTGACCGTCATAGGCTGGTTTAAGTGATCACTTTACACACGTGTTACATTTATTCTACCCATTATTGACAACTACATTACTCAAATTCGTATTTCATTATTATTATTATATTATTATATTATTACATACGTTCGTATTTCGGTAGTAACATATCAATTATTAAATATTCATTAATAAACTAGTATTTAATAATAATAATATAATAAAACCCTTATCCGCACCCCAATGGTGCATAGGGCACTGCTTCATATAAACGCAGTGTTATCTTGATCGTTTACACATGGAGGAAAGGTGATCAGCCCTCCGCTTCAGGTACCAGTCCAGGGTAATATTGAATAAATATGACAGTGAAAAAATCACTTATATTTATTTTACCCCCCTTGGGAATCGAACCCGGGACCTCTAGAACGGTAGCCGAGCGTGCTGACCATTACACTACGGAGGCGGACAAAGTATTTAATATGGCCGTATTTAAAATATGTAATAATCCTAGTACGCGGCATGATAAATCACCTAAATATACATTTTTTTAATATCACTGTCATCTCGTAATGTTGATGTCTCAAGCAAAACATCATTCAGGAATTAAAATTCATCCAACATCACTAATGGCGTATTTGGCGTTTCGCGTCTACACTTATAAATTATTCATATTGCTACATTATAAGCGTGAAGTTCATCAAATCATATCTGCCTGTGTAGAGTAACCGAGCTCCTATACTCACTTAACTTACTTCTAGACTCAACTTGCTGACGAACATACAACTCCATTATTTAGTTTTTAACCGCGTTTAGAACTATTTTCTGACATCTCATCAATGGTAAAGAAGAATATGGAAGTCTGGGCATTTACTGGGCTAACGATCACTTTATGCACGTGTAACATTCACCAATTCTACCCATTATTGACAACCACACTACTCAAATTCTTGGTTATATATATATAAGTTCTATATATATATATATATATGAACCAATTGCAAAACACTGTTCTTGAATCACTAGAACTTCACTAGTGACATCTTTTGGTGAGATGAAAAGATGCTTTTTTACAGAGCAGAAACACTTTTTTAGTATATGAGGTCCGAATCGTGGATTATAATTACATATATGAGAAACGCCAGGAAATATGATTTTTGATGAGATGTCAAAAAATAATTTGAAAAATAACTCCTATAATTGGAGATAATCCACATTTCGCTCACTCCTTTCAAGAACGTCATAAATCAAAAACTGTAAATTTTCAGTTGTGTGTGTTTTCGAAATGTCCAGAAAATGTCCTATATCCCAGCAAAAGCGGCATATTTTCAATTTAATATTTAACAGCTACAGGGCAGAAAGTGTTGTTTTTGCATTTTGAAGAAAAGGCATTGTTTAATTATTTTTTTCAAAAAACTAAATATTTTTCAAATGGAGAATAAACATTCTGGTTTTAGCTCAAAAGATCTGTTGCACAGTAAAAAATTCAGTAAGTGGCTTGATATTTATTTTTAATACATTGTACTATATTCTTAAACTGTAAAAACGTTCTCCTGAAAAATCAAGTATTTTGATTTATGACGTTCTTGAAAGGAGTGAGCGATTTTGAACAAGTATTTGAACACACTCTTAATGTTGTGTTTAGAACTCACTGAGCCCACAGTATATTGTAAAACAGACACGTCTATGCAGGTTGTTAAAATGAATTTATCATCGCGGGATCATATTGCGAAAAAAAGTTTATTTTTTCATACACCGGATCTAGGATTTTTCGAATATATTCGGAAAGTTTTCTGAATATATTACTAAGTCCTTGTACATTAAGAACTTTGGTAAAAATACAACCTCGCTTTATGGTTTAATAAAAAGAAGCGTTTGCTTATAAAAATATATATTCTGATGTTGATATTTCATTATATATTTTATATATCCACAGTCAGTGGCGTGCACAGAGAATTAATTAGGGTAGGCAGTAGAGGTAGGTAGTAAGGTAAGCTGGTATTACTTAGTAAGATAGGGTAGGTACTGATTCCGTTTTTATGTCACGCGGGTAAGTTAGGATAGGCACTGCTTTTCTGCCTATATGGAAGGCACGCCACTGCCCACAGTAGGCTTTTACATTAAAAATTGGCGAAAGAAAGTTTAAGAGAAAAAAAATTGTAAACTAACTACGCTTTTTAGTTTATTTAAAGTTAAAGGAAATTTCTCATCCTAAGGCTTTAAATTTATTTAAAAAAAAGTTTTTTGTTAAAGAGAGTTTTGTCCTAAAAATGTATTTTTCATTATAATCATTCAATAGTTTGAAGTCTCGGAATAATTGGATATTGTTTTGTCTTTCTCGCAATGAAAAGTTAATTTTGACGTTTTTTCTTGTTTTTTGTCGTTGTTTTTGTTTGTTTTATTAAATCAATTTAACTAAGCTAGAGTAGTCTCATTGAGAATTAATAATTTATAAGAGAATACTAAATAAGAAGGTTCTTATAATATGACAGCGCATCAAAATCTTCTATATTTTTACTTCCTGTAAATTACAGATTATTATATTAAACCGTATCCGAGCATATGGAGTCCACAAACTGTCTCCAGGCTTCTCTGTCCGCTGCCAGCTCCCATGCATCCTCCCAAATCAGATCCGCGTCCCGAAGCTCTGTCGAGAACTGCCGACGAATTGTCAGCAGTGGTCGTCCTGGGCGGCGCGAACCTGATGCCTTGTAAAAGAGGCAAGCTTGATGGCGGCTCTCGGGAGGCATGCGGAGTACATGGCCAAGCCAACTCAATCGCCTTTTCTTGTTGACAGTTACAATTAGATATTACATGTACCATCAAATTCGCATTTGAGTTGCATTGGTTACATCTCTTTCAGTGTTTATACTTTCAATTAATTTTTTTTCATTATTATTATATATGGACACAAATGAACTGATAAAATAAGGAAACATGTCGCTCGCTCCTTTCAAGAACGTCATAAATCAAAAAACTTGATTTTTCAGGAGAACGTTTTTAAAGTTTGAAAATATAATACAATGTATTAAAAATAAATATCAAGCCACTTACTGAACTTTTTACTGTGCAACAGATCTTTTTAAGTAAAACCTGAAGTTCTTTTCTCCATTTGAAAAATATTTCGTTTATTTCAAAAAAATAATTAAACAATCCTTTTCTTCAAAATGCAAAAAGAACACTTTCTGCCCTGTAGCGGGTAAATATTATGTTAAAAATATGCCTCTTTTGCTGGAATATAGTACATTTTCTGGGCATTCCGAAAACATGCACAACTGAAAATTGATGATTTTTGATTTATGACGTTCTTGAAAGGAGTGAGCGATGTATTATTCTTCCCTTTTTTTAAAGAAAAAAGATAGAAGTCTAAGCTTTCCAGGATTTACGACCTGGCATTTTGCCGGCTTATTTATAAATATCAAAGGTGATCAGCCCTCTGCTTCAGCTATAAGTACAGGGTAATATTGAATAAATATTAGAGTGAAGAAAAGCTTACATTAATTTATAGATTTGGCGTTTAATTTGTAGAACTCCATCTTTATTTACATTTCTAATCTCTAATCTAACACTGATTTTTTTGAGTCTACGAAATTGTTTTATCGATAAAAAACACAATAAAATAATTTTTTGACAATTCTTTCGCCTTGTTATGGTATGTTATGACATTCGTTTGAAAATGCCATAACAAGGGGAAACAATTGTCACAAAAATAATTTTTACGTGTTTTTTAACAATAACAATAACCAGTGTTTGATTTAAACATTTAATATATGGCTTATGTTAATTTGACCTTCCCCTCGGAATCGAACCCGGGACCTACAGTGTGGTAGCCGAGTTTACTCACCATTACACTGTGGAGGCGGAATAATATAATAATTTGGTGAAAATTTACCGTTTTTATCGCAGTGTCCCCATTTCGCAGTTATCCACCTAAATGTTAATTTTACATGTTAGAATGTATCATTATTTTGTTGCTCGCAACTAATGGCCGTGTAGGTATTCAGCCGGCGTAGAATTCGCATAATTTCCTCGATATCCTCCAAACTAATTCTCACTCAAACGGCTTCGAGAAACTTCTTTTTATTATCGTTATTAAACATTAATATTCCTCGTGATTTTGCCTTGCCGGCACATAATAAAGATTTATTCGAGTGCTCCAGCCTCGCGCGACACCTCCGCCCATCCCCTGCCGCCCTACGCCGTCGCTCTCATTACTTTCATATTCTTCAAATCCCGTTGTGACGTCGAAGCCATTGAAGATTCCGGGCAGACAATTTATTCCGCGGCCTACATTATATTGGCCACAAATGAAGATTTGATTCTCTGGCTCTCGGGGAAACGCGGTGATTTTTCGCCCTTTTCTTACCGCCTTAACCTCGACCTAACCGTTACGGAGCGGTAATATTCCGCAATGTTATTACGTTTTTATCCGTATTTGATATTTTACTCCGGATAATTTCCCCATCTTAAATTCAATTCGTCAGATATCACTTTTTTTAAAGCACGTTAAAAGTATTTTCACATAATCTTCTTAAAAATGATAATTTCTTACGGACGACTATTTTCTACATGAAGTATTTTTATTTCTAATTTTCTTTTACTTGGTGACTAACACATTTTCTTAAAATGCATTATGACACATGTTTCGATGCATTCCGCATCATTTTCAAATATCGTAAATGTTTTTCCAACCTCTCATCATCCTTCAACGATCCAAGGACACAACTGTAAAACTTAGACTTAGTTTCACTTAGAATAGCCAACCGCTTCTTTATAAAGCTTCTAACCGGTAGACATTATAATTAAGTTATAATCAAATATTTATAGTGATTTTAAAACTAAGCTACTTTTTAATTTTAAAATTGAAAATCACAAAGTTGGTGCTTCAAATAAAAATTATATGTTAAACCCTTCTTCAAACCCTTATCCGCACCGCAATGGTGCACAGGGCACTGCATCAAATAAAAGCAGTGTTATCTTGATCGTCAACATGAAGGAACGGTGATCAGCCCTCCGCTTCAGGTACCAGGGTAATATTGAATAAATATATCAGGGAAAAAATCACTTATATTTATTTGACGCCCCCCCCCTGGGAATCGAATCCGATATAATAACTAACTAACCAATACGCCGCTTCCCCGCAGGGGCAGGCAGAGAGAATAGAATGCCACACCACTCTGTCTTTGCAAACATTCTTCGCATCTTCTACGTTCATGCATCTCCTCTTACATTGTTTAAACCCTTATCCGCACTCAATGGTGCTTAGGGCACTGCATCTTATAAACGTAGTGTTATCTTAGTCGTTTACACATGAATGACAATATATTTTTTTAATTTTTAGAAGAAAATAGAAATATTTGTGTTTTTATTATTTACACTAATGTTTCAATTTCATACTATTTCTGTGAGCCTGAGCGGCTGATTATTAGAAATAAGTATCAAGTTGTGGTAGAGTGGATTCGAACCGAGAATCTTTGACTTAAGAATCCGCGACACTAACTACGGGACCACAACCCGACACTAATAGTAATGGGTTTAATCTTCTGGATTGAATGAGAGATCCAAAGCGTACATTATAACAAAACATTATTACTAGATTTATATTATCCACTGACACTTCGTGATGGAATTGCATTTTTAATTTATTATTAGATTAAAACCAATATTTTTAGCTTTTCCACTTTTTTATTTGACCAGCGACCGGGTTTCGTCGTTACCGACATCACCAGTCTGATGATGTCGGTAACGACGAAACCCGGTCGCTGGTCAAATAAAAAAGTGGAAAAGCTAAAAATATTGGTTTTAATCTAATAATAAATTAAAACATTATTACATTAATACATTATTCAAAGGTAGATACATATAATGCGCTGAGATGATCAATAATTTTCACATTAGCTAAAATACGTACTCGTTTCTCTTTGATTCCGTATTCCCTCGCCAGAGTCGAGCGTATTTCACGATACATTTACTTGATGCGCCGCGTCTCCTCTATTTTTCTTTCCCGTCCCTATATCCCGCCTTCCCCTTTTCTCACTTTATGGTAATTCTACGTCACGGGAGTGTTTCGCCTTTGACGGAAATATGTATTTTATTAACTTTCGGCATGTTGCCCAGAGTAGTCTTATTTCGCGTCGGCATTTGGTATTCTAATAAGCTGCGCGACAATGCGCACTTTCCTCTTACACATGGACATATATTTTTATTTTGTTATCCATTGTATTAGCAGATTTGAGAGCTAACGCTTTTGCCTAGAAATTTTACTCGTCCGTTTTACATATCGCTCGCTCCTTTCAACAATGTCATATATCGAAAAACTTGATTTTTCAGGAGATCGTTTTTAAAGTTTAAAAATATAATAATGTTTTATTTATTGTTTCGGCATAAACTTTGTGGTAAGACATGTTATAATGATTTAAGAAAACACTTCGAATGATGGAAGTTTAACTTCTGAAACATGTAGTCTATAATAAAACTCAAGTGGTAAAAAACAAAGTGTTTTCTTTAATCAATATAATAATGTATTAAAAATAAATAAAGCCACTTATTGAACTTTTTACTGTGCAACAGATCTTTTTAGGTAAAACCTGAAGGTTTTTTTCTCCATTTAAAAAATATTAAGTATATTTAAAAAAAAAATTATACACTACCTTTTCTTCAAAATGCAAAAGCAACACTTTCTGCCCTGTGGCGGGTAAATATTAAGTTAAAAATATGCCGCTCTTGCTGGGATATATTGTAGTACATTTTCTGAGCATTCCGAAAACATGCACAACTGAAAATTTTCAATTTTTTATATATGACGTTGTTGAAAGGATTGAGCGATACATACTTTATTTTGAATTTAAATGTATGAACACTTTTTATTGTTTTTATTGATATCTCAACTAACATGATTTACAGGGCTTTGATTTGTTATAGACTGGTTTAAGTAATCACTTTCTACACTGTGTATGAGTATTGCGTAAAATCTCATTTGTCACTGCTTATCAGAATCTGTTCTTTTTTTACAAAACTAACTAACGAACAATCACGCCGCTTCCCCGCAGGGCTAGGCGGAGAGAATATAACGCCACGCCAATCTGTATTTGCAAACAATCTTTGTCACTTCTAGATTCATACATCTTCTCTTACATACCCGCGGATTATTTCAACTTAAGACCACCACTTTCAAGTATTTGAAATACTTGATCATGTCAAGTTTTCCTTGGTCTTCCTCTGCTTCTTATTACAACTACCTTTGCCCAACAAATTTGTTTTACCATTTTTTCTTCACTAATTCCATTCACACCCCCAAACTATATCAAAACACCTTTGTTCATTTTTCCTAAGCCTTGCATTCTTTCCTTATATCATCATTCGAACATCTATCGTAAATCGTTTTGTCCCACATTTGTCTGAGAGATCGCATTTGGACTGTGTTCGGTCTACTTTTATCCTTCTTTAATGATATTGAACATAATCAAATTTTCATCACAAACTTTTGAAACATAATGTACTTTTTTTAAGTTTCTTGAATGTTTTTCGCAGATACTTTGTGGCACATTTTATAAAATAAAACAACTTTTTTTAACCACTTTATATTGGTAAACTTTTTCCAACCAGTTTCGACAAGAACCTTGTCATCTTCAGGGTTTATTTACTAATTTTAAAACATTGAAATACTCATAGTTAGGTTATAGTTAATTACCCTTCTCTTACGATACCAAAAAGTTCCACGCACTCCGTAAACCATATGAAAATGTGATAAAAAAATTAATTAAAAACTCCTAAATGTTGCTTTATTAAGCTTTGCGCAGCGTATACGTCCACTCCGGACGACAACTGTTTTTGAAGTATTCAAATTTGTAAATTATGACAGCTGGTTATTTATATAGTTTCCTGATTTAATTTCAGCTTGTGTCCTGAAGAGTTTTACCTATTTACACTCGTTTTAATCATCTGAGATTAACTGCCCGTAGGCGGTCAATAAATGGACCGATGCCGTTACGGTCCATCATTTATAAACTTTTGAAATAAATGTCAACCGTAATAACTCGAGGCGTTTTTGAGAATTTTCTTCGATTAATAAATCGACACCAATTCGGTGTGTAGTAAGAACTCTCAAATTGGCTTCCGGATTTCACAGACTCTTTCAAGGCGTTAAGGTATGTCAAATCAAGTACTGCAGAAAAACATGTGCTTATTTGTTAGATAAATAGAAAGCTTTGAGGATTTCAGCGAGCTTTGAGATAATACTAGATTATTAATACAAACTTAACAAATAGTAAATAGCTTTTCTCTCCTTTTACACATGCTAAAATTACACCAACAATTCATAAAATCAACAATTAGCTGCCGACTAAGGGCGTTTGTGCACTACACAGAATTTCACCGTATAATCCTGGATTCGGACGTCACATACAAATATAAGTTTCTGTTTCAATAAAAAAAAACTTCTTCATCTCACCAATAGATGTCTCTAGTGAATAAATTCAAGTGATTCAAGTACAATGTTTCGAAATTGGATCATATATATAAAACTTTCAAGAAACTGAGAAGTGTAGTTGTTAATCATGTATACCTATGTTTTTTTTTCTCAATATTGTATCTGATTAAAATAGTAAGGTAGACACTGGGACACTGCCTACATGGGATGCACGCCACTGACTTACAGCAAATCGTATCCCTCTATTATATAAATCTGCATAGTGCTATTTATTTCATATATTTAAGTGACTTGCTCTGTATTAAAGTTTATTCGTTTTTTATTCAGCCGCAAAGTGAATTCATAGCAATCATATTAATTATAATTATGCATTCCACTTTTCCTTCTAGAAAAAACTACTTTGCAGAAGAATCTACATTGTTTACGACGTCTGTGAAAGCTTTTCATGAATCTAATCAGCAGAGAAAATACGATATCAATTTACATATTTATAAGTCTGAGAATAATTTATTCCGATGAAATGTAGCTTCTTTTATATACCGTCTCTTGATGCGAATAGGGGATGAGGGTGGACCGCCGGAGGACACTCAATAAAAAGATTTTCAATTTCTTTATCATTATTCATTTAGTCGTCATGATTGAGTCGGGCTTTGGTCCCGTGGATAGTGAAGCGGACTCTGAATTAAAATTTCTCTGTTCGAATCCACTGCAACGCAACTTTATTCCTGTTTTTTTAAGCCGATAAGACCTATGAAAATAGTAAACAACTGAAATATTTGTGTTTATAATGAAAATACACATATTTACCTCTCTAAAAACTAATTTAGTACTTCGCCACTTTTCTTAGGGGTATGTAGAAAGAATAGAACGCCACACCAATCTGTCGTTCCAAACTTCTACATTCACGCATCTCCTCTTACACGCCCGCCGATTATTACGACTCCTTACCTGATTTTTTTGTGTGACAAGTTTTCTTATACCAATCACATTCACTCACTCGGAAGTGTTTTAAACCTTACTTTACCACAATTTTATTTCTATTTTTAAAAACTATCTTATGTTTACCCGAACAAAGTGAAAGAAAAACATTTGTTTTTGTATAATTTTGAATTTAAAAAATATATACTTATATCAGTAAAAAATATACGACCGCAGAAAATCGAAATAGTTGTTTGTTTAAAATTTGGAAAGTATCGCAAATTACATTTTTGGCATCTCAATATAGACGAAGAAGAATATGGAAGTCTATGTATTTACAGGGCTTACGACCATCATATATTTTGACGGTCGTAAGCCCTGTAAATACTCAGACTTCCATATTCTTCTTCATCAATGTTGAGATGCCAAAAATGTAAAAAAATAACTCCTAAGCGGAGATAATCCAGATTTATTTGGACACACTCAAAATGTTGTAAATTATCGCAAATGTTCTTTTGTATCTCTCCAGTCCGACAATCTTCATCTCCAAATTATACAGAGTTATTCCTCTCCTTTAATTTCTCCTTAGTCTTACAAGTTCTTAATAATTATGGCAGACACTACAGACACATAAGGCGCTGTATTTAGTATCTACCCGCTCTTACTCAAAACTTTATTTATGTGCTCTACAAAACTGAATTCACATAAACTTGATACACACGGTGTCCCTCAACTGTTGGCAACTATTTACGGCTGTGGAATTATACGCGAGTTAGACCCCGCACGCACGGTGTCGCGTGACGCCGCGACATGCGGCTTGCGACAGTAGTTTTAATACTTCTTCTTCTGCTTGGTGTAGGCCTTGTGGCTTGTTTTTAAGAGGAATTAGTCTCCTGCGATGTCGATTTACAGCTGTCAATCCATCTCTTTGGTGACCTACCTTGGCATGGCCGTGCAGTGTACTGTGGGTGAATCTGGATGGTTCCATTCTCTTACATACGTATACCATTGACTCATTCGTTGCCTTCCCCACGCATCGATTACGCATATTTCCCTTATCCTGGTGTTTGTATCTATACTTATATAAGCTTGTGTGATTTGGCAAGGTAATAAGTAGAAGTCCCGTAGAAGTACATAGTATTTATAGTAGCGATCAATGGGTTATAATAATAATAATAATTTGAATAATTTGTATGGCGCCATTTTCGTAAAATACTACCTCCAGGGCGCTTAAAAAGACATGTATAATAATAATAATAATAACAGGATGATGATGATAATTAAATACAAAAATAAATGGATTAAAACATCGTCAATTGGTCTCGGGCTGTCGAGTCTGGAGCGGGGAAAAGATGAGCCGACAAATTAAAACGCCTTCCTCTTGATCCCATGGGCTGGAGATTGGCCAAGGTGTTGGGCAGGACGCCTTCCTGAGCGACGGTCGTCACGCTGGAGAGCAGCTTGTTGAGCTCCTCGTCATTGTGGATGGCCAACTTCCAACTTCCAGACTAGCACAGTATACCCTTCTTCAAACCCTTATCCACTCCCGATGGTGCATATGGCACTGCATTACATAAAAACAGTGTTATCTTAATCGTTAACACATGAAGAAAAGATGATCAGCCCTCCGCTTCAGATACCAGCCAAGGGTAATATTGAATAAAAATAAGAGTGAAAAAATCATTTATATTTATTTGACCCCCCCCCGGGAATCGAACCCGTACCTCCCGTACGGTACGGTAGCCGAGCGTGCTACCCATTACACTACGAAGTCGGAAATATTGTAATACACTTGTTAAAATTATTAAATTTAAATTTTATTTGTCAGAATAATTTACATAAAATCATGATTTTCAACTAGATTTTTTAAATGTATTTTTCATGATCAGTAAGTTTTGTCGTATCTTGTACAGTATAAAGTAGCACCTGAGTAATGGGCTCAGAGTCGTCGTTTGTACTAAAATCACGAATTGTGTAATATGTTAATGTCTAATTTATCTCCTCAGGCAGCGGTAGATTTATCATTCCACTCCGTTGAACTTGTCTTCCCTCTCTGCGTACATTTTGTAGCTGAAAAGAAAATGAATTAATATACAGTTTCCACTAAATTGTAATGTATGCACGCCTCGACGAAATGGGAAACGCATATCGTTCACTCCTTTCAACAACGTCATATATCAAAAATCATCAATTATCAGTGGTACATATTTTCGGAATGCCCAGAAAATATACTATATCCCAGCAATAGCGGCATTTTTTTTACTTAATATTTACCCGCTACAAGGCAGAAAGTGTTGCTTTTGCATTTTGAAGAAAAGGTTTTGTTTAATTATTTTTCAAATAAAACAAATATTTTTCAAATGAAGAAAAAACATTCAGGTTTTACCTAAAAAGATCTGTTGCACAGTAAAAAGTTCAATAATTGGCTGGATACTTATTTTTAATACATTTTATTTTATTTTAAAGTTTAAAAACGATCTCCTGAAAAATCAATTTGTTTGATATATGACGTTGTTGAAAGGATTCAGCGATATATTAAAAATTAATATATTTATACCTTTATTCATAAATCCCGTAATAAAAGTTTAGGGGCATCTTCTTCATCCTTTTGTCAAACCCTCACCCAGTTAAAACTCTCATTTATCTAGCAAATTACCATCTCTTTGTATCCCATGTGCTTAAAATCAATTTAAAGAATGCCCAGTTAACAACATTTTGAGTGTGTCCAAATACCAAGTACAAAATCTGGATTATCTCCAATTACAGGAGTTATTTTCATATTATTTTTTGACATCTCTTCAAAGATGAATAAGAATATGGTAGTCTGGGTATTTACAGATTTTGTGAACAAGTATTTGGACACACTCAAAATGTAGTAAATGAAATATCTGGTCAAATTATAAGCTTAAATAATAAAAATGGAAATAATATTTTCTGGCGTTTTTCATGTGTGTGATTATAATCCAGGATTCGGACCTCACATACTAATAAAAGAGTTTCTGCTCAATAAAAGCTTCTTTTTATATCACCAATAGATGTCTCTAGTGAAGTTCTAGTGATTCAAGAATAATGTTTAAAAATTGGTTCATATACATGTATTTAGAACTTCCAAGAATTTCAGTAGTATGGTTGTCAATAATGGGTACAATTGGTGAATGTTACACGTGTTAAGTGATCACTTTAACCATCCTATGACGGTCATCAGCTTCGTAAATGCCCAGACTTCCATATTCTTCTTCATCTTTAATGAGATGTCAAAAAAAACTCCTGTAATTAGAGATTATTCAGATTTTGTGAACAAGTATTTGAGCACACTCAAAATCTTGTAGGTACGTAAAATAAATAGTAACTTACATCCTTACATGTATAGAGTAAATCCACTCACTAGTAGGAATAACATATAAAACTTATTAAGTTTAGTTCAGCTAAACTAGGGCCATGATAAGTGATGTTGCATAATCCGTACCTAGATTTCTGCGTCATTTGTACATTAGGTAATTCAAAAAAACCCTTTGCATCATTTTAGCGCGGATAAGAATTTAATAAGATTTTTTAAAAGAATTATCCCTAAAGCTTAGTTTTTTATACGCTCATAGATATGATAGTAAGGATAGGGAAGGTAGATGTGAAAAACACATCAATGACCTGTTACTTTCCCCCTTTTCAGGTAATTTTTACGTCTTTATTTATTATGCCTTTATTTTTATGACTTTATTTTCTATGCCTATTTTGAAAGCCACCATATATAAACTCGAAACCGAGGGTGCGATGATTACTCTAAGGGTGTGATGTACTGTTTTAATGCACTTTGCAAGGTATGGTGTAAACTAGACTGCGATATAGTGCCCCCTGTTGATTTCTTTAAATCTGTGTCAAGAATTATTAATCTTACCGGATGAATACTTTATCGTTCATTGCATGAAAACTAAAAGCGAGTATAGAAAAATAAGTATTTTGATTAATGTGCCATAAAACCGTATCTGATACTTAATTTTATTGAGTGATAAAAAAATCATATCGCGCGATTCCACCAAGTAATGGTTAGCGTGTTTAGCTACCGTGCTGGAGGTCCCGTGTTCGATTCCCAGGGGGGATGAAAACTAATATTAGTGATTTTACACTCTATTATTTATTTAATATTACCCTGGACGGGTCCCTGAAGCGCAGGAGTGATCACCTTGACTTCATGGAAGTATCAAGATAACACCATGGAGTACCCTATGCACCATTGGGTGCAGATAAGAGTTAGAGAGAGAGAGAGAGAGAGAGAGAGAGAGAGAGAGAGAGAGAGAGAGAGAGAGAGATTTGGACGCACTCAAAATGTTGGACAAAAATTTAATTAATTTAGTAATTTTAAATGGATTTTACATCATTGACTAAATTTCCTTGGTCCACGATTCTGTTTTGGTCGCATTTTAGCGCCGTTCAGGTCCATATGTGTGTCCAGGCCACCGTGAAATGGTAGTTATTACCGAGTCGAGAATATGGGCACCAGGCGACCATAGGAGTGTGTCGGCGGTCAGCTTGCGCGAGCCCCGCACCATAAACGAAAGGACGGCCAATGCAACTCTTAAACACAGCTTAATATAATTTACACTCCATTGTATTGTTCATCGTTCATATTAATAAATGAGGCAGTTCATGACCAAACTTGTCCCATCCATTTTTCATTGATTGAATAATGGATCATTCTCGTGATGGGTTATTATTGGCTAATAAATTAATATGAAAAATCACAAGACTATCGGTAAATTGAAAGCTGTCCCATCGCATGCCCAGATTTGATACAGAAGCATCTTAGCTTCCTGACAGATCTGCAAATCTATCGTTGACTTTCTTATTGAAATCTGTAAAAAAAATAAGGGAGATATTAAGTTTCAAACTTCAGATATTTTAATAAAACGAAAAAAGGACACCGCCATACGTCATGGGGCGTATCCCTTTATGTATCTGCTTTATAGAGCTGTAACAATAGTAGCGTGGATTCGTTTCTGTGACGTCATTCGTTACCAACTTACGAAATCAACGTTTTTACGAAGGCGAAATTTGCAAAAGAAAATGATGAACAAAAATATTGACTATATCGGCTGTTATAAACACAAAACGAGTCTTACACAATCCTTTATTGGTTGAGTATGGTAAATTAGATATTCCTCCGAGTGGTAATACCCTTTTTTTTAACAATTAAATTAATCATTTGACATCTAAATTCGATCAAGTTTTGATTTCAAAAGTAGCATACATACTCGTTATAATAAAAATTAATATGAATAATTTATGTAGTGCCATTTTCGTAAAAGACTACTTCAAGGGCGGTTCACTGTGATTGAAATGGGGTAAGGCGATAGGGGAAATGGTTTAGCAAACTAATGCGTATTTGTTTTTTTTTCTAAAGATCATCTCACTCTCACTCACTATTCCTAACCACTGATGGAAGATTATTCCACGCCATCGGTCCCGAAACAGCAAAGGCACGCTAGTCAAATTTGGTGCACTGGTTGCGAGCTAGTAAGAACACTTTGCCCATAGTAGTTTTTGTAGCCGATGGAAGCTTGAGACGTTTTTCAACCAGTTCGTCTGGAATACACGTCTC
Organism: Brachycentrus maculatus; assembly: GCF_059751285.1. Classification (NCBI taxonomy): domain Eukaryota; kingdom Metazoa; phylum Arthropoda; class Insecta; order Trichoptera; family Brachycentridae; genus Brachycentrus; species Brachycentrus maculatus. The sequence goes on from NW_028280927.1 coordinate 977,260, forward strand.
TTTAGATGCTCTGGAGCCATATTATTATAGTAAAATATACCTGTATATAGGTATTATAGATATTATTGATATCTCAGCAACGATGAAGAGATTATTGCGATAGGATTGTGGTCCCTAAGTATGAACAGGGCTTTTAAGTGATTACTGTATGCACTGTGTAATAATCACCATTCTACTCATGATAAAAAAAACCACCATACTCAAAAGTTGTACGAGTATGTATCATGTCACATTTTTATTCGAAATTTCAGTACTGCCAACTGTCTTTTCTTTATGAAATCCTTATTTCAACATATTTGCGGTTTTTCAGAATTATTTGACTTTCAAAAAAGTATTATTTATGAAACATGTATATATTGATAACTTGTACTGGTAAATATTTAGTCACAATGGAAATATCGTCAACATTCAAGCAATTCTTTTTCATATCGCTAAATTTTTATTTAAAGCATTTTTCATTTTTGTTTTTAAATCTGATGGGAAGAAACAAGATGAACAATTTTCATTTTAAAGTAGATATTACGACTTTTGAAATTACCAGCCTCAAGTGTGGAATGCGACCCGCTCCTCCACACCAACAACCTTTGAAATCCAACCCCACGACAACAATATGCTTGAATAGTATCGTCCATGAAAATGACCATGGAGTAAAAAGAACAAAAACTACGGCCCAACAAAATAAAGTTCCATACAAATATTGTTCACCTTTTTTTATTGTCCTTTACTGTGTGCACTTGGTTTTTCAATCCAGTTTCTTGTAGGTGCACCATCAACGTCTATTGTACCAACGTGACTGCATTTGTCTCTTTTTCTCCCGTTTAGAGCGCGTACTTCCGTTTCTCTTCCTATTCTCTCATCTTTTCGGTGTTCTTGTTCCTTCTATCTCCATCTTACTCGGGCTTGCATACTTTTTATATTTACGTCTCTTTCTCTCGGTGTCCGTTGCATCGCACACAGCAACGTCGCCGTTTCTTCCCACGGCTAGTATGAAGAGGTGAGTCAATATTGATGTCGTACCTTAGTGAGAGTTCCGACGGTCAACAGTATTAGTTGATCAACGGAAGGATGATACTAATTAATTGCCATCTAAAATATCAACGACGGTAAACATGTTTATTTATTACGACTAATTAAAAATGAGGGAAATTATTTTTTTTATGATTTGGTAATAAACGCGCAGTATTTAAATTAGGTCTTAATATTTTTTTTTAAATCTCGTCTTCAGTAAAAACTTACACATCTTTTTGAACATAAAAAAAATTAAAGCATATTATGTGTCTAATTTTATTGCACACATTTTAATTGGTATCTTGTTTATTTCAGTAAAGATATTAATAAAAGTTTATTTAAGTAATGAATTAAGATTTAAAAACTTGTATATTTTATTACACTCTTATTTTTTTTGCAATAAAAATATGTTTTTTTTTTTAAATAATGAAATGAATTAAAAATAACGTTTCTTTTGAAATTTTATTATTTAATTACCTTAGATTGAAGTTTTGTATCGACATTTCTTGGTGGAACTGCATTTTATAAAATAAAATAACTACTGCATATACAGTTTTTTCCACACAAATTTTAGTAGACCAGCGACCGGGTTTTGTCGTAACCGACATCAGACAATTCTGATGATACCGGTTACGACGTATCCCTGTCGCTAGTCAATTAAATGTATGTGTTAAAAAAACTATATAGTTGTTATTTTAATCTATAAAAATCACTGTTTTCACTGTAAATTCTCTATTTCCTCCCTTTCCTTCCGCTCTTTGAATGAACCAACTTTTCTCGAATCAAAAATAGTTTTAAAATGCGACCACTTCCTTTTTCGTTTCCGTCTAAAAAGATACCAAGAGTTTCTGAGATATTTCGTTTAAAATTCAATCGACACTAGCAGTTGCGCAGTGGGAACTCCGCTCTGGGTGTAGTATTCCAGAAATATAGTCTGTTGTCGAGTAAGGCGCAAGGTAGGTAGTGTAAATCATCCAGTAATTCATCTCACAATGCCATTCATGATGCCGAAACAGCATTCACACCACCTTAATGACCGCACTATACGAAAACCGGTCCCACTTTATTGTTGGGATGAAATAAGTTCACGAACCTTAAGACGCGAGTCTCTGTTCCTTAAAAAAAAACACTAATTTGCGTTATTGTCATGTTTTTGATCTAATACAATGGAATCATGTGCGGAAATCGTGATTTTCCGGTTTAAACATGACATTATCCGAAGATTTCGTATTTGTCACACCGGGGTACTCGAAATTTACCTTAGATACTTACGAACGGATGATTAATTATTGTGAAAATCTCCCAAGATATCAAAATATTGTCACGTTAATAATAAAATAATTTACCGTGGTAAAATGTATCCATTTTTAATTTAAGTTTCACTTAGTAAATACCACTATTTCAAGTACAATAATTGTCCCTTGTCTAAGCAAAGAAATAGTGGTATTTACTCAGCAAAACTTAAATTAAAATTAATATGGACATTAACTAAATAAATTAAATCAAAAGAATCAATCAATGTTTGGTGGGTACATTATCTGTATTCAGTAATTTCTATGGTCTTAAATTGGCATATTTAAAAAAAATACTATTTAAAATGAAATTAAGATCTTCAATTCATCAATTTAAAAGCAAACAACGCATTGGATATATTGTGGGTAATTTAATTGCAGGTATGAATATTTTTTTCATCAATCTTGCGTGAATTTTGTCCGCCTTCATAGTTTAGTGTTAAGTGCGTTTGGTTACCATGCTGGAGGTCTCGGGTTCAATTCCCAGGGGGGTCTATATAAATATTGATTTTTCACTCTAGAATTTATTTTATATTACCCTGGACAGGTATTCGAAGCGCAGGACAGATCATTTTGCCTTCGAATAATCATCGACTAATGTAACACTGCGTCGATGCGATGCAGTGCCCTATGCACCATTTAGTGAGGATAATGGTTAGAATAAGAACGTTATCTTGGGTACGGATCAATACTATCAAGTTTGTCATTTAAACAGGGTGCATTCATCTCCGAGATAAGATTAAAACGTTTATATTGTTAACTCTAAAATGGTTATTGCGATTCAAAAGATATTTTGTATAATACTGGGGTCGGTCCGCGAAAGGAGTTTGCCAATTTTGCTTCCATCACTGTATGGAAGAGTGGCCCCTTAAACATTACAAAAGATTAATTTCGCCGGAAAAAAATCATTTCCGTTCTGTAATTTCCACTTGCACCTTATAATTATATTAATTATATTATTTTTTGACATCTCATCAAAGATGAAGAAGAATATGGAAGTCTGGGCATTTACGGGACTGGCGACCGTCATAGGCTGGTTTAAGTGATCAATTTACACACGTGTAACATTCACCAATTCTACCCAGTATTGACAACCACACTACTCAAATTCTTGGAAGTTCTATATATATGAACCAATTTCGAAACGTTGTTCTTGAATCACTAGAACTTCACGAGAGACATCTATTGGTGAGATGAAAATAAGCTATTCATTGAGCAGAAACTCTTTTATTAGTATGTGAGGTCCGAATCCTGGATTTTAATCACATACATAGGAAACGCCAGAAAATATCACATACATTTTTATTATTTTAACTTATAATTGGGCCGGTTAATTTATTTACAACATTATGAGTGTGAACAAGTATTTGGACATACTCAAAATGTTGTGGTTTTATTTATGATGTGGGTTATTTAAAAGCTATTTTTATGTTAGATATACGAAAATTATTGATTTTATATTATAAAAAAAAAATTCTCGAAATTTTATGTATGATATCATAAAATCACTCGGTCCTATATATCGCTCACTCCTTTCAAGAACGTCATAAATCAAAAATCGACAATTTTCAGTTATGCATGTTTTCGGAATGCCCAAAAAATGTACTATATTCCAGCAAAAGAGGCATATTTTTAACTTAATATTTACCAGCTACAGGGCAGAAAGTGTTGTTTTTGCATTTCGAAGAAAGGTATTGTTTAATTATTTTTTAAAAATAAACTAATTATTTTTCAAATGGAGAAAAAACCTTCAGGTTAAACCTAAAAAGATCTGTAGCACAGTAAAAAGTTCAATAAGTGGCTTGATATTTATTTTTAATAAATTGTATTATATTTTTATACTTTAAAAACGTTCTCCTGAAAAATCACGTTTTTTGATTTATGACGTTCTTGAAAGGAGTGAGCGATATGTTTAAACAGAACTGAAGATTCCCAGTCATTTATCGATCTCGTGAAATCCTAGCAATTCAAAATGTATCGTCACGTTTTTTAATTTTGCTCGAACTATAAATCTTGTTATATATTATTTTTTAGTCTTCGTTTCAAATGTTCAAACTGTAATAAATTGTTTTTGATACAAATACTGATAAATGTTTATTGTGAAATATGATATTCGAGCTATTAAAATAGGCAAAAACGATTTATACAGACTAATGATTTCTTCCACATTCATGTATCTCCTCATACACACCCACCGATTATTCCGACTGAATTGATCGTGTCAAGTTTTCCTCGGTCTCCCTTTGATTCTTTTTCCAACTACGTTCACTTTTTTGTTGTTGTTGTTGTTATAATTGTGGTTTAGAACTATATTACTTGTTCCTGAAATTATTTTCAAAACTTGATTATCCTAAAGCTTAACATTTTTCATGGCGTCATACCCATTACCAGTCTGCCAAAACATAGCATTTCGTCTAATAATTTAGAGTGGCGCGGTCAAAGCATACTTCAAACTCTTTTTTTTTTTATATTCGAGTAAATGAATATATTTCTATTGGAATATTCAAGCGCCGAGTACCTTTGTGATTTTAATTTGTTTTCTTCTCCATTTAATACTTATACTTTAAGTAAATATTAGAAAATAAGTATTTTCTGTTTACCAGAACTTTAAAGCTTACATTGAATGTTGCCTATTTACATTTAAATGGGTCTCTAAACATTACGATTAATTAATAATACAAATACTACTTACTTGTGTACCTACTTGTTTTTTGATTTTTTTTTAGCTATGTTACCTTTGTATTATGTTCAAACATATCAAGGACGCGCCCTCGGGACAGTTATATTCATCCATTTTTAATTTTAGTTTTACTTATAGATTGTAAATATCGCTATTTCTGAAAATCTATTGTGATACGTGTTTCGATGCGTTCCGCATCATTTTCAAAATCCATTCATACGTTGTTTGAAAATTTTACGGAATGCATCGAAACACGCGTTTATTTGAATATAATGTTTAGTTGCCGAGGTCGGGGTTGAGATATCATTGTTGATTCGAATGACATGTTGAGTTGCCGAGATTGAGGTTGAGATATGAATTTTCATTTGAATTTGTTTAATTAAGATATCATTATTTATTTGAATATGTTTAGATGTCGAGGTCGGTTTGAGATATCATTCTTAATTTGAATATGTTTAGTTGCCGAAGTCGAAGTTGAGATATCATTCTTTATTTGAATATGTTTAGTTGCCGAAGTAGAAGTTGAGATATCATTCTTTATTTGAATATTTTGTTTAGTTGCCGAGGTCGGGGACGACATCAGCCCGTGCGTGAACACGCGCACGCTCGTGATAGCCAACCACCAGAGCACGGCCGACGTGCCGCTGCTCATGACGGCCTTCAACGCGCGGCCCGGCGTGCTGCCGCGCCTCATGTGGGTCATGGACCGCCTCTTTCGCTATACCAACTTCGGCATCGTCAGCGTCATCCACGGCGACTTCTTCATCGTATCGGTGAGTGGCTTCCATGCAAATTTTATCATTCCCACTTAGGCCTTTAAATGTGTACATAATTGAAGAGACGTAGAAGAAATTTATTCGGTATCTGTAAATGATGGTGCATGAATACTGATACTTGTTCGCAAATCTGTTTTTTTTTAATTTAGGAGATATTTTTACATTTTAGACACCTTAACAGAGACGAAGAAGAATATGTATTACCTGGGCATTCAAAGGATTTACACGATTTTTTCTTCATTTGAAAAATATTTAGTATATTTAAAAAAATAATAATTAAACAACACCTTTTCTTAAAAATGCAAAAAACATTACTTTCTGCCCTGTGGCGGGTAAATATTAAGTTAAAAATATGCCGCTTTTGCTGGGAAGTAGTACATTTTCTGGGCATTCCGAAAACATGCACAACTGAAAATTGACGATTTTCGATTTATGACGTTCTTGAAAGGAGTGAGCGATATATTATTATTATTATTAAAACCCTTATCCGCACCCCAATGGTGCATAGGGCACTGTTTCATATAATTGCAGTGTTATCTTGATCGTTTACGCATGAAGGAAAGGTGATCAGCCCTCCACTTCAGGCACCAGTCCAAGGTAATATTGAACAAATATTACAGTGAAAAAATCACTTATATTTATTTGACCCCCCCTGGGAATCGAACCGGGACCTCCAGAACGGTAGCCGAGCATGCTGACCATTACACTACGGAGGCGGACATATTATAAAATATATAAAGGACATGACAAGTAGTTAGTTGATAAACGCGCGATTACACGTTATTCGAGTACGTTTCATTCTTTACCTCTGTTATAATCTCGTCACTTTATCTTGACAGCAATCAGAAGGATATAAAATATAAACGTCGCAAGTTTAGGAGCGACATGTCATTTAGCGTGTCAGATGGAAGGGTAGACGTATAAGTATGTTACACGGAACACAAGCACCCTGTCACAAGACGTCTTGCGGAGTTCCATTAGACTCGATAGACTGCTGTCACTGTTTGTTGGAACTCCCAAAGGCAGTTAGTTGGGGCTCCGAACGTCTCCGTCTAACTTTTTCTTTGTCGAAGGCCCGTCAATTCCTTATGAATTGCCCCTATTAAAGTTGCCAGACTCGGACGTATTATTCAGCATTTATTCTTTGAAAGTTTTCGCTAAGTTTCTGACTAGCTCACGAACAGTTATATTCCTGCTCCGAATCAATAACTTTATTAAATATTTATCGGGTCTAACAGAGGCGTGGGAAATGGTTTATCACTGTGCTTTATCGCCAACTTAATTCTTGTGTAATTGAGGTTGTCAAATCCATATGCACAAAGTTTGGAAAAGAGGCTATACACGTTTTTGGTAATTTTCTTAAAATATTCGTAAATGAGCCGTATTGGAAAATCAAGGAACCTGTATTCATTGTTAACAGCAAATACTTAAAATTGTTGTTAAAAAAATAGTGGTTATGTTTTAAAACATTAATTAAAAATAGATAGATTTTACCACAAAGTGACTGCCGAATCAATTAGTGAAATATTAGTCCTTATGTAATCAATATCGGCTATTAATTGTGCTATACTTTTGAGGTCTTTGCGTATATTTGTATCAAGGCTAATTAAATTGGGAACGTATTAAAAAAATCAATTCATTATTGGTTTGCCCCCTGTGGATTTTCAAACGAATATTTTCGTTTGATGATGAACTCATTTTTTTCGTTTCCGAACAATTCATACATTTTCAATATTACAATACATTCTACTAACACTGGCTATTAACTAGCTTTATGGTTTTAAACATTAATTGTTAAAATCAAACACTGATATTTTGAGTCTACACATTTGTATTTTATTGTTAAAATCATATAAAAATAAACTTTGTGGCAATTGCTTCACCTTGTTATGGCACTTTCTAACTAACTAATGTTATTTTAACAAGGCGAAACAATTTTCATCAATTTTATTTTTGTCCGCCTCTGTAGTGTAATGGTCAGCACGCTCGGCTACCGTTCTGGAGGTCCCGGGTTCGATTCCCAGGGGGGTCAAATAAATATAAGTGATTTTTTTACTGTAATATTTATTCAATATTACCCTGGACTGGTACCTGAAGCGGAGGGCTGATCACCATTCCTTCGTGTGTAAACGATCAAGATAACACTGTGTTCATATGAAGCAGTGCCCTATGCACCATTAGGATGCGGATAAGGGTTTTATTATTATTTATTATTTTTATACGATTTTTAACAATACAATACAATTTAGTATACTAAAAAAATCGGTATTTGATTTGAACATTTAAAATATAAATTAAAATGGAGTTCTACAAATTAAACGCCAAATCTATAAATAAATAGCTATTCGGTGTTTGAAAATGACGCGTAATGCACGGAAACATGTCGCTCACTCCTTTCAACAACGTCATATATCAAAAAACTTGATTTTTCAGGAGATTTTTAAAATTTGAAAATATAATAAAATATATTAAAAATAAAAATCAAGCCACTCATTGAACTTTTTACCGTGCAACACATCTCTTTAGGTAAAACCTTAAGGTTTTTTCTGCGTTTGAAAAATATATAGGATATTAAAAAAAAATTAAACAATACCTTTTCTTCAAAATGCAAAAGCAACACTTTCTGCCCTGTAGCGGGTAAATATTAAGTTAAAAATATGCCGCTTTTGCTGGGATATAGTATATTTTCTGGGCATTCCGAAAACATGCACGACTGAAAATTGACGATATTTGATATAAGACGTTGTTGAAAGGAGTGAGCGATGTGTCACAATAAATTTTAACAAATAGTGGTATAAACCAAATGAAATTGAGTATTTATCAAAAAGAACAATGTTGGTTTTTAGTATAGCCTCATTCAAAATGTTAAGAAGAATGAGAAAAATAGAGATCTCGAGCCGAGATTAGACTCAGTAAGAATTCTAATATAAACAAAGTAATAATATCAAACTACCATTTTAATTGATTCTCGCAACGCGTTTTTTTCCGAATGAAAATAACGCAAAAATAAATATGTAAATTATTACACTAAACTCATTCGAAATATTACACCTTGTTTGGCATGTGTTAGATTTCTTCATTTGATTACGTTTTCGCGTATTGTATTTATTGTCAAACCCGTTAATTACAGTTTGGTTTTTCAAATAAATTAAATTTATTAAATAATTTACATATACATGACAAACTTACATTTAAGGCGCATATATTAATAATGCAATTTAAAACAAATTACAATTTTTAAGTTGTAGAAGAATCCCGATTCATGAGTTCAATCCAGAAACATGAAACAGATCAATATCCGTCGTGATATTTTTCAGCATAGCGATAGCTCTTCCTACAGACATAACCATCGGCAGGTTGGTGCTGTATATAGGAATTTGAAACCATATATGCCGACGCTGTCTTAGGTAACTATCGGGAACGCACAGACCAATGCTCAGCAAAATTTCAGGATTATCGATCATTTCATTCATTCATTAACTTATCCGCACTCCAATGATGCATAGGGAACTGCTTAATATAAACGCAGCGTTATCTTGATAGTTAACACGTAATGAAAAGCCCTCCGCTTCAGGTACCAATCCAGGGTAATCTTGAATAAATATTATTGTGAGTTATTTTTTTTTTCTTTTTTTCATTGGACTCCCCCTTGGGAATCGAACCTGGGATTTCCAGAACTTTAGCCGAGCGTGCTGACCATTACATTACGGAGGCGGACAAAACCGCGCAACAATCGATAAAAATGTGTAATCAAATACACTCGGGCCTCGTATAACACGGTTATATAGTTCCACAAAAACCCGTGGTATACAAGGTTTGAAGTTAAAATGATTAAGGAAACACTTATTTTTATACCACTTGAGTTTATTTGACTACTAGTTTCAGAAGCTAAGCTTCCATCTTCAGGTCTGAATAATAGTTCGTTATAAACTGAAGTGGTATAAAAATGGTGTTTCCTCAATCTTTTTAATATCTCTTACCACAAAGTATATGCCGAAATAATAAATAAAAGGTATGAAGTTCTTTCATAATTAGGGTATGCGTTCCAAAAAAAATCTAAGATAGTTTATATGAATATGTACTTAATTTTTTATAACAAACATATAATTTTATTTATTTATTTTTCTGAAACCTTGTTATAAAAAGCGTGTACAATACATGTGTATACAAAAAAAGCCACAATTTATACATCCGTGTTATATAAAACCGTGTTATTTATTTATTTGACGTTTAATTTGTAGAACTCCATTTTAATTTATGTATTAATTTTAAATCAAACACAGATTTTTTGAGTCTACTAAGTTGTATTTTATTAACAAAAACACATAAAAAATTATATTGTGACAATTGTTTCGCCTTGTTAGGGCATTATCAAACGAAACATTCGTTTGATAATGCCCTAACAAGGTGAAACAATTGTCACAATATAATTTTTTATGTGTTTTTGTTAATAAAATACAACTTAGTAGACTCAAAAAATCTGTGTTTGATTTAAAATTGATACATAAATTAAAACCGTGTTATACGAGGCCCAAGTGTACACGGCTTGTACAATCAAACGTTGTATATTGCGTCCAGAAGACATTGACAAGATGTTCATTATAAATACGGTACGGCGGCGCCTGCCTTCTTAATTTATGCAAATGTTTAGTGTAATTACCATTAAGGCTCGACTCGCGCATCAGCAGCGGGGCGGGGAGCGCCTCGCCGCGGCAACTTGTCAAAACTCGACAATCATCCCAAACTGCCAACTTTGTGGAGACATGTCGGAGTGACACATTTTGGTGAGCCGTGCATTAAAGATGTAGAATCGCTCAAAGTTTGAGTCGCGCGCCACGGAGATACGCGTCAGCGAGGAACAGTCAAGTGGCATATTGGATGTTTGTATGAATGTCGAGTGTGGGTACGTAAATGATATATTATAGTGAGGAAAAGCTCTGCTGTAATAACTTGTGTATCTCCGGGTGTCGGAAGTTTCGCTTCTTCGAACTTGTACTCTACGGCTTACTTTATTTAAATACGTATTTCGTAAACTTGTGGTAATTTTACTATTATACATCGTAATTTTCCCTTGCATTTGCACAAACCGTGTTTACCGTCATGCTGAACTTAAAACTTACATTTTTATCTTCCGTCTTTGAGTTTTAAACTTGTGGCAAGTGGATATGTATAAACAGTCGGAATTGACTTGAATACTCAGTCTTAAAAATATTTTACCATTTGCGATCAATTTTCAATAACATGTATTAGTAACATATGTGAATTACCTCTCCTTGTAAAAAATGCACCTTCTCTAATAACTTTCAAGAAACGTCTGAGACATTACTATCTATCATTAGAATCCTAACTGTCCATCAAACTTCCTCCCCTAGTTTTTCCCTCTACCTCCTTCTTTTAACTCCCTTTTTCCTTTGCCTTCCTTATTATCATCAATTTGTAATTATGTTTTCTTATGTTAAATTACTATCAGCCCTCGGATTGCAAACAGCTGTATATAGTATTAAACGTTTCGACCAATATCACTAGCTTGGTATTCATTGGTTGGAAGATATTGCTTTTTAGCAATAAGCCAGCCATGTGTTTTTTTTTGTACATGAAGTTAAATTAATAAAAACATAACACCTTTAACACCTTTGGCATGTTTTTTGTATCTTCTGACATGAAAACATGGGATTAATCATGTTGCCATTTGACTGAGGCTATTCCTTTGAAATAGGTAGTCGCTGTTTCTTCGTGATTTTCTAGAGCTTTTGTTTTTTTTCTCTTCATTATGCGAAGTCTAGAAGTTCCTCCATATTACGTTTGTATCTACGTTCATTGGTTACCATTAAAAGTTAACACTTCATTATGCATTTTTATTTCTAACAAACTAACTAATCATCATGCTGCTACCCCGTAAGGGTGGGCAGTGAGAAAAGAACGGCACACTTTTCTGTCTTAGCAAACAATTTTTCACCTCTTACAATTTTTGACAATACTTTGTCGCAAATTCATCTGAAAGATCGAATTTTGACTGCATATATTCTACTTCAATATAAAAAAGCTGTTTTTTATTGTACGCCATTTTAATTTCATTAAGTGATTCTGCAGTCATATTGTGGTAATATTTATCTATTGTTAATTTAAGTTTTACTATATAAATACCACTATTTCTTAAAATGTAACTCTAAAATTTGCACTAAGCTTCACATAAGATTTTCAAAAATTATGCGAAATCCATTGAAACAAGAGTTACAATAAATTTCAAGAAATAGTGGTATTTACCAAGTTAAACTGCAATTTAAAATGTACTTTTTTTAGTTCAACTTCAAAGAAAGGGCTTTCTACAATGTAACATTTCACCTTAAATCGAATAGGTCTTGGTGTTTAGTGTTTTCGTGTAGCAAACAGTATAATACCGGTCTGTTGCATTCAGCCACAGTGTGTTCACACATTCGAAAGCTCCGTCGTAATGAGGGCCGACGTACGGGAAATCGCGTGCGGCCGCAGTGGAAATGGCACGTAAAGGTGATTTTTATGGCTTTTCCACTACTCGGGGGGGCTGTCAGCCGGGTATCATTAACCGCTTTAATCCTGATAGGATCGTGCCGGCGCACGGATCGATCGGATCGGATAATATCTCTATTCGGGCCATAACTACGGAGAAATATTATTTTGTACTACTCGCTAGTTTACCGACTTGATTAGTGGTTCATTTGTACCACTTTCTGTTTCTGCTATCCTGGTCGCTAAGACGTTTCGAGGTTTTAAGGGAATTTTAAAGAAGGATTCTAGAAGGACTAGAGACATCTATTGGTGAGATGTATTGGTGTTTCTTTACATCTCACCAATAGATGTCTCTAGTGAAGTTCTAGTGATTCAAGAACAAGGTTTCTAAATTGTTTCATATATATAGAACTTCCAAGAATTTGAGTAGCGTGGTTGTCAATAATGGGTAGAATTGGTGAATGTTACACGTGTGTAAAGTGATCACTTAAACCAGCCTATGACGGTCGTCAGCCCCGTAAATGCCCAGACTTCCATATTCTTCTTCATCTTTGATGAGATGTCATAAAATAATTTCCTTTTATTGAAATGATTTCTTAGAACTGTATTAAACCTTAATTTATTCAAACAGCCATAATATTTTGTGACAATAATTGAAGTTTATTATCTGTATTTTTGTAAAGAATACATCATAAATTATTTGTGGCGAATGGGGAATTCTAAATTTGTCTCTTATTAAATCTCGAATTCTTGTATGGAATATTTTCTGCTCAACGGTTTTTTTTTCTGAGAAACAAATTTATCAACACGTTTTTATACTCGGACGGAATTCTTTATATCATGTTTTATGGTGGGAATTCGCTGTTCATCCTTCTCTCTTGACGTTTTCTAAGAAAAGTGAAATGTATAGTCATTTGAGATTTTTTTCCTATTTTTTCCATTATTCACTTTTTATACGCTTGTATTAAAACTAATTGAACCCGTTGTGCATTAAGCGACCATCTGATATTTCCGAAACAATGCGATAATTATGCTGGGTGAATTATTATTCAGTTTTTGCTCCAAATGACATTACAAATATTTTTTTTATTCATACATATGTATTCGAATCTCATTCCTACTTTTTAAATGAGTGTTTTTTTATTGCGTAGTTTCAAAAGATTCGTTCAGATTAACATTGTGAAACTTGCAAAAGCTTATATAAGTGCGGTTATGGAATTCCGAGCTCCCTAGCTTTGGTGATGTTTTATTTTTACTTTTTGTCCCTTCTCATTTTTTTTACGGCGTCAGACTGATACATACGTAAAATGATAAAAAATCAAGTTAATGATATTAACAATTTGGGTCAAATAAGAAGAAAGTAAATTAATATATATAAATATATATATATACATATATATATATATATATATATATATATATATATATATATATATATATATATATATATATATACATATATATATATATATATATATATATATATATATATATATATATATATATATATATATATATACATGTATATATATATATACTTAATATTCATCGCTTGTCAAAGTAACATAAAAAAATATGTATTAGTTCTTAAAAAAAACCGTTTCTTTAAATTATAAATAAAAACGTAAATTTTAGTTTATTTAGTCTTCTTAAGTTACTCACCGATTGCTTTGAAATTTTGACACAGTGTTGTATTTGACTACGCCCATTTTTTATGTACACATGTGACAGTAAAAAACATGTGTTTAAATAAAACAATTTAAAGTGCAATGGCAGCGCCATCCGTTGAACGTAACAGCAACACACGCAATACTTAACATTGCACATGGTGAACAGCAGCTATTGTGGTCACTTATAATTTTCAATGTTGTTGATTACACTGTTACATAAATTTTTAATATTTTCATTGCTTCACAAGTAATGTGATTTTACACATATTACAAATGTGTGTTTTGTGTTATTTATTTTCTATTTAACCAGACTGATCCACAGCAACGCGTGGACGGGTACAATTACTGATATTAAAAAAAATCCCTAGCTGAAAAATTAGCAATGCCAAAAATATATCTGCCACCAAATTTTTAATGGAAGCCGGCATTAACAAATTAAATAATAATCGTAATTGTAAAGCCAAAATATTAAAATAAATATGTTGAATGCTAGCCAGACTAAAGAGAATATTGATAAAACACAAAAAAAATGTTGATATTAATTTTTCCCACGGGGTATTTGTAATCTTACGTGTACCTATGCATGGAATAGCTTTTTTACGTTACATAGTCGTCTTATGCGTAACGATTTCCAGATGGCCTTGACTCGACTAACAAGGTTATTCGTTTTTAGCCATTTTTTTATGTTTTGTAGGAAATTATACAATTACCTTTTTTGTAGCAAATATTTTTAGCTTCTGAATAAATTATATCAATGATTGATGACTTTTTGATATTGTCAATTATGAATGTTTATTTAATTTAAAAAATGTTTCGACACTCAAGGGATTTTAGTCACATTTTCGTTCGATTTTTCAACCGCTTACCTTGTTTTTCCACTTATTTTTCTTAAATAAATTAATAAGCTCCAAACCGTATCGTACATTCGATTATATTCTACACTTAATGATACTTTTTAATGCTTTATTTACGATTTTCATTTTATATTTGAAATTTATGTAAATGAATGCTTGTATTATGGAATGTTGAGACGTGAGAATAAACAAAAATTTAGAAATAAATAAATGAATATTCTTTGCTTTCGGTTTAAGTGTGATGTGTTTACTAATCATTTTTATTTCATTTTATTCAAAATTGGTTCGTATACATGTATATAGAACTTCCGAGAATTTGAATAGTGTGGTTGTCAATAATAGGTAGAATTGGTGAATGTTACACGTGTGTAATGTGATCGCTTTAACCAGCCTATGACGGTCGTCAGCCCCGTAAATGCCCAGACTTCCATATTCTTCTTCATCTTTGATGAGATGTCAAAAAATAATACATATAATATGTTTCGTGGACGATTCGAATCGTGTTTTAAGGCCTTTTTAACACCCTTGTATAGAATGTATGTAAAAGGTTTGTGTTTGCCCCCTAAAAGAGGAGTTACATGCAAAAAACAACGACACGGAATGTTAAATGCATATTTAACTCCGCTCACGCGTCCCATATCCATCAGCGTGACAGATTTTTAATGAAGTTTTTGCCTCGATTTAGTCAGCATAAAATTTAATATTGACAGCCCGCGCCCTGATTGGAGCTGATCGCATTCTTTTGTCACGTGGCCAGTGTAGGTGCTCATAATTTAATATTAAATTTGAATCACTCGCTCCGCGCTTAGCGCCCGCGCGCACGGTCCACTATCGTACGACGACCTAAATGTCGTCCACTGATTGAGACGGTGCTTATTTTGTACAACTTTATATTAAATCTTGTCCGCCTCCGTAGTGTAATGGTCAGCACGCTCGGCTACCGTTCTGGAGGTCCCGGGTTCGATTCCCAAGGGGGGTAAAATAAATATAAGTGATTTTTTCACTGTCATATTTATTCAATATTACCCTGGACTGGTACCTGAAGCGGAGGGCTGATCACCTTTCCTTCATGTGTAAACGATCAAGATATCACTGCGTTTATATGACGCAGTGCCCTATGCACCATTGGGGTGCGGATAAGGGTTTTATTATTATTATTATATTAAATCACGTGACTCATTCTGTGGGTAAATGTTTTTTGTTGTTGTAGATTTTTCACATAATTTCTGGAGTCTTCAACTAATTTGAGCAATCTGGATTTTTTTTTTGCTGTCAGTAAACTAGCATTTCGGATATTAGTATAATGCATTAGTATGTTGAAATTAATTTTTTGTCGTTGAGAAAAACGTAATTATAATGTTGTCTTTGTTGTTTTTTTAGTTACATATAATAAAAAAAAACAGCGATTTCTATTGATGTGAAAGTAATGTGGCAAATACTTTTTAGATTATAATATATTATTCCAAGTTAACAAAATTTTTGCAGGTGTCTAGTCAATGCATTTTGCATTTTTTTTAAATATATTTAAAAATAAACATTATAGGTGAAAAAATATACAAACCTCAGAACGTAAAATATTTATTGAGAAATTTAAAATTGTACATAGATTAAAAATAAGTTTTAATTGAATTCATTATACGTATTTATTTATAAGTTTAACTTTCAGAAACATCTGAGTATTATGCTTCGATACCAATTTTTGTTTTTGCATTATTGTTTTCTGTTAGTTTCTGTTAATTTCTATAAATATTTTTCTTTTATTTAAATAAACAAGGTACGTATTATTATGTAACCCGCTGAAAGCATGCGAACGAGCAAGTTCGTAAAGCCATATAAGGCGTCAGAAAAATGATCGAATTATTTTTAAGGCAGTGCGAGCTGTTGCTTTATTTGATAGAGTATGAATACAATGCCGTGAATAAGCGCTGATATTGTACTAAATAAATCATAATTTTTTCATCGGATTTTTCAAATTCAAGCTATACAATGTTTTGAATAGGAAGTGAATCGAACACCTATTTAAAATCACACAAAAAACTTTGATGTTTTTATTATCCATCTCTTGGTCTACATTACGTACTCTTTGTATTGAATTGTTCCGAGAAAATAAAACATTTATTAGGAGAGTCCTCCATTGTATGGAATGACATTAACACGCTGTATTCACGATGTGTGTAGTTCATCATTTCGAATTAGAATGTGAGTTTTGTTGTCATTTTTGGCAGCTTATTAATGGTTGTTTTGGACGAATTGTAATTACGCCGTATACATTCGGATTTATCACTTCATACGGCCGCTCGAATCGGGTGAAATGGCCTTTGGCACGCATAGGTACAACGGTGAAACTCGCCTCGAAAACATCCCTTCTCAGTTAGCCCCCCAAAGCTATTGTTGGGGTAAAGAAACGTGCGACTATATCTTTCGTCTTATCTGGCCCGTTTTCGCCCATCAGGTAATCACTTTTAATGCGAGAACAAGAATTCATCGCTCAGAAATCAACCACTTCAAAAGCAGTTTTTCGAAATCGAAGAAATTAAATTACAATTATATATATATATATATATATATATATATATATATATATATATATATATATATATATATATATATATATATATTTAAATATATATATATATATATATATATATATATATATATATATATATATATATATATATATATATATATATATATATATATATATATATTATTTTTTTTAAGGAAAATGATGATGAATGTCTCACATACAAAAATATCACGTTTCCTTTACGAGAAAATATCCACTAACGCTCTAATAATCGTACTTTCTCACATCAAAGATATTAATGAACGTAATATATTTAATATCAATCAGACCCTTTCCAGTCTAATAAATGTTCCCGTGTAAAAAGGAGACTAGCGGAATATCTGTGTTTATTATTATTCGCTACCGGCTATTGTATTACAGGGGTATCGTATAATCGGGGTGTCGAAACGCTCGCTCTTTTCGTTAATGGTATTCTTCTTATTCGTTTAATTAGCGAAATCGTCGGTATTGATGAGCGCTTTTGTTATAACGAGCTTCTCGTTTCATCGCCCCCCCTCTGTAGGTGTACTCGCTAATTAACCGGCAACGGAGAGAACTTGTTTGGTAGGCAGTAAAAAAACAATAACCTTAGATAGAAGTGACGAACCGTAAAAACAAAGGCCTCCTTAGTGAAAATTTACGATACGAGTTAAGGGAGAGTTTTAAAGGGGATTCGGAGAGGATGGCGGATGGTGAAGTGTGTGTGTAATGGAAGGTGGTCGCTGTCTGTGCGGGGGTGCCTCCCGACCCCACTCTCCGAGTCCGGGCGCAGATGTAATAGTGCCGATCAGGTAGCCCTTATCGCGATATCGTTTCAGGATGTAAATCACACTATCCGTCAGTTTTATTTTACGGCGCTCTTCCTACAGAGGAAAATTTCTCACGAATCGTATTGCGCCGTGCCAAATTATGCGCGAATTTTAAAAATCGCAGATAAAACCGTCCGCGGGTCGGCCCTCCGAACGTTCTCCCCTCGCCCATAAAGCGCGGTGGCGAGGGATCGAAAGACATTGTTTGAAAATTAGAAACATTTTTATGAAGACTTATTACCGGGGGTACGGGACCCTCTCTTCTCCCGAACCGTGTACTGGATGTTATTTGATTTATTTCACATGTTTATTCGATTTGTTTCGTGGTTCAGTCTACTTCCAGCGCGAGGGTGAATGCTGCGAGAAGTGCGTGGCGGCGCGGTTTCCATTAGCGTGACTCTGTACACTGCGATCATTATTATTATTATCTTCTATTACGAAATTTCCATAATGAATCCACGGCAAAGCATCTTCATCAAAGGAGACCGAAACTTTCCCCAACTCCAGTTCGCATAAATCATATTTACATCAAATCTGGACATCGCTTTATAGATTTGCGGCTCTGTCTCTCGCCATTGTCTCTTTAAAACGGGGAGGAATTCTTCGCTAATTAATTGATTACCCTTTTCCTTGTTCGAAGACATTAAAACTTTTAACATTTATTAATCTATAAAGTAAAAGAAAACGTCGAGACTTCCTTTGTAATTTGTGTGTTTAAAAGATTTTTAAAACTTTCTCCGCCATTAAAATTTTCCTTTTAACGGCCCCTAGTTACGTCTTAAGTTCGCAATAATTAATGCTAACTGATAAGTTGAAAACGGTGAATTTTTTCAACGGCTTCGAAAATATTCGTTTAAATACTCGAATCGCTTTCAAAGACTTCTTTTTCTGTCCGGGAAAGTTTACGAAAGATTTTCCTCTGAGAAGTTAAACAAAGAAGGGAGGATTCCTTCCAGCACTGGCAGGTTTCCTTGTTTATTATATAATGTAACTCGAGGGCGGACGTCTGAAATCGAGTGTTTCGGCAATATTTAGCGAAGGACACCCCGTTCGGATCTTAACGGGGCAGACCTTCTTATTAAGAGCACTTTAATAAACAAACTCGTCTAGCGGACGACGATCGGATGCTGGAAATGAAACGACTGTCGCATTGAATTCCGACTAATATTTATTCGAGGCAAAATAAACAATTTCAAGCTGTATTAACTCGGAAAACTTCGACGTTTTTTCTTGTGTACATATGAATGAGTGCCTTAGAATTCACGGGGGCGTATGATGATATGTACGGTTCTAAATGTTTTTTTTTGCGATTTTTATAAGGCAGCCCTAGCCTACCCTCAGGCGATTGGTCTTCCGCTCACGTAGTTTGTATGGGTCCAGGTGAGGCGGTGTGGGTCGGGGGCGAGCGCTGTACACACCGATTCGTTAGCTTTGACTTTATGAAAGAGCTACATTTTTTCTTGTTTGTGAAGGCGGCGCTGAAATGTGTTGCTATGAGATAAAATTAGAGGTTTAGTTTAACGTTTTCAGTATCAGCTGCTGTAGTAAAGATGGCCGGTCCTTCATTAAAATTTTAATATGTTTTATTCTCGCTGCTTTTTATGCTTTTGAAATAATTTTAAAAAAGAGAGGTTGTGACTACTTGGAACTGCGACATTTTAAAGAATATTTGTGTTTCATTATAAAACATGTTTTAGAGAGGCCCTGATTAAAATGTTTTTTCGTTGATATGCTTATAAAGTATGCACCGAAATAAAGTGTAATTTTAAATGTTTTTATTTTATTTTTATACACAAATAAAAAAATATATTTGTAAAATTGTAAAACTCATCTTTATACCCTTCTTGTTTTATACATTGCGGAAATCATTGATAGATAGAAAGATATTTGTTTGCCGATTAGATAGCAAAAATAAATAAATAAAAAATATAAAACAATTAAAGATATTACAGTAATTATTTTCTCTTCTACAGTATGATATTCAGAACGTTTGATTCGCATGGAAGATCTTCGTTGTGGGTATTCTTGAATTAAATAAAAAATACGAATTGAATATAAGTGATTAAAAAATAAGTATATCTAATTTTTTACTCTAATATTTATTAAATATTACCCTGGACAAGGTACTTAAAACGCAGGTTTGACCACCATTCCTTCATGTTCTCAACGATCAATATAACACAGCACATATACAATCCAGTGCCCTATGCATCATTGGGTGCTGTTTAACTCAAGATGAATCTTTCAAAATTATTTTGCATTGAATAATGGAAATGTTGCCACGTCGATATTTTTACGCGCGTTACAATAATTTGGGCATATCATTCATCTGCATAATTCATTACTTTTCATCTCCTTTTTCACCGGTTACGGCATTTCGGTTATCAGACGAATCTCTGGGGACCTCCCGGCCGCGGTTAATATAAAAAAAATTACGGCGAAGAACAATCTCGAAAATTCCAGACTGTTTTCCAGGTGTACGTGAAAAATATTCACGAATTTAATTAGATTACGATTTCCACCCGTCTCCTCTCTGCTGGCTGAGATTATACTAGCGTCGGCAAAGGGCGACACCTGACTACGCCTGTTAAGTTTTTACGGCGGCACATAAATAGAAAATAGAACCCAGTCAGGGACCCAAAATGAATGAACTGAAAAAAATACTTTATGCAATGATATTTGTGTTAGTGATATGTTATATTTTCTTTTACCTTTGAACATGCTTCTTACCTTATGTTTTTTTACATGCTTATTTACGATATATTTTATTGATGTATTTCTTCTTCCTGGCTTCTTCCCAACTTATCGTCTTTTTAGACTACTGGGGTCAGCTCTCCTCGTTCTCAGGTTGTAAGTCCTTCTATTATTGACAGCGTCACCTAGGTCATACCTTAGAATTATGTTATCTTTCTGTATGATCCATGAATTCTTTGGTCTTCCTTTAGATGCCGAGGAAGATCCGTGGCCATTGCCTGGTTCAAAATATGATTAAAAACGATTTTTACTGCATATATTATTAAATATAATATATTATTTCGGGAAAAAATAGGTATTTGCGCCAAACATCCTCAAATGCATTATTAACAAAAAAACTTTCCATTTATTTTATTACTGTCATATACTAAGTCCATATATTCCGACTTGTCCTATTTAACGGATCGCATCCGCTGCCTTTGCATATCGACTATACTCCCGAGACTGGAGACATTTTTTCAGAGCATAAATCTCTCTAGTCAGACATCCTCTTTGGGTGGTACACGAACACCTTGGCGTGTATCGTCCCACGCACGGCAGGGGTGGGGGCGAGGGTGGAATGCGTGCTGGGGTAGCTAGGAGGATAGAAAAGTATGTACATATATATAACCAAGTAGGATGGGAATGTAGGCGATGTTGCCAAATATATCGACTATTTTCCCCAGCCGATCGTGGGATAATATCATTATAAACTTTTTACTCAAGTTACAGGCGATCGATCTCAAATTTCTACTCTTTAATCTATTAGTTTATAGGTTTGTTTTCGCTGTTGAATTCTACGACGGCATCTGATTAATGTTACGGTCCAATTATACAAAAGTAATGTTTTGAAAGAGGAAAATTCTGATATAGTATACTTATAGTAATTTTATCCATAGGTGTAACATGAATTATGGAAAAAGATGGATTGGAATGAGATCATTTATACGGAGAGGGTTTTTAGCATGTTTTTTTTAAACATGTTAAAAATATAAGTATGTATGTCCCAATAAATAAAATTATTTTCAATTTATGTTTTATTTGGTAATACATTCCTCATCATTTTTAAACACCGTGCGGTGTTTGAAAATTATACGGAATGCATCGAAACGCGTCTCAATGTTGGTATTTACCAAGTAAATGTGAAAAGATAATAACACAAGGTGACTGTGAAATCAATTAATGAAAATATTAAATTCATTTTGACATCTCAATATAACATAGATGCCTTACATTCTTTCATTATTTCACCGTTAAAACATCTATCCTACATGCTTTTGTCGCACATTCGACTGACAGATTGCATTTCGACTGCATTCAGCCTACTTTCATCCTTATTTTACCAACTTCGTGCTTCACTTCCATACATAAGGGTAAGGAACCAGGATTCCCTTGTGTACTGCCAGCTTACCTTAACTCTTAACCTTACTCCACTCTGACCATTTTTTCTCATAACTGATCAGCTACTGTGATCAAAAAAATGCGACGTTTTTCTACCATTAAAATAAATATTTTGCTTCCCTAATTTTGGGACACTGTCTGGCAATTCGTATGACCATGTTAATTAATATTAACTGTATTTATCTGAAATATTTTTTGGTAGAATATACTTGGGTGATAGAGAAATCAGTGATTGAAGTTATACCTGCGCCGGGCCAGACATTGTGGCCCACGGAGCTGCCTACCAGAATCATACGGGCCAGAATGTCTGGCCTACAGTGTGGAAAGCGCTAAGGTAATCGGTTTTTATTTGCTACAACTGATTTCAGATCACCATTTACTCTGTTCTCAACATTCACTCTCCGTTCTATATATTTACCAATCTCTCTTTCCCTAGTAAACATACTTCCTAAATATATAAAATCATTGACCTGTTCCATAATTCCTCCATTTACCAATATTTCTCACCCAGATCTACATTATCCCTTTCAAAAACCATAATTTTAGATTTAGCAGTAAATCACTTTCATTGCACACATTATGCACATTCTTTTCTTCTTCTAACCCTTATCTGTACCCAATGGTGCATAGGGCACTGCATCATATATATATATATATATATATATATATATATATATATACATATATATATATATATATAAATACATATAAATATATATATATATATATATATATATATATATATATATATATATATATATATATATATATATATATATATATATATATATACATATATAAATATATACATATATAAGCAGTTTTATCTTGATCGTAAACACATAAGGCAATGTGATCACCCCTGCGCTTCAGGTACCAGTCTAGGATAAAATTGAATAAAAAAAAGATTGAAAAAAATCACTTGTATTCATTCAAACCCCCTGGGAATCGAAATCGGGACTTCCAATATGGTAGCCGAGCGGACTGACCATTACACTACAGAGGCAGACAAAAATTACAATATAGGTGTATATTTTTCAATGTTCCTTTATTATTTTTTATTTTGTTGATTCGAATCGATGTTCCAGGTGTGGCAACCTTTTTCCTACCTTTTTCATTCGCTCATTCTGACGCCTCCCCACTTCTCAGGAACTTTGGACAGAAACATATTTCCAATTTTCGTCTCACCGCGTTCCACTTGTTCGCACTGACGTAATACGTGCCAAACTATTTTGGCAGACACTCCGCCTAATAGAAAATACCCGAATATTGAATGATTATTGATTAATCTTCTATCGGATATCCGGTATTTCTACCCCCCGAGTTTTCCCGACCTAATTTGTTCGAAGGAGTGTTAACAAGCACAGTCTAATATACATATTATGTAATAAATTAATTGAATTTCTTAACTAAAATGAAAACATGGTTTAACTTTCATTCATGCAATATTATTATTAAACGAGGAAAACTTTAAAAGGAGGACTATTTTAAACGCTTGTGCTTCTTTAACCATATCCGCTCCATATGTGGAGTATTTGGAGTCCAAAAATTGTCTCCAGGCTTTTTTGTCAATGAAAATAACTCCCGTAATTGGAGGTAATCCAAATTTTGCGAACAAGTATTTGGACACACTCAAAATGTTGTAAATAAATTATCTGGTCAAATTATAAGCTTGAATAATAAAAATGAAAATGATATTTTCTGGCGTTTCTCATGTGTGTGATTATAATGCAGGATTCGGACCTCACATACTAATAAAAGAGTTTCTGCTCAATAAAAAGCTTTTTTCCATCTCACCAATACATATACATATGTCTCTAGTGAAGTTCTAATAATTAAAGAACAATGTTTCAAAATTGGTTCACATATATAGAAATTCCAAGAATTTGAGTAGTGCGGTTGTCAATAATGGGTAGAATTGGTGAATGTTACACGTGTGTAAAATGACCACTTAAACCAGCCAATGACGGTCGTCAGACTTTCATATTCTTCTTCGTCTTTGATGAGATGTCAAAAATAAGAATCAATAAAGTTTGTATGTATTTCGTGATGTATTCGTAATACTTATTCAATTGATTCTATGCATATTTTGCGATGTAGTTTTTTTTAAACCCATTGAAATATTTCTTAGTCGAGGAAACATTGCAGAATCTAGAAAATGGGGTAACATATTCATACCAGAGTTCTGGAGCGAGTCTCTTAATGTGCAATGAATAAGTTTTCACAAATTTATCGTTTTCCGCCCCCTCCGAAGGCGACCGAACACGCGAATGACGTACAACAAAAGATTCCAGAATATATATTTAATAGTGTTTATGATAGCACTCAGGACTGTACCGAGAGGGATACCGCGGAAAAACGATAAAACGCTAGCAGTAAACATTTAATTCTCGGCTCGTCTCCCTACAACAGTTTCTCCGTTAACCCTTCAATGCTGGAAGGTATTTATATGGCCGTACCCAGTAGGCCGTGATTTTTTCATCAAAATAAAACAAATAAAAAAAATTGTAAACAGATATAAAGGATTTCTTGAATGTTTTTCGCAGATACTTTGTAGCACATTTTATAAACTTTGTAAAATTAAACAACTTTGTTTTAACTAGTTTTTTTTTATTATTAGTACACTTTTTATCCTACCGGTTTCGACAAGTACCTTGTCATCATCAGGGTTTATTAAATTCTAAAACATTAAAATACTCGTTTACATTCCAAAAAGTGTGTGGAAGTTTTTGGGAAAGGAATATTATTGAATATTTTAATGTTTTTAACGTTTTTTAAATTTAATAAAACCTGATGATAAGATTCTTGTCGAAACCGGTAGGTTAAAAAATGTACTAATACTAAAAAAGTGGTTAAAACAAAGTTGTATAATTTTATAAAGGTATTATGAAAACTTACCAAATGTTTTCACCGTGTGGCGTTTGGGCCGCCGTTTGCTCAGAAAAAAACACTGTTTTAATATTAAGCGTTGTCACAACTTGATACAGAAAAAACAAAAACATCTATAAATATAGCGGAATATACAGAAAACACAAAAACATTTATGAATATAGCGGAATATAATTATATTTATGTGTGTTTATAAAATATGTTTATTCATTTATTTATGTGTGTTAACTAAGATTAGAAAAGCATTAAAATAAATATTAGTGTTGCACAAAAATATCGTTGTCGTACAGGAGAAAGTGACCAACTAACAAAACGTAAAATGTTCAGGAGGGGCCATTTAAGTCACTTTTGCTTGGCAAGAAAATAAACATCAATGCAGTTAGTCATTTTTAAAAAGTCAATTTATTATACTTCCAAGTTTAAAATCCTTTGGGACTTTTTTCAGGGCTTGTAAGATATCAAATAGTCAATGATGACGTTTTTGTAAAAAATGCACTTGGTCACTTTCTCCTGTATGACTACGATATAGTCATTAAAAAAAACTGTAGTCGGTATCCCTAAATCAGTGACTATCAGTGAAAGCTTTTAGAAAGATGACTGTAGCATTGATAATATAGGCAAATTGTCATATTTTAGTATTTATTGATCTTCCCAATAGATGTGTCTATATGTTCTAACCGTAAAAAATATTCCAATTGGCTTTGATATTGGCTTGCGACAAGCTCAAAGGAGAGCCTCACTTTGTATGGCCGGCCTGCTGAGCACGGAATTGGAGAGCGCGTTAACGCGCTCGTGGCAGCGGACCGGTTAAACAGCCGTATAAATTTTGTTCCTGAATTATTCCCAGTTTAATAGACGGTTCGGGACTCTGCCCTCCGCTTTTGCCTTTCCACCGCGACACGACATCTTCCCGTCGTGTTTATTCGCCCCCCTTTCCCCGGCCTCACTTCCAATCCATCCCTTGTCTCTGTTTTAATTTAACCCCATTATCTCTCGCAGGGGCTAGCGGCGGTTGGGCCCTTCCGCTCCTGCGGCCCTAGTCGCTTCATTTAGTTTCCCACTTTTGCTGAATTCTTAAGACGGCCCGGGAAGAGGTTCATATTTTATGGAGGAGGTTGCGGGTTCGCGAGTTTACTCCTAAAGCGACTGCGGGGTCGAGATTAAAATGAGTTTCTTTCAGTTTCTCAAAGGCCATCAGTGAATATTCAATTTCTTGATCGCGTTCAGTCCTGCTTATTCCCAAATCGCCTTTGAATTTATTGGATTTCGGTTCTTTTGATGTCCAGTAGCGAGTAAACCTCCTGATTTATAGACGATATCTACATGCCAGATTTTACGAATATTTGGGTTCTACCTATCGATGAAAGTATACCGCAGTATTGAATTCTTCACCAAATGACGCGATCTTGATTAGAAATTAAAACAAATCATTAAAAAACTAAAACCTTCACGAAACTTATAAAAAAACTATAGATAATTATATTCATTTATTTATTTAGTTTATTTTATGTACTTTACAATTTTCATCATTTGTTACATAAATAAAACATATATAGCATAAGTTATTCCATATACACACATACGTGTACAATCCTTCACGAAACATATAAAAAAACTTTGGATTAGTACACCCATTTATTTATTTATTTTATTTTATGTATATTACTATTCTCATCATATCGCTCACTCATTTCAACAACGTCATATATCAAAAATCGTCAATCTTCAGCTGTGCATGTTTTCGGAATGCACAGAAAATGTACTATATCCCAGCAAAAGCGGAATATTTTTAACTTAATATTTACCCGCTATAGGGCAGAAAGTGTTGTTTTGCATTTGGAAGAAAATGTATTGTTTAATTATTTTTTTAAATGTACAAAATATTTTTCAAATGGAGAAAAAACATTCAGGTTTTACCTAAAAAGATCTGTTGCACAGTTAAAAGTTCAATAAGTGGCTTCATATTTATTTTTAATATATTTTTAAACATTAAAAACTATCTCCTGAAAAATCAAGTTTTTTGATACATTACGTTGTTGAAAGGAGTGAGCGATATATATACACACACATAGACATACATACACACATACATGCTTGTATTACATATGGATAGGAAGATAAGATAGAAAATGATAAGTTGACATTAAATTACCCCAGAAGCAGTATTTTCCTCTTAAAACCACCCTCACCAATGTGAAAAACAAGAAATATAATTTCATTAATGTTTTTTTTAATGATAGATACCTACCGATGTCGTAGTCCAAACGAAAACATAATAATAATAAACTAAATTTCTGACTGTTTCCTGGAGTTTTTCCAAAACAAATATTTGCAAATCGGCAAAATGGTTACCGTTTCAATTAATAAACCTGTATTCGTACCTTTCCAAAAATCACAAAAAAAACTTTTCGTCTCTCGCGTTTCAACATAAAATGTACAAATAAATCAATCCAGTTGTCGCTTTCTAAACTTTTTTCATTAAAATGTCCCTTTTCCGAAATCGTTTTCACGTTCCGAAAACTTTTGCGATTATTTATTATTCTCGTAAAAAATTTTTTTGTCAATACGGAATTAATTTTTAATGAGTATTTACTCTCCTCCGGTGTATTTCTTCCCCTGAAACGGAACCTCCAACTTACCTAATTTATCTTCTTCTTTTATTTATTTTGCTAAGGGTTGACCTCGTTTGAGGGGTGTAATTACAACTTCCTTGAAGCGTGTATCCAGCTTTGGCAAATATTTCTTACTATTTATACTCATTAAGAGACCTGATTAAGAGTCGCTTACTTCCTGTTCGTCCTTATTTTTGCCATATTCAAAGACATTTTTTTATTTTTTCATTATTATATTATTTATATTCAAAGCATTTACTTTGTGGTCAAACATTTTAATTGATATTAGTAATGTTAGTAAATAACCACTCACCGACTACTTCTGTCTACCGGTTTCGAGACGTACCCGTCTCTTCGTCAGGACATACACTACAATTTAACAATCATGCGAACAACACTACACCACACAAGTACTAAGTGGGTGTGGTGTAGTGTTGTTCGCATGATTGTTAAATTGTAGTGTATGTCCTGACGAAGAGACGGGTACGTCTCGAAACCGGTAGACAGAAGTAGTCGGTGAGTGGTTATTTACTAACATTACTAATATCAATTTTTCATTATTATTTATTTATTACATTTTGAGTGTGTCCAAATACTTAAAATCTGGATTATCTCCAATTACAGGAGTTATTTTTATATTATTTTTTGACATCTCATCAAAGATGAAGAAGAATATGCAAGTCTGGGCATTTACGGGGCTGACGACCGTCATAGGCTGGTTTAAGTGATCACTTTACACACGTGTAACATTCACCAATTGTACCCATTATTGACAACCACACTACTCAAATTCTCGGAAGTTCAATTTTAATAATTGGAATTCGAGTAGTGTGGTTGTCAATAATGGGTGGAATCGGTGAATGTTACACGTGTGTAAAGTGATCACTTAAAGCAGCCTATAACGGTCGTCAGCCCCGTAAATGCCCAGACTTCCATATTCTTCTTCATCTTTGATGAGATGTCAAAAAATATTTATTTATTTATTTTTCTTTTAATATTTTTTTCCAGCTTGACTTGATGGGTGCAATACTTAGCCAGCCATATACGTTTTACAACTATAGTATTATTTATTGAAATTAAAATAAGTAACAACAAAAGAAATAACGTTGATAAGGGCAAAAACTAGAGAGATAATATTTGAACGATTTTTAAAATATCCATTTTCACATATCGACATGGACGAAGAAGAAGATGGAAGTCTAGGTATTTACAGAGCTTATAACCTGTCATAAGCTGGTTAAGTGATCGCTTTACACACATGTAACAGTCATCATTCTACCTATGATTGACAACCACAGTACTTAATTTTTTGGAACGTCTACATGTGTTTTATCATACATCTCGTGACGCTTTGAGTAATAATCTTGTTAAGATCTTGTTTGCATCTAAATAAAAGGGTCTCAAATAAATACAAGCTTTCTCAAACCATCCATAGATGGCTCCAATGAACTCACATAAAAAGTTTCTTTTAAAGATTTATGATGTGTAGGAGTTCCAAAAATATGAGTAGTTAGTTTATCAGTTATGGGTAGAATGGCGATTGTTTTACGTGTGTAAAGTGATAACTTAACCAGCCTATAACAAATCATAAACCCTGTAAATACCCGACTATTATATTCTTCTTCATCTATGTTGAGTCATATCTATGTTAAAATGTGAAAATAACTCTTAACTGGAAAACCCAAACATGTGAACAAAGATTTGGACCAAAAATTTTGTAATTTTTTATATTAATTTAAATTCATAAACCTACTTTAACATCAAAAGTTTCTTAAAAAGCTATTAGGAAAATAAATTTAACGACTTCTTTTATAAGAAGTTAAAAACACACTTTTTTAACACACAAACAACTGGAAAATCATTAAATATTTCATTTATAATTTAACTCCTTGCATCCACCCCCTCGGGCCTCTGGGAATGAGGGGTAAATCTTTCAGATAAAATAAAATATGAAAAAAAACTAGGGGACCGAAATCTAATTCCGAGTCCGATTTCATATTTAAATTTTGAAATTATATGCTGGGTGAGTCAGCGATTACAATTATACCCCGATTCTAGCGCCATTATTCTTGAAATTAACGCCTCGGTTAAAAATTACAAACTTTTCTTCAATTTCAATTTTGGGCGTGAATTCGAGCGCAGTTTGTAAAGAAGGCTATTGTTTAGCAGGCAGGGAGTGTGAAATTGGGGAATTTTTCGTTAAACTTTTATCTCTTGTGAAACGGCCTTTATCCTTATTCATCGGATTCAATTTAACGGAGCAAACAAATTAATAATCGCTGTGTCCTTCCTTTATTAACAGAAATCATTTCTGTAGCTGGCGACGATCAATTTGAACATTTAAATTGCTTTCACTCGACGCAAGGTCCTTTGGGAGTTGCGAGGCAGAAGGACGAAGGACGAACATCAGAAGCGAAATAACAGTACACCGACTCATCCATGAAAACATATACATTTTGTCACTAAATTGTATACAACCATTTGTGTTGACTCTAATTAATTTCGAGATTTTGAGAAAACGTGTCTGTAATTATTATTTCATTAATTGATCCGGCAGTCATTTTGTGGTTAAATTAACCCATTTTTTATTTAAGATTACTTAGTAAATACCAGTATTTCTCAAAATCTTTTGTGACACGTGTTTCGATGAGATTCCGCATCATTTTTGAACACTGAATGTTTAAAAACGATGCGAAATGCATCGAAACACGTGTCACAATAGATTTTAATGAATAATGGTATTTACTGTGTAAAACTTATATAAAAATATAATTATTATAATAAATTCACGGCTTTCCAACCCTTTCTCATTGTCTATATAATTTAGTCTAGATTCCCAATAGTCTGATGATATCCATAACGACAAAACCCGGTCAGTGGTCAAATAAAATACATGTGAAAAAAACTATATGGATGTTATTTTAAAGATTTTAATTAATTATATAAAATACAGTTCCACCAAGAAATGTCAATGCAAATCTTAAATCATTCACAACATTTTGAAATAAACCAAAAATAAGTGAAATAAGTCTAAATACTAATTAACAAATCCGGGTGGACCATAGACATCAAAAAATAGAGCCGCCAATAATTTAGTAATTTTACCAATATTAAAATAAGTCCATCGTTTCTGTGACGTCATTCATTACCAACTACCGAAAACAACGTATTTATGAAGGCGAATTTTCCACAAGAAAATGATGAATGAAAATATTGATTGTATCGGCTGTTATAAACACAAAACGAGTCAAATACAATCCTTTATAGGTTGAGTATATTAAATTAGATATTCCTCCCATCTGATAATGATTCATTGTCATATTTTCTTCATTCAATGCGTAAATATATTATGGAGGATGCCTAAAATCTGAACTTTTTAT
The DNA here is from genome assembly GCF_059751285.1 of Brachycentrus maculatus. Classification (NCBI taxonomy): domain Eukaryota; kingdom Metazoa; phylum Arthropoda; class Insecta; order Trichoptera; family Brachycentridae; genus Brachycentrus; species Brachycentrus maculatus. The sequence continues at coordinate 1,008,416 of NW_028280927.1, forward strand.
TTATTACATTTATCGAGATATTAAAGTTATTACAAGCAATAAGTACTAGTTACACATCACCGGGAAGGAAGTGTTTATATCTAATTACATGTGAGGCTAATACCACATATTGTAAGTAATATCGTAATAATAACTGTCGCTTATTTTATTCCCTTCGGCTGGGAATATCTGAAACGTATTCAATGAAAGGAATATGACGCGACAAAGACATCCACACGTGCCTTCATACTGAGAAACAATCCCGCCCCGTTCGTACTATTTCGGCACCGATCATAACTTTCCGGGTAGAGCCGTTCTATAAAGATATAGCCAGGAACAAGTGATGTCCTGGCAAGTCACAAGTAACATATATTGTCCTTGTTCTTATCGGAAGGGTGAATTGTAAAGGGGATTGAAAAGGGTCGCTTTGCAAAAATATAATATGTAAAACTTTTTTATTTATAGACACGATAAGAGCTTATTGCTCGGAAAACTTCTTGCCTCCTATAAACTGCTCTGGTATAAGATATTTCGATCTCGCCGTTGGCTTTTCTCAATAGTGAATAAATAGGGGCGTTTACTTTTCCCAAAAAGTGAAATCTGCGGCGATAGAAACCCGATTTTTCAAACTAAACAGGTTTTAATATTCTCGATAAAAAAATCGATCGTAAAGACGGATTGTGAATACAATAATTTTAAAATTAATACCTCAATTATGGTCCCTAGCAATTATTATTCTCATTGCTTTAATTAATTTATTTGTTTTCACTTGTTTAATCGTTTAATTAATTAGTAGATATATTTCCGAGATGTCAAATTTGGCAAAATCTTACTAATTATATAACCATCTCGCAGTTTCCCAACGGGGTAGGGAGAGAGAATATAATGCCACACCATTCTTTCTTTGAAAAAATTCCTCGCCTCTTCCACATCCACACTTTACTTCTATACATTAGCGTTTGTATCAAGACTCCATTGTGTACCGCCAGTTTAGCTTTCGCTGTTTGTAGTATTGCAGAGCTATTTGTTGAATGTAACAGCGGTACATCCAATATTAAACATTGGTCATGGCGGACAGCATACTTCTTGAGAGGTGCTGTCATTTTATATTATTTCTGTATGCAATAATATAACCTTTGTTGCTTTTGTAAATGCAAATATGAACTTATAATTGGAATTATTGTGTACTCGCTTATTTTTATACAGAAGCAATTTGATAATGCTTAAATATCAAAAATATATTCTTCTAACCCCTATCCGCACCCTATGGTGCATAGGGCACTGCATCATATTGATACAGTGTTATCTTCATAGTTATTTACACGAAGGTAAGGTGATTACTCCTGTGCTTCAGGGACCTGTCCAGGATGATATTAAATAAATATTAGACTGTAAAATCAATATTATTTGTTATCACCCCCCACTATGGGAATCGAACCCGGGATCTCCAGCACTGCAGCTAAACTTTTTAACCATTACACAACGGAGGCGGACAATATATTGAATGTATGTATATCAGATATATATGGTATGTTTATAAATATTTTGAAATATATATTTTTTTTAATGAGTTTGAATTGATAAATAACATTCGGGGATGTTAGGGTAAATAGAAGCGGTAATCGATTCGACTTATTTATGTTTTTCGGAATTAAATTCTGACCGTTTTAGATTCAGGCATTTAGTGGGAAAGAATGAGCGCTAACGTTTTTGCAGCCCCGGCCGACGTGAAATATTAGATCGGGGCTAAGACTTTGTATGTTTCATTACTTCACCATCGAAGTACCCCCCCGGCAACCCCTGGGGAGCCATTGCCCCACCCTCCGCGCAGGGGAGGGCCGGCAATAGTTTCCAACTCTCCCCGCTCTACCTAATTCGGAGATCAGTGATGGAAATGAATGGGAGAACCTCCATATTGTGTTTGGGGGTAGGGGGTTATTGTAAGCGCATGAATTGAATCACCCTGATCAGGTGTTTAGGTTGTTTTATCTCGTTTACGACCGATATAAATCATCGGAATTTTTTTTAACCCGTTTTTAAAACTCGGCTTTACGCTGATCGGGATTTAAAAAAAAAGTAGACATGGTAATCGAATTAAAAAAACGAATGAAATAACGACTTTCTTAAATAAAATCGTTATTTATTGATTTGGCGTTTAATTTGTAGAACTCCATTTTAATTTATGTATTAATTTTTTAATCAAACACAGATTTTAAAGTCAACTAATTGGTATTTTATTAAAAAAAAACAGATAAAAAAATTATATTGTGACAATTGTTTCGCCTAGTTATGGCATTTTCAAACGAATGTGAAGATCAAATGGACTAACGGTCCTTATGTAAACATTCGTTTGAAAATGCCATAACTAGGCGAAACAATTGTCAAAATATTATTTTTTAATGTGTTTTTGTTAATAAAATACAACTTAGTAGACTCTAAAAATCTGTGTTTGATTTAAAAATCAAAACATAAAATAAAATTGTTATTTAATTAGGTTTTTGGAGTCGATCATTTAAAGCTTATAATTTTTTTTTAGATGAGAGTTCCATTTATTTATATTATACTAGGTTTACAGACCATGTAGTGGATTTTTGTTTCTTCATACCAAAAAAAATTAAATAATTTATTACATCAGAAACTGGATTATTCACACTGCGGATGAGATGTCAATATTATAGTTGTCTCAACTTGAAATGAAACATCTATAGTTCCTTTTTATATGAAAGACGATGTAAGTTTATGCATCTCAGGACTTACGACCTGGTATTTGGCTGGTTAAACGATACCATGTGACAGGTTCCTAGACCATTGCATATATACAAGTTTCAAGAATTTATTTTTTTATTGAACGGCTAATGCCTTAAAATACACTAATGAATACACAAATAGAGAAACAAAAAGTCTTAAACATGAAATAGTAATGAAATAACAAATAGTAAGCACTGGTAAATACACGTCTCCTACATACACTATCAGCGAGCAGCGAGAGAGAGTGAAACACATCGCTTAAATTTATCCATTATAACATGGAGAAGAAATGCTGAGAAATTTCAATTTGTGTTAGGAACAGGACTGATAATTTAGTGCGGGTCAGTCAGGAACCTCTCAGCATTTGCTCATTGCTGTGAGAAAACCTCCTCAGGAGAAGCCGGCCTGTTGATTGTCGTCAACAGACTTCTGTTCCACTAGAAGATAGTTAGCCATTTTGTGTCCTGTTTATGACAATTTCTACTGACTCCGTTTCTATTTTTGGGCAGAATTCTGAATTTTATTATAATATTATAAAATTTCATCGAATTTCACCATTATATTATTTTTTGACATCTCATCAAAGATGAAGAAGAATTTGGAAGTCTGGGCATTCTGGGACGACCGTCATAGGCTGGTTTAAGTGATCAATTTACACACGTGTAACATTCACCAATTCTACCCATTATCGACAACCACACTATCAAATTCTTGGAAGTTCTATAAATATGAACAAATTTTGAAACATTGTTCTTGAATCACTTAAACTTCACTAGAGACATCTATTGGTGAGATGAAAAGAAGCTTTTTATTGAACAGAAACTCTTATATGAGTATTTTATTTATTTGTATCCACCATTATGTTATTTAGCAAAATTGTAAATTGTTTTTATTCTTTAATGACGTCTTATCCTGACATAACGTCATGGTACTGTCAGTATGGCCTCATCGCATCATCATCTAATGATGTCAATTTCATCGTCATGAATAATTGTAAAAAACAGAATTGAATACTCAAGCTGGAATAAAGAGTTAAAAAAAAATATATAAAAAAAAAAATAAAAATAAAAATAAAATAAAAATACTGTTGACATGAAAACAGCTGCTCGTTTGATTAATTCTCGTTTGTGTGACAGAACTTGGTCGATGGAACAATTTAGAGGCGCCCTTATTTCTTTTTTGTTAATTCTGTTTTTGAATATCACGGGTCAAATAAGTTCAAGTATATTTTGTGTTAAAACAAATGTAAGTGCAGTAAAGTATTTTAAAAGTTGAATAAGGTTTTTGGCGAAGTTATTGAGTTGAAAACATAATTAAACTATATTTTATGAGTAGCACAGACTTTTGAAATGGTCGTAGAGTGTGTATTTTCAAGTATATATGTTCTTAATTTTTTCAGCCTAAGCCACAGCAACTTGTAGCAGGGCACAGTTAGTTCACTAAAAAGGTACGTTTTGTGGTACACACAGCATCACAATTCAGCGCTGAATTTTCTGATTTTTTAACTTATTAAAACTAATTAAGGCGTATTAATAATTATATATTTTCAGAGAACGCTCGTTTTTTCATTAATTTTCGTTACTGCGAGGTATTTACCTAAGCTCGGTTTTCGTACTTTAAGAATCCAAATGGAATTTTCTCGTTTTAATGGTCGCTAAGAATATGCATCCAATCAGAAATATAATCTATCTTCAGTGACGCGGTGAATTACGATATTAATTCGGAAGTAATTGAGATTCCGCAGAAATATACAAATTCCTATCTGCGAAATTGCCTATTGCCGTTCTCTGCCCCTCACCGTAATCCTTATATAATTAAATAATTTATTCTCAGTCTCCGCTACTTTCTTTCAATTTTAACGTTTCGAAATTGAATTATTAATAGACTTAAACGCTGGGATATCTCACGGATCCCTGTTAATTTATTATCTGAGGAATTTATAGGAACATGGAGATACGGGTTCTCGAACTTTAATTATTCTATAACGATTTAAAGAAAATCATAAATTTTCTTATCTCGAGGTACTTTAGGGAGATCGGGGAATGAAAGATCGTAATTTCAATGAATATATATATATATATATATATATATATATATATATATATATATATATATATATATATATATATACATATATATATATATATATATATATATATATATATATATATAAAATACCTAGGTACCTACCTATACATTTTATTAAGTATTTACATATAGTACCTATATAAAACAGATCTACCACCAGAAGTCGCATGCGTCGCACTGAATAAAACAAAAGACATCAGATAGAAAAAATATAATATTGTTAACTGTCAGAATCAGATAGATAGAAAATTATTGTAAAGATTAATTAAGAATAAACTTTTACTGTCGTTTCTTTAATTACAAAGCAACACATTGTTTATTTTATTATCATACTCCCACTTTACATATTATTTACACCCAATTTACAAAAATATTAATTTAGAAAAATATTACCACGTTGTATACATATATATATATATATATATATATATATATATATATATATATATATATATATATATATATATATATATATATATATATATATATATATATATATATATATATATATATATATATATATATATATATATATATATATATATATATATATATATATATATATATATTTGACTGTTCGCAAATAACACATGAATTTGTTGACAAGTGCTGGATTTTTATGCACTTATGAGCTACACATATTGATATTTCAACATTGATGTAGAAGTTTTTTGAGAAAAAAAGTTGGAAGTCTGGGTATTTCATTGACTCGCTACCCTACACTGTATAATTTTATAATCTGTGTAAAAATTTTTGAATTTTACACATTGTCTGAAGTTATTACCAGTTAATGACAGGTCACAAGCCATTACTATTAAATGTAAATTCATAGTAAAATCTAATAACAATTTTATTAGTTTTTTTTCATAATTTTCGTAACAAAGTTTTGAAATAAAATTATACACATGTCTACACATGTTTTTTTTATGCTTTCGAGTAAAACCTTCCGAAATACACTACAATAAATTGGTAAAATTGTCAATTTTATTACTAAAAAAAAATCAATTAACCTCTTATTTCTTATGATTGCACCGTAAAAGATAACCCGCTAAAAATACAATTTAATTTGTTGCCTTTACGAATTACTTATGTTCTTAGGACACAACTCTGAAATTTAGACTTGGCTTCACATACGGTGTTTGAACATGATACGGAATGCATCTAAACACGTGGCAAATAGATTTGAAGAGATTCTAATAGTGGTATTTACTAAGATAAACTTAAATTATAACTAAATTATTGATTATGTATAAACGTAGTAAAAACACTTTGGTGGTATCGATATAATATATTAGACTATATATAGACGTTCCCTACGTAAAGTGCTCTAAGTACATTTTTGTCGATTTTGAGATATTTGGTGTATGTTATCAACTGACCGTTATCTACAAATACAAACAAACAAAAAATATATAATAAATTACGCCTAATTTTCAGGCGTATAAGACGCTATCTACATCGAATTTTCGAAATGAACTGAACTCCTAAAACGCTAACTTCTTAATTTTGATAAAGCATAAAGTTTTTAAACGATTTAATATATTGTTTTATCGTGTTTTTGAATGAATAATACTAGTTTAGAATTTCAGATAAAACCGTTAATTAATAAAAAAAAAGTTGAAAAAATCTTCTAAGCTCTCTCCTGTAAAATTAACAGATTTGCAGATAGTACTTTACGCAGGGGCCGTCGATATGTACTTTCTGATGCTATCTAAATTTTTGACGTAAATCATTTCTGTTTTCCCAGAAAATGTTCATAAATACACCGGATGTAGTCATATTTTATATCGACACGTTCTCTTTAAATCATTCGTTCGCTTCCCCAAAGCTTTGGGTGGGTTTATACCCTAAGTTTAGCAAACAGGTATGTTTTTTCTTCTGGAATATTAAGTATGCACGTGACCTTCCTTCCCTCTCCTCTGCGCCGATCTCGGTCCGCTTAACCTTCGGGGTCTTTCTAATTTTGCTTTGAGGACCTTCTGCTCTTTGATCTGTCAATTTATCAAAAATTCTGGAAAGAGAACGTCGTAAAGCGGGCTACGCACTTCTGAAGGCCATAAAATTATCCAAGTTTCGTCCCCAAAGGTTATTACCCTCCATCAACGTGTAAAATATCAGGATGAAATATATTTATATTAAATTAATACAGGTTTTTCATTTTAAATTGGACGTTTTACTAACTAAATCGGAGGCCTTATTGTATTTCAGAAAAAAGAAATATTCTTTAAAAATATATTCACATTAGTACTGAATATACCGTCAGTGTGAATACCTGCCCACATATTTTATTATCAAGACTAGCAAGTACGTTAGTCGTCAAGTTGGCAAGCCTGCGCAGGGCGCTGTCTTAGTCTGTGCGCGCCATGTATACTAAAAGTTTAGAGAAATGATTTGAAATGCTACTTTGAATCATGAATACTACTTTTAATATGTTTAAAAAATTCTAACGATAAAAAACAATATGACTTCCAATGTATTTTGTAAAACGTCCATTTTTATTTGTACTTCGTGGTAAAATCTACCCATGTTTAATTTAAATTTTTCCAAACTTCTTTACAGTTTTTCATAAATATCATATTGGTTATTTGTATCGTTTAAAAAATATATTGACCCTTTTTTGTTTGTTTGAAGATGCCAAGGTAATTTTATTGTAACATATCGATAAATAATATTCTGCAAATATCTCCAAACAAAAAAATGAATATGGTATTAAATATATCGCATTTTCGTTCAAAGTTTCGATATAAAAATTAGTATCTCACATCCATAAAGTGAAAATCAATCTTTTATTTCTAATTTCAAGAGTTAATGAATTTAACCGTATACGGTAGTTTCTGAGCAATATTTTTTGTATTATTTAACTTTACTGAATTTTTTTACAGCTGATAATTGAAAAACATCTGCGTCATCTCATAAAATTCGTTCAAATCCTAATACGACCACGTCGATCGAACATAAAATCATACAATCAGTTCAATAAGGCCACAAGGAAATAACGGTTTTAAAAAAATGTGCCAGAAAATCACAAAACATCCAATTTTGTACTAAGAGTATTTAGACAGAGTGGTGTGGTGCTCTATTCATATTTCTATTAATAAATTGCCTTAATGTCATATGTAAAATACTTTTCAATACGTTGTCTTTATTCTAATAAGCGATATTTAAGGTTGCTTAATATGTTTTTTCCGCCTCCGCAGCGTAGTAGTTAGCGCGTTTGGCTACCGTATTGAAGGTCCCGGGCTCGATTCTCTGGTGCATTAAACAAAAGCATTTAATATTTATTTACTCTTATATTTATAAAATATCACCCTGGACCGGTACTAGTGTTTTGCACCCAGATCTATATTCATCTCTTTCAAAAACCATGATGTTGGATTCGTCAACTTTCATCAGCAAATCACTTGCACACAATATACCCTTGAGACCATCATCTGCAGATCTTCTCTGATTTAAAATAATAATAATAAATAATAAAACCCTTATCCGCACCCCAATGGTGCATAGGGCACTGCGTCATATAAACGCAGTGTTATCTTGATCGTTTACACATGAAGGAAAGGTGATCAGCCCTCCGCTTCAGGTACCAGTCCAGGGTAATATTGAATAAATATCACAGTGAAAAAATCACTTATATTTATTTGACCCCCCCTGGGAATCGAACCCGGGACCTCCAGAACGGTAGCCGAGCGTGCTGACCATTACACTACGGAGGCAGACTGATTTAATACAAATCTTAAATATATTCTAGAGTTTGTAGCTCTCGAGTTAGGTCCATTTTGACGTAAGAGTGCGATGTATGATATCGCTCACTCCTTTCAAGAACGTCATATATCAAAAAACTTGATTTTTCAAGTTTTTAAAGTTTAGAAATACATATAACACAATGTATTAAAAATAAATATCAAGCCACTTATTGAACTTTTTACTGTGCAACAGATCTTTTTAGGTAAAACCTGAAGGTTTTTTCTCTATTTGAAAAATATTTAGTTTATTTTAAAAAATAACTAAGAAATACGTTTATTTCAAAATGCTTAAGCAACACTTTCTGCCCTGTAGCGGGTAAATATTAAGTTAAAAATATGCCTCTTTTGCTGGGATATAGTACATTTTCTGGGCATTTCGAAAACATGCACAACTGAAAATTTATGATTTTTGATTTATGACGTTCTTAAAAGGAGTGAGCGATATGTAATGTCGAGGTTTTATCTTGTGTGTTTAACCTACGCGTATTTTTGCTAATGAAGTAAATATTTATTTTGCTCATTCGCACAATCGTATATCGCTGTAATTAAAACGATTTAATGACCGAATTTCGGGATTTGTAAAAGCGGCCATCGCTATTCAAACAAAATCCTTTGTTCCGCCTAAAATTAGCTTACGTACTTTTCAATTGATACACGCGCACACCGAAATTCGCAGATTATCATTCATTTTTGCTGAACAATTTCGAATCCCCTGTTTTTTTACCCCTAGCGGGTTTTTGCAGCCGGTTTCTGAAATCGAGTAGTACTTTATACATTTACATTTTAATTCCCATCGAAACGTCTCTTTGAAACTTTCGGGGACATTTATAATATTTCATAAATTGGTCTATTGTACATGGATTTCATAATGTAATTGAATAATGGCTACATATCTATACTATGTGAAGTATTTTTTCGGTCTTTGTTTAAGCTAAAAATAAGTACTGTAAGTTGAGTTGTTCAATTCTAAAAACGAAACTAAGAATATTCTTTTTATTTCAGTTTTGCTTGGTGAATACTTCCATTTTTTTTTAATGTGACACGTGTTTCGAAGCTTTCCGCATAATTTTCAAACACTTCATCCTTCAATGTCTTAAAGACAAAACTCTAAAATTCAGACTTAGCTTCACATACGGTATTTGAAAATGATGCGGAACGCATCGAAACACGTGTCAGAATAGATTTTAAGAAAAAGTGGTATCTACCAAGTAAATCTTAAATTCAAAATGGATATATATTACCACAAAGTTACTGCCGAATCAATTAATAAAATGATAATGTTCTAATTATCAATTATGCTTACAGTAGGTACAAATCAACGTGCCTTCAATACTTTTCTTATTTTATGTTTTTTTATTAAAATTTCCTTCTCTTGTTGGAATTATAAGCTTATAAAATATGTCTTGACAGCAGATTTAGAAATATTGTATTTAAATTGTAAGATATGTATAAATATATATATATATATATATATATATATATATATATTTTATAAATATATATATATATATATATTTATATATATATATATATATATATATATATATATATATATATATATATATATATATATATATATATATATATATATATATATATATATATATATATATATATATATATATATATATATATATATATTTTATATATATATTTATATATATATATATATATATATATATATATATATTTATATATATATATATATATATATATATATATATATATATATATATATATATATATATATATATATATATATATATATACAGTATCTACTCAATGAATTAGGGCCACGCAGAATTTCGCGCAATTTCTCAATTCAAACAGGAATAACTCAGAGAAAACCTTGAATAAAACAACATTGAATTTTATTTACACATGAACACTTTATTACGCTTAAATTATGCATATATTTTCATTTAAATATAGTTAGTATTTAGTATTTCCACCTTTGGCAGAAATAACTGCCTCAATTCTTTTTGGCATACTTAAAATACACTGTTTTATCATGTTTTTTATTTCTTCGTCTTCTGACCAAATTTTTAAAATATTTTTTTTAGACAGTCTGCTGTCGGATTTGGAAATGAGTATACCTTATTTTTTAACATGCTCTATACGTTTTTTATAGGATTAAGGTCCGGAGAATTTCCAGGCCAGGGGAGCAAAGGCAGATTTTTGTTAGACAAAAATTTTATTATTGATTTAGCCCGGTGGCAAGGTGCCCCATCCTGCATGAAGGTGTATGGACCTTCTGTTGGGTCGAGTGTATGGTAGAAGGGCAATAAAATTCGTTTGAGGACCTGCTTATAGGAATTTTGGTTCATTGTTCCTTCCACAAAAAACAACGGCCCAGGTAAATTGTTAATAATACATGACCATATCATTGTTGCAGGGGGGTGTTTGATAACTTTTACCACACAGGCCTCATTGTAACGTTCAATTGGTGTTCTCCTGACGAATCGACGGCTCTCTGTCACGGCTTCTAACCGGCACTAATCACTAAAGATGACCTGAAAAATAATGAAAATTTAAGTTTAATTCAAATATATAAGTTTATTTACTAAAATGATATGTTGAAAATTCAATTTAAATAAATACCTTTTTCCAATCATCTACCGAGTAATTTCGATGTAGCCTGGCCCATTTTAATCGATCCGCTTTCATTCGTGGTGTCAATTTTGGTACTTTTACAGGGCGCCTGCATTACAGATTTACTTCGTAAAGACTTCGCCTCAGTGTTGATACCGATATATTTATACCCTCTTCTTCCAATTTTATTTTTAATGTTTTTGTTGATGCACTACGGTTGTCTAAGGCACTTTGAATGATTTTTCGATTAGTCCTCGGTGTTGTTTTTCTAATCCTACGACAGTTTTTTCGCCGATTGCTGGTGGCGGGTGACTGATTTTTTATTGATTTTGAAATTCTGTCCACTGTTTGACGAGAAACGTTTTCTTTTTTTGAAATTTCTCTATTAAATAGTATTCCTAATTTCAGTAGCACTATAACACTAGACTTTTTTTCCTCAGAAATGTTTTTACTTTGTTTCATTTTGTCCTTTTCAAAAAAAACACTTGTGTTTACAAAAAAAAATTATACTTTATGAACTAAAATTAAAAATTAAGTTTTTTTCACAAGACACGATAACTATATAACCTCTCTGAACAAAACAACAACCAGAACTCAAGAAACTTCACTAATAAATGAGATAGGACTATTTTTTGAACTTTCAACTATCTGTCTACCTGTGCTAATTAGGGACCTTTCTCAGAAAAAGGGTTTGAAATTTTGTAAAGGCTTAAATAATCCAGGTATATTTTACATATTATTGAAGGTAATATACATGATATTAGATGTCAATAGAAAACTTAAAGTATTTATGTAAAATAAATATAATAATCCAAAAGATTTCAGAGTATTCAAAAAAATAATGGGTGGCCCTAATTCATTGAGTAGATACTGTATATATATATATATATATATACATATAAGGTACGCTCACCAATACGATATTACTTATCGATAACTGTCGACATAGATATCGATTCATGATTTGCTCCTAGTCAGCGTGATTAATTTTAAAAAATTTCCTTCTCTTGTTGGAATTATAAGCTTATAAAATATGTCTTGACAGCAGATTTAGAAATATTGTATTTAAATTGTAAGATATGTATAAATATATATATATATATATATATATATATATATATATATATATATTTACATATATATATATATATATATATATATATATATATATATATATATATATATATATATATATATATATATATATATATGTATATATATATATATTTTATATATGTATATGTATATATATATATATATATATATATATATATATATATATATATATATATATATATATATATATATATATATATATATATATATATATATATATATATATTTATATATATATATATATATACATATAAGGTACGCTCACCAATACGATATTACTTATCGATAACTGTCGACATAGATATCGATTCATGATTTGCTCCTAGTCAGCGTGATTATAAAGTCTATAAACAATGAAAAACGAACTTTAAAAGTATATAGTTGTATCGATTTTTTTTCTCCTTAAATTATGAACTCCTTTTGTAAACTCCTAAAAACCAAATTTCAATTACTTAAAGTCATGTAGAATTCAATGCGTTTGCACTGAAGCGTATGCAATATTACAAATGCATAAAATATTCACAAATGAATTGTTTCCCAATGGAAAATTCCACATACGAATATATTTTTTACCTTTCAAAATCTTGGATCAAGGGCGTTGTACGGTGTACGGTGAACGTACTCCTCCCTTTCTATTTACCCGCCTAAATAAGCAAACTGAATATTAATTTGTAGCAGCACAAATCCGTTTTCTCTCTGAAAATTTGGGCTTTGAATTTCAAATCGATTTCGTTGTGTTTTTAATTTATTTTCATTCCGTGGAATAATGTTTGATGTAGTATGCTATTGACCACAACGTAACCTTTGTTTATTGTATCGTATGTTACCTTTAACGATGGCGTATCGATCTGAAATTTAGCATGATTTGTATTTCCATTGAGACTTAATTTAGTTCCCTTCAAATTTCTTTGAAAAATATTTAAATGATATCGTAAAAGAAAAAAAACATGCCAAATGTCTATATATGAAATCTGTCAAACTGCAGGCATAACAACATTTATGAAACATTGAATAAAACTTCAACCTATGTCAAAACTACACTTATAAAAATAATAAAATTAAAACAAATGTTGAGGAAAAAAGGTTTTATTTTGTCATTTAGTAATAAATTAAAATTGATAAAATCTTAAAAAAATATCATAAAATAAGGTAAAATGATTGTCTTAGAAAAGTATCCTAATCTCCTACTAGATTTTAAGTTTTTTTTTTGAATATTTACCATTAAAGTTAATAATTAAATAAACCCTTTTTCAATACAATCAGAGTCATATAGTTTTAAAACACTTCATTCGTGAAATACTTTTGCCATACATTACTCATTAATTATTTAATATTCTTACATTTTTACTTAGTTACAATGACATCTATCGTGAATTTTATAAAAAAAAGTAAAAATGTAATAGCCAAAAAATAGGCAAGTACCTAAGATTAGAGTCATAAACGTATTACCTCACTTTTTCCCAATGATAATAATTTTGCCAATAATAATATTATAATTAACGATAACACTGTAATAATATTGAAGGTTTTGACATATTTGCCACTAAAACTTGGCTTTAGCAGGTATAAAATCGTAACATGACTTACGTATATTTAGCAAAAGGCATAATCAGTGACAATTTTATGCGTATTTTGGACATACAGTGTTATTACGGTGGACTTTTAAATTATTTATGTAGTTAATTTGTCGGTGAAATGAAAATATTCGTGAAGAAGGCCATAAAAACTGAAACAATATTTGAATATTCTTTCATATGTTTTTAATATCAGTTTTATGGGCCTTGGTGAAAATTAATAATCAAAGGCAAAAGTGAAAATGATGATTATTTTTACGACGGACATTAAATTCTCAAACGCAATAAAAATACATATTTTAATGATTTTAGGCCTGTAATTTGGTTGTATAATGACTTTTCTTCGGTCTTATTTTTATTTGAAACATCGAAACGTATTTTGTGTGATGATTTCACATTTACAAACATTAAAGACCCCTTTCTTCGATCGTCCTCCGTTCGCCCTTGCTGGGCAGCTTTGGTAAATATTTTCAAACCCTTTCAAATATCTGTTTGATCCGAAAATTTCTCAGACTTCATCTGCCTTTATCTTTGTAGCGACCGACTCGAATTTATTAATTTTAAACGAAAATTAAACGTATTTAAGTTTATTTTACGTTTTCAGTAAACATTTTGTGTAAGTGGTTTATCAGAATTTTATCACGGTTTAAACATCTTATCTTTATAAAAACAAAATGAAGCTTTTATAAATCTTGTTAATTCTAGTCGTATTTTTGTACAAGATATTTATTTTTTGTAATTCGTTTCAAAATTTACCCTTAAATCGCCCAATAGATGTAGATAAAATTTGTATTCCAATTTCGGATTATTTTGTAATTGCGTTGGATGGTAAGTTTAAAAAAGAATATGTTAAGCTTTAAAATATAATTGCAAAAAAATCAAGTAATCTTTGTATTCATTTGTATGTTTCAGTGTTAATTGAAAATCATACATTAAAAAATAATGAAAATGCTAATAAAAACCTTTAATAGTAATTCAAGAATTAAAATATGAAGAAAAATAAACATCTTTGTAAGACCTTTTTTGATTTTATCAATGTTAACACGACTAGTTTTAAGAACTATAAATTTGCTCATCAACGGGAGAAAAAACTTATTGACACCGATACAATACATAAATATATATATATATATATATATATATATATATATATATATATATATATATATATATATATATATATATATATATATATATATATATATATATATATATATATATATATATATATATATATATATATATATATATATTTATGTATATATATATATATATATATATATATATATATATATATATATATATATATATATATATATATATATATATATATATATATATATATATATATATATATATATATATATATATATATATATATATATATATATATATATATATATATATATATATATATATATATATATATATATATATATATATATATATATATATATATATATATATATATATATATATATATATATATATATATAATTATTTGATATACATATTTAAATCACCATGGTCCATCACATACTTAAAAGCAAATCAGTTAATAATGTAATTTAAAAAATATTACTTGTTACATAATGACCTATTTTGAATAATACCAAATTAAAATATTAAATACCTAAATCCACGTGGAAACAGTTTTATTATAGTAAAGAGCGTATACTAAAGTAAAGAGTTTTTTTTGTTGATAAAGTTAGATCAATTTGAAATGTGAAATATGTATTTCATACCATCATAATTCGCTTTAAAGTGCTCTATTATTTATCAAAATAGAATTATTATATGGAATATTAACCCGTTATTTAGTATGGTAAATATGATTTCATTATATTAAATTGAATTTAGTTTTATTGTAGTAAAGAGTTTATTTTATTGTACTTCATGTTATATAATTTAAAAATGTCAAATAATCTTTATTCGTTGTAAAGTGCTCTATAAATTATCAAAATAGAGTTATTATTATATGCAATATTAATCCGTTATTTATGATGGTGAATATAGTTTTATTATATTAATTTTAATATAGTTTTACAGTAAAGAGTATATTTTATTGTACAATGTACAATAAAATATCCATCAAGTTAGATAATTTTAAAATGTCAAGTAAATCTTACCATCTTTATTCATTGTAAAGCGCTTTATAAATATTCAAAATAAATTGATTATTATATGTTATATTAACCCGTAATATTTGAAAGGGTTTTTTCCAACCAAATAAAGAAATATTCCCGTAATATTCGTAATATTCGAAAGGGTTATTTCCAACCAATTAATGAAATATAATTGTACAATTGTGTCATCTTGATCCTTCGCCTTCTTTGTAATACAAAGTACCGTCGCACAGTGCTTCAAGGCGCCCTATTGACAGACATCCCACATCCGACTTGCCTAAGCAAATATTGCGCTTACCTTGTTGCAAACATTTGTGTTATCCCCGCCCAAGCAATGTCGGCTGCATTCCGCATCGTTGCTCTAATCTACCGGTGACATTTCATCAAAAGTATGTTGGTTTGCAGACACATTCTTCTGCATGTTTATCGTCATTCGTAAGTATGTGTTTATCAGTTTATTCAGAATCTAAAATTAGTTTGAAACTTTTTTTGCGCAGTATTCTTATTATGAGGACGATTTCCGCACTCATTTGCAGGAAATTTTACGTTTTAATAAAAATACTTGTGATTTGAAAAATAGTATGTTTTTAAATTAAATACATTTTTAATGTTACACGCTTGAACTTATTTAACGATATATATTTTTTTAAAAAGTTTTTGCAAGATATATTAAAGAAATTCATGTTTTGCATGACAGGAAAATCAAAACTTATCGTGTCGAAATAAAAGCGCAGCATCTAACATTAAAGTTTTTTGTCTTTACAACATTTGGAGTGTGTCTGGATTATCTCCAATTAGGAGCTAGAATTGGTGAATATTACGCGTTTGTAAAGTGATCACTTAAAATATGATGCTCGTAAATGCCCAGACTTCTATATTCTTCTTCATATTTTTTGTCTTTGTTGGAAAATCAGAAGTCGATTTGCAGTATCATTTTTTAACATCACATTTTTCAAATCGATAAAAAAGAAGAGTGGTTTACGGGATTAAACAATCTTTAATTCGATAGCGGGAAAAAAAAAAACAATTTGTGACGTCATTACTCATCCCAACCGCAAAACTTGCAATCTTTATTACCGAATTGTTAACTGTGGATTTGGCGGTCTCTGTTCGCGTATTTAGAATTGGAAGCGGGAAACTGACGGGAGTGGACACCATTACCCCCCGGTTTTGACGGTATTGGTACCAACTTTTAATATCATGTATTTATGGTATATTAAATGCCTATGTTCGATCCGCGAATTTTGAAATGAAAATATGATATATAATTTTTTACATCTCATCAAAGATGGAGAAGAATATGGAAGTTAAGTTAAGTTAACACTTAAACCAGCCTATGATGGTCGTCAGCCCCGTAAATGCCCAGACTTCCATATTATTCTTCATCTTTGATGAGGTGTCAAAAAATAATATGAAAATAACTCCTGTAATTGGAGATAATCCAGATTTTGTGAACAAGTATTTGGACACACTCAAAATGTTGAAAATATGATATTCTGAATTTTAGTAATACAAAAAGAATATTAAAAAATGCTGAGTGTGCTATTTTTTATATTATTTGCGAACAAAATAGCTGATACCATCTTTGAATGTATGGTGAAACCATTTGAAAACTTGTCTTTTTGGGGAAACGCTCTGGATTTCTGTTCGATTCTAAGCCGATTACCTAATCCTTCATAATCCATTACACTTTCTTCTGCTTTCAATTTTATATTAACATCGCGAAATTGTATAGATTTATCCGTCACAGTCATATAAGCACTGAGATGTTTTATTTATACGAAGACTGTGCATTATTTATACAAATCACGCGACATTTCTACGTTGGACCACCAATTTTAGTCGATCAGCTCCCATTATGTTTCAACACTACGCGGGGGTTAGTCCTCGGCTTCCCGGCATAATAGGATTATGGCATCTCCTGTTCCAAGTAATTCGGTGAATGAAAACTTGGAGTGCCTATATTTTTGTCTGGTTTCGCGGATTTTATTAATTCGATTTGCAAATTGTTTCCAAGTTTTGGAATGGCTCCGCTTAACTTCAATGGCCCGAGGCAGATTTTGAGCTTTTGAACCGGTACACCTCGCCGCGGCAACACTGTGATCGGGTTAAATTACTCGCGAGGCACTTTGCTAACCGGGTATCTCTTACTTCTGAAATGTTTACAAATCATTTTCAATTTTCAAGTTTGCTACTTTCTACGAGTGACTTTACCCTCCGAATATATTTTGCCGCAATATTCGGCCGTTATAAACAATATTTGAAATATTAAATTAAAAATAATATTATTCGAATCACTGAATGTCTATCTCATTATGACTTAATTTAAAAGAAATAAAAAACATATTAAAAAACTTTTTGCTTCGTTTTCTCACAATATTCACTTATGATTAATTCTACGAGTGTCTTTATCTTCCAAATATAACATATTTTGCTTAAATATTCTGCCGTTATAAACAATACATATTTGAAATATTAAATAAAAAATAATATTATTCGAATCACTGAATATCTAGCTCATTATGACTTAATTTAAAAGAAATAAAAAACATACTAAAAAAACTTTTTTGCTTCGTTTTCTCACAATATTCACTTGTGATGTATTCTATGAGTGACTTTATTTTCCAAATATAACATATTTTGCTGAAATATTCGGCCGTTATAAACAATATTTGAAATATTAAATTAAAAATTATATTATTCCAATCACTGAATATTTTCATAACTTGTTAATTGTGACATAATTTAAAAGAAATAAAAACATACAGAAAATACTAACCTATGTTTTCTCACAATAAACACTTGATAGTAACTAAAGTGACTCATGGGTAACTCTGCTACTCTTTCGATAATCCGATTGGGATGACATTATTTACCTTTTTTCGGTTTATATTTCTTTCAGCTTAATTTTTCTATATTATTAATATTCTAAATGTTTAAAGCATTTACTTTGTGGTTAGTAATTTTTACGTTTTTACTATTTAAAAAAAAAGTTAGTATATAACCACTCACCTACATTTTCCTCTACTGAATCGAGCCGTACCCATCTCTTCGTCAGGACGACTACTACATCAGCATTTAAACAATACTACACGTCGCTATTATAATACTTAGTATTCATACACTTACAACTTCACAGAATGTTAATAACATGCGTTTTTGGTCGATCTGAGAACCAACACGCAAAATAAATAAAAATAAAAATATGATTACTTTCATCGTAATACCTACTTGTTGCATGACATAAATAAATAAGAATGGCCATTCGTTCTAATGTTTCTATTCCCGATTTCTCCCCTCTCGACTAATCAATAGTCCCTTCTGTTTCCTCCCTCGTCACTTCTCCCTCTTCCCTTCCTCGCCACGTCTCTGCCTGCCCACGCAGGTAATCCCGCGCTATTGCATGCGAGTGTCCCATTAGCGCCGACTGATGATAAACGAACACCCCTCCCCCCTCCCTACCCCACCCCCGAGCCGCCAGATCCTATCGCAGTGCTGATTTTGTATCTCGCAGTCTGTTTGTTTATTTATCTATTCCCGTGAGTGTGTATGGGACTTGTCCACTGTGCGATGCACTTGTAGTAGCGCCAACATGCACACCATGTATTTTTGCTTTGATAAATTGACATGTCACTAAAATTAGCGAACTTTTATTATCAACATTTTCATCTCACCAATAGATGTCTCTAGTGAAGTTCTAGTGATTTAAGAACAATGTTTCAAAATTGGTTCATATATATATAGAACTTCCAAGAATTTGAGTAGTGTGGTTGTTAATAATGGGTAGAATTGGTGAATTTTACACGTGTGTAAAGTGATCACTTAAACCAGCCTATGACGGTCGTCAGCTTCGTAAATGCCCAGACTTCCATATTCTTATTCATCTTTGATGAGAAGTCAAAAAATAATATTCAAAAAAATTCTTTAGTTTTGATGGCCATGCATATTTTTTCCCTTTATTTCTAAATTACCTTATAAATTTATCGGACAACAAGTACGTACATTGAAATGAATAATTCTTTAATAAATTTGAAGTATTTTAATATTTTTATCATAATTTCTTTACTATCAACACGAAATTTTTCATGTCTGCATATCAAATATTTTATCGAACTTAACTAGGTTTTTGTTTGATATCCAATGAACCATTTAACTTTCGACATGAAAAGAAATCAGAACCCTTAACTTTCTATGATAAATAGTTGACTTATTCATAAGATAATTTCTAGTTGAAGTTTTATGAATGCTCTTTTCAATTAATTTATTTCTTTAAAAATGATATTGAGTAAATACTCAAAAGTTGAATGATTTCGAACTTGGTTCAGCCGTCTATTCAATACTTAAGTATTTCGGTACACCACGCCCTCGTTATGAATAACTGTCTGGGGTGAAACGGATTTCGGAAAATGCGAAATTATCTTTGTTTTTGTTTTTTTTGTTGCTTTTTTTGTTTTAACTCACGGTATAAAATTTAACAAATATAGAACTTACAGATGAAAAATTAATAAAATAACAATAAACAACACTACTTATGGGTATACTTTTTGTATCTATCCCTCTTGGTAATTCTATTCACTAATTTACGCAGATGAATAAAATAGATGTATTCAAAACCATAAATTATAATTACGTGGGTATACTGGCAAAAAACGTCAACTCTAAAAAGCTTGTTTTAATAATCATTGTTATTTGAAGCTTTTAGCCTGAATAAAATAGCCGCTATTTAACTCAAAGTTGAATTTTTATTTTGTCAGTTTACAGAACGTTGAAAATATTACAATATATGCATCTTGAAGTCAAAATTGAATATTTTTGGGCTAACCCATGATATAATATAATTATATTACGTAGATCAGAGTGACATACAATTTCTTTGATTTTTTCTTGTTATTGTTTGTTACTAATAATGATTTTTTTAATGTTTTTCTCACAATTTTGACATATAATCTGCTTTAAATGTAAAAAAATGAATATGTAAAATATGTATGTGATCTCGCCAACGCGTTGGCGATATCACATACATCGCTCACTCCTTTCAAGAACGTCATAAATAAAAAAAACTTGATTTTTCAGGAGAACGGTTTTAATGTTTAAAAATATAATACAATGTATTAAACATAAATATCAAGCCACTTATTGAACTTTTTACTGTGCAATAGATCTTTTTAGGTTTAACTTGAAGGTTTTTTCCCCATTTGAAAAATATTTAGTATATTTAAAAAAATCATTAAACAATACCTTTTCTTCAAAATGCAAAAACAACATTTTCTGACCTGTAGCGGGTAAATATTAAGTTGAAAATATGCCTCTTTTGCTGGGATATAGTACATTTTCTGGACATTCCGAAAACATGCACAACTGAAAATTGACGATTTTTGATTTATGACGTTCTTGAAAGGAGTGAGTGACATATTGCATACATATACGTTGCAACGTAAAATACCGTATTTGCATTTGCATATTTTTCTTTATATCTACTAATGTTCTGACACAATACTAATAAACTTTTTTTTCCACGATAAAATATGCATCTTTTATCTCGGAGCTCCTGTGCCTTATATAAATCTCAAGTTTCGCTTGCAGTAAGTCTGTTAACGCATAATGCGAGCGCGCTTTACCTGCTAAGCCGTACGCGGTTTTGTTTTCTACCCTCCGTCATATGATGTTGGGGTCGATTCTTTGTTTATACCCTCCGACATTTTTATCCCTCTCAAATCGAAGCCCTCATCAGACGAACTACACGTATTTTTACCTATTATATTAATGCCCAACCATCGCCATCGCTTCGCTTTGAACGAGGTATTGTATTACATAGACCCCACGCTTTACCAAAAAGCGCATGGATTCAAACATTTCTCTCAAAAACGTTAATTTATTCATGCCATTTTTTTTTCAAAATTAATCGTGATTGAAAGTTAAATTTTCTTCTCAATAAAAAGCTTCTTAATCTCACCAATAGATGTCTCTAGTGAAAATTCTAGTGATTCGAGTACAATGTTTCGAAATTGGATCATATGTTTATATATAACTTCCAAGAATTTGAATAGTGTGGTTGTCAATCATGGGTAGTGTTGGTGAATGTTACACGCATGTAAAATGATCATTTAAACCAACCGATGACGGTCAGCCCCGTAAATGCCCTGACTTTCATATTCTTCTTCATCTTTGTTGAGATGTTTAGATATTATATGGAAGGTAATATATTTCATGGACCCCACGTTTTACCAAAAAGCGCATGGATTCAAACATTTCTCTCAAAAACTCAAATTTATTCATGGCATTTTTTTTAAATTAAATTTTATTAAAAATTACGTTCAAGCATTTTTCTTCAAATTGGATTTTACTAAGAAAACTGTGTTTTTTTATATATTTAATATCTAAACGCTTTGAATTTTAGTTCAAAGTGACATATTAATTGACTATTACTCGACAGAAGTCTCCAATTACTTTTATATTAAATTCACGAAAAAATGTATTAAAGCTTAAATATCCAATATACGACTCAAGTACCGAAGATTCCAAATTTCGCGAAGATATTTCAAGAATTTTATCGTTTTAATTAAGGAATTCAAAAATGTCGATGTAATTTAATTTTTATGTTTTTCTTGCGATGGCAATCTCACCCCTCATCTACTCCTCGCCTACCCACCCTTGGGAGATAGGAGTCGCGATCTTTAGGGCGCTATTGCCGTGATCTCTGCGGAATATTGTACCTACATACTTCTGTAAGTAAAACCTTTTTCGTGAACTCCCTGCCTTATTCTGAGGCCTCCTTTACATTCACGAATGAATTCATGAATTTATTTTATATACATATAATAATAATAATAAAACCCTTATCCGCACCCCAATTATGCATAGGGCACTGCTTCATATAAACGTAGTGTTTTCTTGATCGCTTACACACGAAGGAAAGGTGATCAGCCCTCCGCTTTAGGTACCAGTCCAGGGTAATATTGAATAAATATTACAGTGAAAAAATCACTTATATTTGTTTGACCCCCCCTGGGAATCGATCCCGGGACCTCCAGAACGGTAGCTGAGCGTGCTGACCATTACACTACGGAGGCGGACATATATTTATTTCAGAAAATATGTACAATAGACAATACTTTTTATTTATTGTTTCGGCACTTACATTGTGGTATACACGATGAAATTATTAAAGAAAACACTCGGTATTTACCACTAGAGTTTTTTTATGACGATTAGTTTCGGAAGCTGAGCTCCTATCTTCAGGTCTAAATGTAAACTAAAACATGATAAATAATTAACTGTCCGAAAAAAGACGTCATAAAATAAACTCAAGTGGTAAAAACTATAAGCTTCCAATGCATAATTTAGATATAATGTTATGGTATGGTTATTGCATGTTATAATGTACGTATTACATAAGAAATTATGTGATATTCCTCTATTATTTTAACCGTTTTGGTATATTTCGAAAAGAAAACAAACCGTTGGTGTGAGATTTATTTTTTTTTAATTTATTAAAATGACAAAAATCTTGTTTTAATTTTCACCCTCGCGTCAGAATATGCCAAACTTCCAATTTTAAAGGGTGAGGGTCGACGCTAAGAATTGGCGACCAATGAAGCCTTTTACAGAGTACCTCACCCAGTAACTGCCCCCCCACATAACTCCGTAGAGTCCCGTCATCAGCTGAGATCTGAAGCACCTGGCAGGCTGGCGAAATGAGCATTTTCTCTTTTGTTTTATTTTCTTGTTTTGAGACTCATTCACTAGTCGTTTCCGGGATTAAGTACCTCCATAGCCAATTCATTTATTCTTTTACTCACTGTATTATGCGCACAAGTAAATACTATTGAAAAATGTAAAACATAAATAATATTAATTTATGGTATTGAGGTGTTTTTTTAAATTATTTTACGGGGTTACGTAGTAATGAAATGATCGCGTATTCCTGACATTAACGAGAAATCTGAAATACATAGTAAATAAATATAAAAATTTAGTGTTTTCATACATATCATAAAAATTGATTGAACGTTCTTTAAAAAAATTATAAAATATGATACTTAAAAATTATTTAGTCCCCAGAAAAATCAAATATATCTTTCTTCGTCGACACATCATAAAATTGAAATCCATTTGCGTCACGTCCTTTTTTATGAATGATTGATTTTTTTTAATTATAAAATCCGAATAGGCTTTTTGTTTATTTTCTGATTATCTGCTTACTAATTTGTATATATTTATTTCATTAAATTTGTACAGTACTTAAAAATATAACCTACAAATATATTAAAAATAATGTATACTTACCTACAATTATTATTTTTTAACATTTCATCAAAGATGAAGAAGAATATGGAAGTCTGGGCATTTACGGGGCTGACGACCGTCATAGGCTGGTTTAAGTGATCACTTTACATACGTGTAGCATTTACCAATTCTACCCATTATTGACAACCACACTACTCAAATTCTTGGAAGTTCTATATATATATGAACCAATTTAGAAACCTTGTTCTTGAATCACTAGAACTTCACTAGAGACATCTATTGGCGAGATGTAAAGAAGCTTTTTACTAAGCAGAAACTCTTATATTAGTATGTGAGGTCCGAATCCTGGATTATAATCACACACATGAGAAACGCCAGAAAATACCATTTTCATTTTTATTATTAAGCTTATAATTTGACCAGATAATTTATTTACAACATTTTGAGTGTGTCCAAATACTTGTTCACAAAACCTGAATTATCTCCAATTACAGGAGTTATTTTCATACTACCTACAATTCGTGATATTCATCGAGCTCATTTTTATTTTTATTTTTATTGTATTAATATATTTTGCAACAATGCTAGGTCCGAGAATTATTCGTTGACATTATTATTGGGCATATCCTGATGATTCCTTTATTTTATTTAAGTTATGAAATTTACATAGGCTCGATGTTAATTTCGGCTAACTAATTTGTACCATTTATTTATTTCAGCAAATATGTATAATAGACAATACTTTTTATTTATTGTTTCGGCATTTACTTTGTGGTAAGACATGATGAAATTATTAAAGAAAACGACTTGTTTTTTACCACTTGAGTTTATTTTATGACGACTAGTTTCGGAAGCTAAGCTTCTATCTCTAGGTCTAAATGTAAACTAAAACATAAATAATTATCTGTTCTATAAATAATTAGAGGGGTAAGTTAGTTTCCGAAACGAGTCGTCATAAAATAAACACATGTGTTAAAAAATACAAGTATATTCTTTAATAATAGACAATACTAGTGTTTTAAAATGATATGGTTACATTTTCGATACTGTGGTGTACTAACCCACCATTCGTGACATGAATCATATGTCTTGCCTACTTTCAAAATGTAACAGATCTAATTTAATAAGATTTTAAAATAAATACTCTATCGGAATGCCAATTGCGGGTTTTATTGCTTAAAATATTTATATACTTGAAAACCCTGCTAAAAATTACTAGAAAATAGCGTTGTATTTCAAATTCCGCTATATTCATGGAACTTGTCTTCTGACCCATATCGTTCAACCATTAAGATGACGTCATTATCGTTTTGTGTCTCATGTTTTTTTTAAATAGTGAAAGAATTTCTATAAAAATGGTATAATTCTCTATTTCATAATTTTTTTATGTAAAGATAGACAAATCTTTGAAACATAAATGTTACCCGGAGAATTTTTAATTTTTTTGTAAAATCGACTTACATGGATCTGGCGGATTTCGAAAATAGGCGACACATATCGGCTGTCCAAATTTAAAACACAGTAAGGGACATTTTTTTTGTAGTAAGTTTTTTTTGCGTTTTTGGACTGAGTAGCATCTACTTAGTCCAAAAATGCAAAAAAAAAACGTACTAAAAAATGACCCTTACTGTGTTTTGAGTTTGGACAGCTGATATATTGAGTAATTTTCTTTTGATTGTATCGAACTATTTTGGAACAATGCTGGACCAAGAGTATTTCGCTGTCATTATTTTTGGGCTAATCATTCGAAGAATTCCTTCTCTTCGGGTTTCTGCGAGATAATTTCATTAATCTCTCGCCGCTGTCGGGGTTCGGGTGACGCACCCCTCTGTGCCCGAGAAGAGAGGGGAGGGGGTGGGTTGACTAAACGTAATTTTCGCGAGAAAATACTATTTTGGATTGTCATGTTCCGTGGCGTTATGTAATAGAAGTAATTTCATCTCAAATGTGAAAAGTTTGCTCATTTGTGAAATTGCCTTTTCCCGCGGCGAAGGTCGGACGATACGATCGCTTTTGTTGTGCGTTTTTAATACTAAATTAAAAAAATAAAAACATATTTAACTCTGGCTGGCGGTGGGGGAGTCTTCCCGTTTGTGAAATCTCTCTTATTGTTTGGCCGTTTTCATACGGAAGTGTGTAATTTAATTTTATTCAGATTGTCGGCCAAAGAACAGTGGGATTTCGTTTTGCATTAACAACAAACATCAGCGATATGAAAACCGCTTAAATAAGCCGAATATATTATGTTGTTCTTATTACGTAAACTTTGTTTCTTTCGTTTTGCTTTAATTTTGCTTCTTATTTAACCCTATATTACGGAACAGTCGTAAAATTTACGACGTATGTCCAATTTGTGGGGAGCACCGAAGCAACACATGTAAAGAATGTTGTGATAACTACATGATTTTTTACCAATATTTAAAAAAAAACTTACTAATCATCACACAGCTTCCCCGCAGGGGTAGGCAGAGAGAATAGAACGCCACACCACTCTGTCTTTGCAAACATTCTTCGCCTCTTCCACGTTCATGCATCTCCTCATACATACCCGCCGATTGTTACGACTCCTAACCTGACCACTTTTAAGTATTTGGCATACCTGATCGTGCCATGTTTTTCTCGGACTTCCTCTGCTATTTTATAAAAAAGTTCTCAAAAACACATTGCTTTTATTTTTAAATGTTTTTACTAAACGTTTTTTGTAAAATGTGAGTTTTTTTATCGTCGTATATATTACGATAGTATTATTAATTTTTATTTGTTTTTTAAGAATAAAATACAACTTGATAGACTCAAAAAATCTGTGTTTGATTTAACGATTAATACATATATTACCATACTCCTTTTTAAAATACATTGAAACAAATCATAGTGGACTAGGGTGTAGATAGCACATTAGTGCAAAAATGTAGCTAATTTATTATAAGTCGATGATTTAATATATTTGAGAAGATTTTTTTTAGGGATGGTCAGGTAAGGAGTCAGAATAATCGGCGAGTATTAAGAGGAGATGCATGTATGTAGAAGAGGTAAAGATTGTTTGCAATAACAGAGTGGTGTGGCGTTCTATTCTCTCTACCTACCCCCGTGGAAAAACAGCGTGATAGTTAATTATGTAGTTGTGAAGCACTCTCTCACAAACGAAGTCACATCCTTGAAGGACCTCTACTGGACTCCGAGAAGGTGAAGCTCCTACCACCACGACAGGTCGTAAGTTATATGACTCGTGTAGGTCTTGGCAGTGAGCTGTAATACAGAGGGAGGTCACAATATACCTTATATGGTCGCAGTGACATAAGGGATGCAAGATCCCTTGACCTAAAAAAAATATGTATTTCATTTATATAATATTTTTTGACGTCTGTGTAGAACAACAGCCCGGTACTTAGTTATGAAGTTCATTTATTAAATACGTTTTGTTGTCTTACAACGTGAAATTGAAATGTTTGACTCTTTCCGATTTAGCAGATAGCATAATTGGGGATGGTGGTATGTTGCTTATTGCTTTTTAGTCTAATTTACCGACCCCATCAGGTTGACAAAGGATTCACGACCCCAACCATAAAAAGGGTTTAAGTTATCCAATAAAGTAACTGGCAGCCATTATTTCGACACACTGTTGGTGATTTATTTTCTTCATTCTTCCTACCGACCCAACTATAAAGTGCAGAAGCCGAGTACGTTTCACGGCCACATATTTTAAGATTAAATATTTCATCACGCACCCTCCGAGAGAGCAGTTTAATGCATACACAGTTTCAAATTATCCTCTCGGACGATATTATAATTTTATTTCGACTGAATAAATTATTCATTTTAATCAAACGGAGATACATAGATTATGTCGTACCTACAATATTGTATGAGTTTCATGTACTGATTTATTTTAAAACATATTACATTTACTTTTTAATTTTTTTATTTTTTATTTATTTAATATAATTTACATTTTTAAGTATAACATAATACATTTTAAACATTTATACAAAAAGAAAACTTTTATATTTAGATTCGCTGTGCCTCTCCAAAAAAGAGACTGAGCTCTTGTGCTTGGGGAGGGACTAAC
This sequence comes from Brachycentrus maculatus, assembly GCF_059751285.1. Lineage (NCBI taxonomy): Eukaryota > Metazoa > Arthropoda > Insecta > Trichoptera > Brachycentridae > Brachycentrus > Brachycentrus maculatus. The sequence goes on from NW_028280927.1 coordinate 1,036,695, forward strand.
ACTCATGGTTTAATGTTATAAGACATATCGGTAGTATAATGACAAAGGGGTAAATCTGTCGAATTTTTCATCATCTAAGTTTGTTCCACAAAATGTCTAAAATAGTGTATTCCATAATCCGGCAAAAGGATATAGCTGTAGTTGCAATACTTATTTAGTTTTATTAAGATATGTACACATTAAAAAAAAACTATATATATATATATATATATATATATATATATATATATATATATATATATATATATATATATATATATATATATATATGTATATATATATATATATATATATATATATATATATATATATATATATATATATATTTATATATATTTATATATATATATATACAACATATATATATATATATATATATATATATATATATATATATATATATATATATATATATATATATATATATATATATATATATATATATATATATATATATATATATATATATATATATATATATTATTTCCCGATGAGTTATTTCCATTTCTCGGATAACGGAACGACAGGTCCTAGGATCTATAGGGTATTTTTTTTAAGTATGCAAATTGAAATTTACTGCGATGGTGGCACCCGCTGTGTGGCATATTGCGCCATATTATAGAAACCACAGCTCTGTTACATCAATGCCATTCAACTGAGGTACGAAGAAGTCAGTAATCATGGTTCTATTGCGTTCTCCATGGACCATAATATTCTGGCTGGCATCGTCTTGAAAAATATATGAGCCAATGATTCTACCTGCCCATAAATTACACCACACAGTGACTTTTAATGGATGTGAATTCGTCTCGATAGAGGCTTCTGGGTTTTGTTCACTCCAAATTCGGCAATTAATGTTTTTGGACATAGCCATTTAATTGAAAATGTGCCTCATCGGTGAGGAAAATTTTTCTTTGAAAAAGAGGATCAAGCTGAATATTGTTTTCAAAATAAATTTGCAAGCGCTGTTCTGACCTCAGTCTATTCATGGTGAAATGGCAAAATGTACTGACTACAAATCAATTGTCAACTATCAAATTGACAGTCTGCAGAAACAATGCTGCCAGTTTGCCAACTGGCAACATTTAAAATATGTATACATCTAAAACAAACATACTTTATTGAAATTTTCATGTAAAGAACACTTTTTGTATTCACTTGGTTTTAGTTTTAGTCAACACTCGTTTGGATACATATCTCCCCTCTTAGAATTCTTTTCTCGTGATAATCTCACGTTAGCGCAGAGTCTCGGGTTATCATTTCAGTCGCCATAAGTTCGGCTCAAAGCTCCGCTCCATAGTATCGCTTTAGTTGGCCATATGCGAGGAGCCTGTTACAAAGCGATCAAGGGGACATAATTGACAATGCTCATGTCCCATAGCGCTGAAAATGGGATTCTCTGATTGAATCCGAAACTCATTAACCCTCCCCTTTGGCCCACGTGAATAGTAAACGTGTGACGCGGAGAACGTGAAAGCCTTTGAAAGTAAAGCCCGATCGGAGTGGAGGAGATTGGTAAGGAGTGATTATCACGTAGCAGCTTTGTTGTAAATCCTCGGGATAAAAGCCCCTAAATCGCGTTTTTAAGTCAAAGATCCGAATCCTTTTATCCTTATTAGATAAACCGTGAATAATTTTTAACTTTCTTACGGCTCTTGCGAAAGGCATTATTTTCACGTGGCTTGAAGATTAGGGAGATTGTTACTTAACATATTGTAAAATACTTGAGTTTAACATAAAACATGTATCGAGTAGATTTTGTATGATGTATTTTATAAATACATATAATCTAGAGTCTGGAATGAAATAACATCTTGGGTGTGATTTCTTCTTTGGCATACGCATTGAAGGCTCTATGTCAAGTTGAAATATGACTTTTTTTATATATTGTTTTATATTGATTTACGTGGCTGGTTATGGAAATGTTTGAATGGTTAAAAGGAAAAGAAAATAATAAGTATGTAAAAAACACGTGTTTATTCAAAAACATTATTGTATCAAAAATTTTATAACAATCGGTGGACAACTTTAGTAGATTTAAAGTTTTAATTAAACGAACGCTTACATTTTTTTAATATAAATTATAAGAAATCCTTATGAAACTAACTGATTTATTCTCACGGCACTTGGGGAAGCAGCAGGGGTAGGGGTAGGCAGAATGAATAGAATGCCACACTGTTTTATCTTTGCAAACAATATTCTTCTATTCCATATTCATGCAACTCTTCATACATATCCGCTGATTATTCCGACTTTTGACCTGACCCTTTTCAAATATTTGAAATACTTGATCATGCCAAGGTTTTCTTAGTCTTATTTTGCTTATACATATTCCCAACTACATTCGCCTCATAAATTGGCTTTACTGTATTTTTCCATTTATTCGTTTCACATGTCAAAACCATCTCAACAAACCTTAATTTCATCGATAATGCTTATCTCAGCTTTGTATTCTTTTCATACATCGTTTTGTTGCACAATGATTTCTTGTAAACAGTTTTTAAAACTATTCATATTGTAAAAAGAAGAACTGAAACAGAATAATAGTTTCATATTATAATATATGCATATGATACCTCAGCGGATGTCACGACTTCGAATATGCTAAAAAGCTATAAAACATTTCTTCATACGTGATAAAATGTAAACGTGCGCGCTTAGTTTTTTTACACTAGCTTCTAGGTATCCTGCAAGTGTGATTCTTAGGTTAGTTCAATATCAGATGAAATACTCTCCTTATCATTCATCGTTCGCTTTGTGTAATACCACTTTAATTACACAAAGTGAACGATGAATGATAAGGAGAGTGTTATTACCATACCACAAACTTAAAAATGCTTTTCATATACAAAATACAATATCAGATGTACTACACGTTTTTTGTAGGATCAACTACATTCATATCAAGTCACTTCCAGTACGTAAAATAATAAGGATGAAAATGGCAGTTGAGAAACAAACTAGAAAAAGTATAAAAATTCTCTGGTACACAACTATGATATCACTTCACTCACAACGAAGGTTTGATGTTGCCAATAGTGAACAATAAATATGGAAGTCGAACACTTCAATAATAGTTCATTTTAAATTTGTTACCGGCAGAGATAAGAGGGCAAACAAAATAAAAGATAAGTTGATGATCAACAATTCATATTGTAAAAAATGTACAATTATATTAATATAATAAGTGAAATTACAAAAAAAAAATCTAACTGCATTCGATTTCGACTGTCAATTTGCTGCACAAAAATACCCAAAGTCGAACGGGAGCAAAAGTAAAAAAAAAATACAGACGGTTAATTAAGCTTTTTCCGTAGCCTGTTAAAACGAAAACGTATAAAGTGTGATCAGCTAAAAATGGACCATAGTTTGCCATGCGGACTGTCTGAGTACCTGCAAACATCGGAGCATCAAATCGGCCGCTATTTCGACATTAACCAGTTCACCTGCAAGAACAAAATTTAACAGAGAAATCCATGATTATAATACAAGAGGATATAATAAAATACATGTGGAGCCGATTAACGCAACTAAGTTTGGAGTAAGGTCCTTACAATATATTGCATATACCCAAATTAATCAGCTACCAGACATATTATAGAATAGAATAGAATAAAAAAGAGAAATAGTTGTGGTTTTATTATTAACACAAAATTTTCAATTTCATACTATTTCTGTGAGCCTAAGCAGTTTATTATTAGAAATAGGTATCAAATTGTGGTAGAATGGGTTCGAACTGAGAAACTCTGACTTACGAGTCCGCGATACTAACCACGGGACCACAACCCAACATATTATACAAAATAGAACCCGGTCTTGAATGCAAAATGACTGAACTGAAAAAATACTTTATAGAAAGGTATTTGTGTTAGTGATCACTTATATTTTCTCCTTTTTTTTCCTTCCGCTTCCGGTACCAATCCAAGGAAATATTGAATAAAAATGAGAGTGAAAAAATCACTTATATTTATTTGACCCCCCCCTGGAAATCGAGCCTGGGACCTTCAGTACAGAAGCCGAGCGTGCTGACCATTACACTACGGAGCGGGCACTATGGAAATTTCTCATCGGGAATATTATATTTGTGACTTATGTTTTATTTATTGTTTCGGCATTAACTTTGTGGTAAGACATGTAACAATGATTAAAGAAAACACTTGTTTTATACCATTTGAGTTTTATTAAAGACTACATGTTTCAGAAGTTAAACTTCCATCATTCAGGTCTGTATAATAACTTTAACTATTAAACTATTTATAACTATGTTATTATACAGTCCTGAATGATGGAAGTTTAACTTCCGAAACATGTAGTCTTTAATAAAACTCAAGTGGTATCAAAACCAGTGTTTTCTTTAATCATTGTTACATAAACATACATACGTACATACATATAATAATAATAATAAAAACCCTTATCCGCACCCCAATGGTGCATAGGGCACTGCTTTATATAAATGCAGTGTTATCTCGATCATTTACACATGAAGGAAAGGTGATCAGCCCACCGCTTCAGGTACCAGTCCAGGGTAATATTGAATAAATATTACAGTGAAAAAATCACTCATATTTATTTCACCCCCCCTGGGAATCGAACCCGGGACCTCCAGAACGGTAGCCGAGCGTGCTGACCATTACACTACGGAGGCGGACATACATATAAACATATATATATATATTTTAGATAGTTTTAAAATTACTATCATGCGCATCTGAGTAAAATACACACACATATATATATGTGTATATATATATATATATATATATATAAATATATATATATATATATATATATATATATATATATATATATATATATATATATATATATATATATATATATATAAATATATATATATATATATATATATATATATATATATATTTATATATATATATAAATATATATATATATATATATATATATATATATATATATATATATATATATATATGTATATAAATATAAACACGTATAAGTAAAACATTAATTAAAAATAAAATATATACATTGAGTGTGTATAAGAACCAAGCGGTGACTTATGTGTGTAAAATGATCAAATAAAAAAAATTAAAAAAAAGTGTGCGGTATATCGACGTGTGAGCTAAGTCTAAAGGCCCGGAGTTACAGCCCTTTTGTATGCCAATTCACCTCCTCTTCCCGGAGTATCGATTAATCGGGTGGGACGTCTGGGAAGCGACGCTGTAACCGGGGAACGCTACATGACAAATTCGCACGCCGCCGACGCGGCATTATACCGCGGCCCGCTACAGGAGAAACTTCCCCGTTTACCCACCTTCCTATACAACAACACTACCTGCTGATTGACTTATTACGTTTACGTTAAGTACTCTGCATTATTAGGTAAAGCGAAATTTCCATGTAGCTATATGTAATACATGTCCTTTCAAGAACGTCATAAATAAATAAAAAACTTGATTCTTCAGGAGAACGTTTTTAAAGTTTAAAAATATAATACAATGTATTAAAAATAAATATAAAGCCACTTAATGAACTTTTTACTGTGCAACAGATCTTTTTAGGTAAACCCTAAAAGGTTTTTTCTCCATTTGAAAAATATTTAGTGTTTTTAAAAAAAATAATTAAACAATACCTTTTCTTCGAAATGCAAAAACAACATTTTCTGCCCTGTAGCGGGTAAGTATTAAGTTAAAAATATGATTCTTTTTCTGGGATATAGTACATTTTCTGGGCATTCCGAAAACATGCCCAACTGAAAATTTACGATTTTTGATTTATGACGTTCTTGAAAGGAGTGAGCGATGTGTATACGTATGAATTAAAGATTTTTTCAAAAAAAAAACATTAAATTCGGAAGAATAAGAAAAAGTAATTTGATGAATTCTATTGTTTTAATTTTTATATATATTTTTTGTGATATAAGGAAAGAATGTAAGGCTGAAATATTATTGATCAAATTCTAAGGATTGGTTAAGATGGTTTGGACATTTATCTACATATCCTACAACGAATGAGTGAGGAAAGAACGGTAAAACTAAATGAGGCGGATGTAGTTAGAAAAATGTACAGAAGAAGGCCTAAGAAAACTTGGCATACTCAAGTATATCCAATACGTGAATGTGGTCAGATCAGGACTGAAAATCATTGACGAAATAATCGATTATTCCGACCTGATCACTTTCAAGTATTTGAAATATTTGATCATGCCAAGTATGTTGCTTCTATAACCAACTATAACAGACGAATGTGCGACAATTTTTTTATTATTTTAGATATTCGAATGGTGATATAAGGAAATAATGCAACGCTGGCATCGATAAAGTTAAGAAAGGTGTGTTGAGATGGTTTGGGCATGTGAATCGTAGGAGTGAAAAAAGAATAGTAAAACAAATTTATGTAACAAACACTTTTTATTTATTCAAATATTTACATACACATTTTCAACTTCTTTTTAAAATAGTATATACTAGACACGAAACAAAGATAAACATTTTTGAATTGGATGGGCATTTTCATTATGAGCTTTTGCTTTGTTCCCACACTTCTCAATTGATAATCTCTGTCCGTGGCGGGCAGGGGTAGGTCTCCCCTGCGAAGGGCTCCGACCGCCCCCTCCGGCCCCCACGCGCCCCCTCTGCCACCGCCGCCCCCTCCAGCACCGCCGTGGGGGCGCGCTGCGGTGAGACGGGGCGAGGCGGCCCAGTCTGCAGCCTTTGGGAACACCTACGGTGTCATTGTAAGATATATTGGGAACGGAAGATTGATCGAGTCTGACGTGTGTTTCATCGCCGCAGACATCTATGAATTTGCGATATGCTTACGTCTGACGGTGGATCCATTGTTTCTGTCACATATGAGATTTGATTTGGGACTCGTGCCAAGACCTTTTATAATAAATTGAAGATACTTTAATCTTCGCTGGATCGAGATGAAATATTTTACATTCTGGATGATTTTTTTCGTTGGTCCTCTTTGCTGATTACAATCTGTGTGATGATTGATTTGCTTCTTTCATGGTCAGCTACACCCGTCTTTAGACTCAGCTTGTCTTTTTAAATCAACGTACCCGCTACCGAACAGTTTTATATGTTGATATTTTATATAAACCGTATTAAGGCTATAATTATTATTTTTTTAATTAAACTCTTGAATATACCACTTTAATAAGTTTGATTTATATATACGACTAGTTTCGAAAACTTACAGATGTTTTCATCTTCTGGTACATATTAATTAGTTTTAATTTGTACCAGAGGATGGAAAAATCTGTAAGTTTTCGAAACTAGTCGGATAAATAAATAAAACTCATGAAAGTGGTATATTCAAGTGTTTTATTTAAAAAAAATCAACATGTCATTCCACAAAGTTAATGCCGAGTCAATAAATAATACAAGGCCATAATTATTTCCTTAACTTAATCGAATGCATTTTTTCGATCTTCTATACTCATGCATATTCTCAAACATACTATTACTAACCCTTATTCTCACCCATACATACATTCCGATTATTCTGACTTCTGAAGGCTTTCAAGTTTTTTCAACAAATAACTTGAAATATTACTAGAATTTCATTTATTGATTTGGCAGTCACCTTGTGATATCTTTTACTTAAAATATATTATAATACAAATATTGTATTTGAAAATGATGCTGAATGCATTGAAACACGCGTCACAATAGATTTTAGGAAATATTGGTATTTACCAAGTAAAATTAAATCACCAGATCTGAGGAAAATCAAAGCGCTTTTTGATAATACTAGACACTTCTTTTTAAGGAGCTACACTAAGGGTAAGACTTCAAAGATCTCGCTTCGACATTTATCACTCCAATAACCGGGCGCTGAGTATGGGATTTATTACTATGATTGATTATTAATGGATTCTGTAGTCTTTCACATTGCAGACAAAATCTTTATGTGATTTTAAATTCTTAATGATTATGGACAATTACGTAAATTCTGACAGGCGCTTTGGCGTAGTTGGGTAGACGCTTAACTGCGTCGCGGGTTCGATTGCCGCCAACTACAAAATATATCCGAGTCGCCTTCTTTCCTAATCCGCCAGATCCGTGTAAGTCAATTTTACAAAAAATGCAAAATCATCCGGGTAACATATGTTTCAAATATTTGTAAAAAATAAAATATTATAAAACAGAGAATTTACCCATTTTTATGTTTTTTTTGTTGCTGTTATTTATTAAAAAAAACACGAGACACAAACCGATAATGACGTCAATTTTTGACCTATCTCCACTCTCTGATTGGCCGATATAGGTCAGAAGGCAAGTTCTATGAATATAGCGGAATTTGAAATACAACGCTGTTTTTTAGTATTTTTAACAGGGTTTTCAAGTATATAAATATTTTAAACAATAAAACCCTTAATTGGCATTCCGGTAGAGTACTTATTTTTAAATCTTATAAAATTGGATCTGGCGGATTTTAAAAGTAGGCGAGACATATATTTTCGATAAGTCTGAGTGTTATTGATGATTTTTTTTACATCTACCTTCCCTATCCTTACTATTTTTACCTACAGACAAGCTACTAAAAGGAGAGGCTTTGCGGGTTATTCCTTTAAGAAATATATAAAAGTTGCTCGTGATATTGCGCTTTACAGTTTAAACTTCATTGCCCTGCGAGTTGAATGTAGCTAGTTCTATTATTCATATGATTTTTTTAATTTAATAATATCAATTCCTTATTATTTTTCTGGAAAATTAAAAAAAATGGTAACTATTTTGAATCTCAATGTACACTATTTTTTAAACTACATATTAGCTTATTTATATTTATCTTTTGAAAAGTTTACTCAGCAAACAACCGATTTCAAAAAAATAAATAACATTTTTGTCATTGTTGTATATACTGAAATGTCTTATTTCCCTGGGGTTTATCCAAATGATACATAAAAATATTTAATAATAAATAAAAATTGCTCTCCGAAATACGGTTGATGTAATACTTATTTCCTCAAAAATGGGAAAATAACCCTTCAATCATTTATTTATTTTTCAAAACATATCACACACATAAGTCATACATTAATATTCCCGATGAGCAATTTCTAGTTCTCATCTTGGGACATAGGATTAAGGTTAACAAGACTGGAACACGAATAATAAAGTTACAAAAAAGATTTTTTTTAAATAACCAAAACATGGCAAAATATAAAAACAATAAACAGGTATAATCCATAGGCATAAGAAGCATATTTAAAAGAAAAAAAATGAGAAAAACATAAGGTATGAAGCATATTTAAAATAAACAAATGAGAAAATATAAAAAATTAGAAAATAAAACAAATAAAAAAATATAAAAAATATAAGGTAAAAACAAAATAAGAAAATATGACTAAACTCTACATATATATCTTTCCATTAAGTATTTTTTCCGATAATTTATTTAAAAAATATTTTGAATAGATTTGAGTTCTCTACTGGCATTTTTTGGTGTAATTGGATTTCGTTGAAATATTATACAATATAATTAACTATTGTCCGCCTCCGTAGTGTAATGGTCAGCATGCTCGGCTACCGTTCTGGAGGTCCCGGGTTCGATTCCCAAGGGGGGTAAAATAAATATTAGTGATTTTTTTCTATGTCATATTTATTCAATATTACCCTGGACTGGTACCTTAAGCGGAGGGCTGATCACCTTTCCTTCATGTGTAAACGATCAAGATAACACTGCGTTTATATGACGCAGTGCCCTATGCACCATTGGGGTGCGGATAAGGGTTTTATTTATTATTTTTTATTAATTAATTATTCAAATATTGTATTGACCAAAGAAACTATGTTTCGTTAGTATCAAGCTTCAAAAAGTCTATACATAAAGACCATTTTCCAATTTCGGAAGGGGTGGATATAATCAATACTCAGCCGTAAAATTAGTGCCTTTTTGAATTTTAATATATTGTTTAAATATGAAACAACTAGTAATTATTGTAATTAAAATCACGTGGAATAATTACTAAGTAATAAATAATTAAGGTGAAGCTTTCGCGCGGGGTTGGCGCGCTGGCGTACTCATTGCCACCGCTTAGCGATTTCTTCCCACCGTCGAACCATAAATCACCCGATAGCTTATTTTTCTAATTAATCACACTGCCTTTAATTATTGTACCACTGTGCCACGTGGGGTTTGAAGTTAAGTCACCCCCCCCCGCCCCCGGCCCCCATGTCGAGTTGGCACTTTCTATCGTGTAGATAATAGGGTTTAACGGCCAGGTTATGTTTGACACTTGTAGGAACTTTGGCCGCGGCGTTCGGCTGACTAATTTCGCCTTAGTATTCGTGATCTTCGCAGTCATGTAGGTATTGTACACGGTGTACCAGAAAACCCAGTATAAAAAAATATAAAAAAGTAATTTTTTTTAACCTGTTAACCGGACGGTCCGGTGTCCAATTACGCAACTTGTAACGGGCGCGGATACTGATTCACTCCGTGTTTTAAATTCATGTCGAGACATGTATGGATGACTAATACCTTTGTTGTTCGATAAATATACGTCCATATATATATATAATATAATAAACATATATTTCAAGGACGTATTCATATGTCCTTCCGTACCCGATTTTGTTTGCGTTGGACGTATTTATGCGTCCCGCTCGGTTAACAGAGTCAAAATTAAACAAGGTAAAATCTTTTTTTTTTTTGACATCTCATCAAAGATGAAGAAGAATATGGAAGTCTGGGCATTTCATATTATTTTGATGTCAAAAAATAATATGAAAAATAACTCCTATAATTGGAGATAATCCAGATATGTGAAGTATTTGGACACACTCAAAATGTTGTAAGATAAAATCAAGTATTTCAAATATTTGAAAGTGGTCAGGTCAGGAGTCGGAATAATCGGCGTACATGTACGAGAAGATATATGAAGGTTGAAGAGGTGAAGATTGTGTGAAAGACAGATTGGTGTGGCTTCTATTCTCTATTCTATTCTCTCTGCTTACCTCTGCGGAGAGCGGCGTGAAGGTTAGTTAGTTATATTCAATGTCGTTCTCATGATTTAAATCAGTATTAAAAACCTTGTCTGAAAACTTCAGTACACATCGCGCGGACAGACTGACAGCGCGCCGCGTAGGTTTGCCAACTTGACGACTAACGCACTTGCTAGTTTTAAGAATAAAAGATGTGGGCAGGTATTCATACTGACGGTATATGAAGTACTAGTATCAATATACTTAATTTTTTTTTAAATAATAAAATACAATATAAGGTCCAATTTCTTTAGAAAAACGTTCAATTAGATTTGTAAATCGTCCCATTTGATTTGATGCACGTCCAATTTGATTTTATAAACGCCCAATTTTCTTACTAAGGGGTCCAATTTGGTTTGTTAAACGTCCAATTCCAAGTGGAAAACCCTCATATATTTTTTGTCGTGTGCTACAAAATCTGCCTGTTTTGGCGTCAATATTCTTTCGGTACACCCTGTACACAAACCTAGTACCCGGAAGTTACAAGAGCTAACAAAATGTGTTATAAATTAACGATTAGTTCTCGGGGCGTTGTTACTGCGACATGCTACTCGTAGTTGGTAGTTGATATAATTTCTTATGTACCAACGTTTACGTCCCTTACATTGGCTGGTTTGAGTGATCACTTTATACACTGTTAAACATCACGGTTTGTCAGTATCACATCTTGGTTGATATCACACATTTTTGTTAACAACATTTTGAGTGTGTCCAAATACTTGTTCACAATATCTGGATTAATTCCAATTACAGGAGTTTTTTCAAATTATTTTTTGGAATCTCATCAAAGATGAAGAAGAATATGGAAGTCTGGGCATTTACGGGGCTGACGACCGTCAAATGCTGGTTTGAGTGATCACTTTACACACGTCTAACATTCACCAATTCTACCCATTATTGACAACCACACTACTCAAATTCTTGGAAGTTCTATATATATATGTGAACCAAACTCCTAGACATATTTATCTCATGACACAGTACATGTGAGTACACAACTGCCATCTTTGTTGGATTAAGAAAGCTTTTATTTAGCAGAGACCCTTTTACTTTTATGTTTACCTCCCTGGGAATCGAAGCTGGAACTTCCAGCATGGCAGCATAACGCGCTAACCACTTTATTACGGAGACGGACAATGGTCGCGTATTTCCTAACTGGAGAGATTCCAGCCTTTGTGAAAAAAAATTTGGACACAGTAAAAACTATAATAAAATGTAACTTTGTTTTTAAATCACTATAAATATTTTTTTATAACTTAATTATAATGTCTACCGATTTCGAAGCTAATTGCTTCTTTATCACGACTGATTAGTATTAATCAGTCTTGATAATGAAGCGGTTAGCTTCGAAACCGGTAGACATTATAATTAAGTTATAATAAAATATAATTAGGGATTTTAAAACAAAGTTACATTTAAATTCCAAAATGGAAAATCACAAAGTTAGTGCTACAAATTATACACTAAAAACTATTGCAAAGAAGAAGATGATAGTGAAAATGGAATTATGCATGTGTCCAATATAAAGGACGAAGTTTTTTTTAAAGAAAAATATGAAAATAACAGGGTATCGTATGAAAGTTGAATGTAAAAATAATTTCAGTAAAAAAGTTTTAAAGAGTTCCCTGAAGTTGTAATAGAATATTTAATTCGATGTAAAAGTCTCGTTGTGACCACGCTGAGATTTTAAGAAAATACGAAATACTTGGATCGTAAAAAAGCTTTCTCAAAAAAACCCGAATTACGGCTTACTTTGTGGAATAAACATCATTGATATTAATTTCTTGTGTGATGACGTCTATGTATATTTGACATAGAGAAACGAAAACATCGCAAAAATATTATATTTATGCAAACTTTATTGTAAATTATTCGACAAACTTATGCTTTAGTTAAAAAAAAAAACAAGTATTTAGAGTCTAATGTAATATAAAAAAATAGATATATTTAAGACTCAAAATACTCGTATTGTCGTATAAAACAAAGTTACGACACTTTTACCAAGCTTACCAAAATGGTAAGTGTCTATTTATTGATTTGGCGTTTAAGTTGTAGAACTCCATTTTAATTTATGTATTAATTTTAAATCAAACACAGATTTTTTGAGTCTACTAAGTTGTATTTTATTAACAAAAACACATAAAAAAATATATTGTGACAATTGTTTCGCCTTGTTAGGGCATTATCAAACGAATGATAATGCCCTAACAAGGCGAAACAATTGTCACAATATAATTTTTTATGTGTTTTTGTTAATAAAATACAACTTAGTAGACTCAAAAAATCTGTGTTTGATTTCAAATTAATACATAAAAATTAATACATAAATGGTAAATGTCCTTTTCAAAATGGAGTAACGTCGTCATCTTGGTTTTTCTTTGTCGCACACTGTTTCATCGGCGGAACATTATTTTTTATTTCAATAAAAAGTTATTTACATTACATATAAGTATATAGGTTTTTAGAAGTTTACATTTTCATACGTATTCGTGATTAAGGCTTAGATCTCAAGCTTTCAAATCAGAATGCGTTCAGCCGGCTGGTCGTGTGCACACGTTCAATGTAAAAAATGTAAAAAAAGTTTTTGTTTTTTTTTGTTTTTTAGAAATTATAAAGAAAAAAAATACATTTTTTAAATTCCTTACCTTTCAATAACTCTTTCATTTTCAAAACCAAATAATTATTTCAAAGAAAAACTGATGTTTTCAATGCAAAAACGATGATTTAAGAAAAAAAATCATTAACGTAACATCTTACCTGGATTTGGAGAAAATAAAGTTATACGAATACTTGGCCTTAACAGTCGCATTTCACTTCCCAGTTTGGTAATTCCAGATTTCTACAGTTGAAATTTTACTTTGTTGCTATTCTTGCAACGATTGTATCAATGTCCGAACAGATTCGCGTACGATTAATTAGGTTTAATTACTTTCAATGACTATTGTGTCCTTGTTCATTGTTTAATATCACATTAACTAAAATCGGTTATTAATTTTATATGAAACTCAATATAAATTTCCATACATTTCGTTCCTATTATTCTACTAATATTCACGCTTGAACAAATATTGTTTTATTGGTATTTTATAACCTATCCAAATTAAATTTAGCAAGCGTTCTATGCGATAATATAGATATTTGCAGTTGGTCGGGCTGATGGATACTATATACATACATACTCTGCTCAGTAGGTTCACAGATTAAAGGTTTTATCCCGTATATGCGTTTAACGATTTGTTTTTAACAAAGTAAAATAATTACAAACGCTTCATTCTAAGTTTAAAAATATAATGCAATGTATTAAAAATAAATATCAAGCCACTTATTGAACTTTTTACTATGCCACAGATCTTTTTAGGTAAAACCTGAAGGTTTTTTCTCCATTTGAAAAATATTAGTATATTTAAAAAAATAATTACACAATACCTTTTCTTCAAAATGCAAAAACAACACTTTCTGGCCTGTAGCGGGTAAATATTTAGTTTAAAATATGCCGCTTTTGTTGAGATATATAGTACATTTTATGGGCATTCCGAAAACATGCGCAGCTGAAAATTGACGATTTTTTATTTATGACGTTCTTGAAAGGAGCGAGCGACACGTCTTGTATATTTTACGTTGCTAGCAATATTCATTTGCCTTTTCTTCTAGATTTTTTGCGCTTTGTTAAAAATAACAATCAAATTACGGCCAAATAGGCTCGAACCCAGAAACTCGGAATTCGCGAATCGGAGTTCGCGACACTAACCACATGACCACAGCTCGCTGGATTTGGGAGCCTTAGTGAGCACTTTAAAAACAAAATTACATTAAAAAACACGTAATACACACTTATTTTTCCCCTTGTTCGTCGGATACAAGACTTGGCAAAGGATGTTTTCTCTCCTTTCTTATGAATAAACTTTTCTTTTCGATTACCGAGTCAAAGTGTCAATTTGTTGGTTTAACTTTAAACTGTGAAATGTTTTTCGCTGAAAACGAGTTTGATGTTTTCTTTTATCGTAAACATTTCCGTTAAAATGTTCATTACGGGCACTGTTCCTATTCTCGTTTTATTTATACAATTTTTTTTATATTTAAACACATTAACATTTTAATATCATCTATTTTGAAATACAGAATTATTAATGCAATTTTATACTAAAAATTGAGAAAATATCCAATATTTATTTATTTATTTTTGTTACAGGTAAGCATCGCCAATGATTAGTATCAAAGTTCATAAATACTTGGTGTGTATGGTAAGTAGATAAATTTATAATTTTGTCGTTTATCATATATGTTGATTAAATATTGAATCACAATATCAGCCGAATATATATATATATATATATATATATATATATATATATATATATATATATATATATATATATATATATATATATATATATATATATATATATATATATATATATATATATATATATATATATATATATATATATATATATATATATATATATATATATATATATATATATATATATATATATATATATATATAAATGTATATATATTTAATTTATTCATTGAACTTCTTCTGCACAAAAAATATATATTAACGGACTTTTTACTTGGAATATTTTTTTTCGATCAACCAAAAACAATTTAGTGATAGGTGTCAATATTTCAATGTAGTCAATGTCGACAAAAGTTAGTGAGTAGATGCTGTTTGTATATAAGTAAAATGAAGAGCAAAAAAATAACTTACAATGTATAGAGTGACAGTATTAGCAATGGGTGAGAAAATCAAAGACATTCAATCATTTAGAAATCTGGACCATATATATTTTTTTAAATGTATATCTTTTTTTTGCATACATGTTTTTTCTGGGTCTTATTTGTTGAACCATAGTAGGATCAAAGTTGGACGTAAGAATATCTAAATTTGCTTAGAGCGGTAATATGGAACTTTGCGTCGATAGCATTTCTTTTTCGTATCCTTTTCAAGTCGACGTGTGCTTTGGGTTTTATTTTAAATTGGGCGTGACACGTTTCACAGCCTCTTCTCCGCGTCGATCATAATTTGGACACACTTTTGTACTTTTGTTTTGTATTCTTTTTAAGAGTACGTTGAAATTCACTTGGCGAGTCTTTTTGTATTTATGTATGGGCGGATTGGGTACAACATCAATCGAAAAGCCTCACACCGGTGCGCGGTGGGTCACAGTTCGTGAGAGAGAATTTTTCGTACGAACAATATAGTAATATGTACGTCAGCTAACGAATAACCCTGCCAACGAAAAAGTCTTTCATATTCAATTCTCAAACATGTGTTCAGTATAACTGTTTTCGGTTTAATTCTGATTCTCCCTTTTCAAATTGTCAAAAACACTTGCTCAAGGTTTTTTCATTATTTGAATACATTTTGGAAATTAATCTCTTTTTTATTTTAAGTTATACTTAGTAAATACCAATATATCTGAAATAAATATTTATGAAATAGTGGTATTTACTAAGTTAAAATTATTAAATTAAACATAGATAAAATTTTAATCAAAGTGACTGCCAAATCTATTTATAAAATTTCTCACACTTGACAAAATACTTTTTTGTATTATCCAATGAAAAAAAAACGATATTCTTTACTCTCAATACGGGTTATTTTTTAATGTAATCATAAATTTTTAAAGTTTTTCAGGACTTTGTGTTCTCGGATTAATACCCAATTTACTGTAATTTTTTAAATTCAAGTTTACCTTGGTATTTATAATTTTTTTTTCTAAAAATCGATTGTGACTCGTCCCATGAAGCTTCACGTACGGTGTTTGAAAATGATGCAGAATGCATGGAAATAAATGTCACAATAGATTTTTAGAAATAGTGGTATTAATTAATTAAAAAATAAACTCTTTATATCTTCTGTATAACGGTATATATATTTTTCAATTTTAACCTTCTTAAATTTGCAAAAAAAATATTAATTTTTAAATTAAGCTTTGATGAGTTTTTAATTTTAGTGCCGTTCTTTTACATAAGAGACATCGTTTTATGATTTTCATTAAATAATTTTAATTATATAATGAAAACAAAATCGTTGTTTTCTTATTTAAGGGCACCGTAAAATACTTGCTTCAAAAGGGTTTCATCTCCAAAACAGTTTGATGACCGCCGGCTTAATTAATCTCAGGATGTGTGGTATAGTGTTAATATTAAAAAAATCCTTTGAAAATATTATCCACTGCACACGAGCCATACTGTTAGAAAATTGGATAGATGAGTAGTCCACTTGCAAACCACGTTATGTTAAAAATTAAGTTTTTTAGCCTTAGGTAAAAAAATATATATTAACATCCATATTTAACATAATCTGCCAAAATTCGTTAAGTTAGTGATGAAATGGAATAGAAAAATAAATACTCTTGCAAAACACGCTATGCCACTTTAAATTTCGCAAAAATCTCTCAAAAAATCTCGAATCGGTAGAAGATTTAATCTTTATAACATTAAACAACTTTGTTTTAACCACTTTTTTATTATTGGTACACTTTATCCTACCGGTTTTAACAAGAACCTTGTCATCATCAGGGTTTATTAAATTCTAAAACATTAAAATCCACAATTGAATTCCCTTACCAAAAACGAGGGAAGTTTTGTTTTTGGTAAGGGAATGTAATTGAGTATTTTAATGTTTTATAATTTAATAAACCCTGATGATGACAATGTTCTTGTCGAAACCGGGGTAGGTTAAAAAGTGTACTAATAATAAAAAAGTGGTTAAAACAAAGTTGTTTAGTTTTATAAAGTTTATACAATGTGCCACAAAGTATCTGCGAAAAACATTCAAGAAAAGAAGATTTAATAAACTACCAATTGCCGCCATTGACTAAAAACTTAATTCTTTAACATAACGTGGTTTGCAAGCGGACTTCTCATATCGCTCACTCCTTTCAAGAACGTCATAAATCAAAAAACATGATTTTCCAGGAGAACGTTTTTAAAGTTTAAAAATATAATACAATTTATTAAAAATAAATATCAAGCCACTTATTGATCTTTTTACTGTGCAACAGACATTTTTAGGTACAACCTGAAGGTTTTTTCTCATTTGAAAAATATTTAGTTTATTTAAAAAAATAATAAAAACAATACCTTTTCTTAAAAATGCAAAAACAACACTTTCTGCCCTGTAGCGGGTAAATATTCAGTTTAAAATTTGCCGCTTTTGCTGGGATATAGTACATTTTTTGGGCATTCCGAAAACATGCACAACTCAAAATTAACGATTTTTGATATATGACGTTCTTGAAAGGAGTGAGCGATATGTATAACTATAAGCAATGTTTCATTTTGATATTGGTGCGGGCAAAAAAGCCCGTTTTCCCGGCAATGTTTATTTTTCCATTAATTTAATGTGTTTCCTTAGTGTCGGATATTCTGAAAATCCCTATTTCGCGGTTGGAAAGACTAATTATTATACATCACTGCTGGGAGTAGTGCCGGGAGGTTGGTTGGAAGTAGGCACCCGGCAATACCAGTCCGGAAGCGATAGTAGAACAATCGTGGCGAGGAATAACCATCAATCATGTTCCTTAACACACATTGAAACTAAGCCGCTCTAATAACGTTGCCGTATTTATTTTCGAGTACCACCTACTTTATCAATATTTGTCTGACGAACATTATCACTTAAGGCTCTCGTAATTTAATTTACTCGTGCGTTTCGTGAATTATTGTTTCTTTGAAATAAGATTATTATTACATATAACCACAATTTGTACTAATTTATTTGATTTAAGTTTAGTACTGAAATTTATTGGTGGAAGTGCATTTTAAAGAATGAAATAACAACTACATATGTAATTATTTCCACATTAATTTTATTTGACCAGCAACCGGGTTTCGTCGTTACCGACTCATCAGACTGGTTTGATGATGTCGGTGACGACGAAATAAAATTTGACCACCACTGACACCAGTCTGATGATGTCGTTTACGACGAAACCCGGTTGGTGGTCAAATAAAATTCATGTGGAAAAAATCACTCAGTTGTTATTTTATTCGACTAATTTATTTGTTTACTTATTTAATTTTACTTTTGACATAATGATATCACAATTAAAAAAATAAACAAAATCGTTTAACCCGCTTGTCAGTAGTTTTTTTACAAGGTTAATTCATAAGCGTATTATATGTAAATATTTTATATATTTTTTTCGGAAATTTTGAAACAATAATTAGTAAAACATAACTAAATCGTGAAATTTAAAAACTAAGCCTCATATTTTCATAGTAAATTGAGGACATTGAGGAAATTAATATATTTTCCAAAAATAATTGGTTTGGCTTTTAACCCCTAACATATACGAGTATGTAAAAATAATGAAGCAGTACAAAGTTAATTTCGAAACCATTAGTCGAAATTTCGATTTAGTTTATCGTTCAATTTGACGAAAAAAAATCGCATTATTATTCCAAAAAGAGTGTTAATACCTTTCCATGTAATATGTTTTTTGTTCGCCATTATTTTCATCGATTCAAACCCCGTAGAAATGGTATTTTCTTATTCCTTTCAGCGACTCAAAAAGTTTCCCCGAAGTCGTGTTTTGTATTCAATTTATATTACAAATCGAAGCCTTATTCTATCTCTTATTCCGCCCTTGTGGTCTTCATACTTCAAAGGCTCTATTCATCTCTTTTATTTATTAACTGTCGGAGGCCGGGCATTGGACTCGCAAGGAAACCGAGAAAATCATATTAGGACCACCCGATCGCTCTTAACTCTTAAACTGCTCCTCGTTTTTTTACACCCTGGATTATCTACCCATTCTCACCCCTCTCCGGGGGGAGTTGGATTTGTTTTAGGGGTGTTAGATAAGTTCCCAAGTTTCCAAAGCTTCCCAAATACATGAGCTGCTTCTGAGAGCAGACGAAAGTGCTCCGTGTTAATATTTTTGAGTTTGCGTTTAAACGTACTTAATTTAATTTGTGAAGACTTGATTTCCAATTAAGCGTTATCAAGGAGCTTAGGACGCTTTTAGCTTACTTAGGTTAAGTTCTCTTTACTTAGACTTGCGCCTTTTGAGGTTAAGCTTACAGAACTATAAATTGTTATTATTTACCAAGTGCGAATATATAATACTTAGTTTGTAATACTACGAATGCAAAACAACTTCAAAGTAAATTACACTTTGATGATAATAAAAAACGGAATTTATGTACCGCTTTTTTTCCGAAAATAACAATCAAAAGCTGTTTATTTTCCATTCTTATTTTTTATCTTAAAAGCATCTCCTTTAGATATTTGTCTGCTCGTAGGATAGTAAGAATACATGAAAAATACCCATTGAAAATAAATATTTCTTGACTTCGTTTTACAATTGGAGGGAATCGAACAAGCGATGATCGCATTGTACTCAATTACATAATTGCATTGAAGTTTATTTTTGATAATGATTTGAAATACTGCAACAAAATAATGGGGTAATTTATATTTTTTCGCTTAAAAACTGAATTATTTTTATTCACAACAATTTAAGTGTGTCCAGATACTTGGTCCCAATTCTGGGTTTTTTCCATTATGGAGCTATTTTTAATTTCATTAATTGATTCGGTAGTCACTTTGTAGTAAAATCTACCTAGTTTAAATTTAAGTTTCACTTGGTAAATACCACTGTTTACCAAGTTGACCATAAATTTACGGTATTTATCAAGTAAAACTTATATTTTGAAATGTGTTATTTTAACTTTTTTTGTTCAGTTCCGATGTTTCATGGGTAAAGACGTAATTATACGTTTTCTCACTGTGATTATTGATTAAACTCATCTCGAGTTTTATGATTAAAATTTATAATTTAGTTTTTAAGAATAAGATTCTCGTAACAATGGCTGTCCCGTATCCTGTATTTGTCTTCGTAAATTTACATTTTACGCCTTCTCTACACTGTGATTACATGCTTAACCTTCCTCTCCCGGTGATATGTATTTCCTACAACTCGACTTTTAAAATGAGAATATCAAAATGAAAAATTATACACAAATAAATTATCTGGTCAAATTGTAAGCTTAAATAATACAAATGAAAATTATATTTTCTGGCATTTCTCATGTGTGTGATTATAATCCAGGATTCGGACCTCACATACTACTATAAGAGTTTCTGCTCGATAAAAAAGCTTCTTTTTTTATCTCACCAATAGATGTCTCTAGTGAAATTCTAGTGATTCAAGAATAGGTAATGTTTCAGAATTGGTTCATATACATATATATATATATATATATATATATATATATATATATATATATATATATATATATATATCTTTATATATATATATATATATATATATATATATATATATATATATATATATATATATATATATATATATATATATATATATATATATATATATATATAGAACTTCCAAGTTAAAGTTATCACTTAAACCAGCTTATAACGTTTGTCAGCCCCGTAAATGCCCAGGCTTCCATATTCTTCTTCATCTTTGATGAGATGTCAAAAAATAATGGGTACAAAATACATCACCGGTGCACACAGAAGTTTTTAGCACCGCAAGGGAAGGGTTAAGCAACGATATCTTAACTACAGCTTGGTTTTCTCCATTTCAGTTCGTAATTTCAGTAAAATTGGTCAATTTTGCATTTTTTGTGATGCTATAAGCGCTATTTGTTCGTAATATGCTGTTACAAAACCCCCTCTAAGTAGAACAATACGATGATAGATGATGAAGAGCGGTGAATTATATCATTTGTTTAAATTACTCGGCATAAAAAATGCCCGGTAATGTTTAATGTTCATAATACGTGGGTTTGAACTTTGCTTAAGTTCAAACTCACGTATCAATTAAAAATAATTAATAGAAAGATATTTTCATGGACTTCTCAACTAAGATGATAAGAATATGGATGTCTTTGCATTTGCCGCCTCCGTAGTGTAATGGTCAGCACGCTCGGCTACCGTTCTGGAGGTCCCGGGTTCGATTCCCATGGGGGTCAAATAAATATAAGTGTTTTTTTTTCACTCTAATATATTTTCGATATAACCCTGAACTGGTATTTGAAGCGGAGGGCTGATCACCTTTCCTTTGTGTGTTAACGATCAAGATAACACTGCGTTTATATAATGCAGTGCCCTATGCACCATTGGGGTGCGGATAACGGCTTGAAGAAAAAAAGCATTTGCAGGACTTACTGATCACTTTATGCACGTGTTTCATTCACCATTTTCCCCCTGATTGACAACCACACTAAAAATATTCAAAATCTGAAATCTTCTAAAGTTAGTCACCGATTGCTTTAAAATTTTGACACAACGTTCTTTTTAAATACGCTTGTGTTTTACGTGTTTTACATGTGTCAGGTAAACACATTTTTTTTTAAATACTGTTATTGACCGTAATGGCAACGTTATATGTTGGACATTATAGCAACATACCCAGTACTAAACATCGATCATGACGGACAACCTACTTCTTGACAGAGGCTTATATATTGTATACTTACAAGTATTATAAAATAAAACATATTAGAGATGTGTATTTTCTCTTGTTTCCTTTCCACTTCACCAGACTAAGAAACAGCAACGCTTGGCCGGTTACAGCTGGTGTCGAACGTAAATATAATTTACTTATCTGTATATTTAAAGGGTTAATTTTTCCAGCCATAGTCTGTATGTATTGTAGATTTTGCTAAAGTAGATTTTTACTTCTGTTTTATATATTGGTAAAACCGTGGTATCATTCTGGAGTCTCGGATGATTATTTAAAAAATAATATTTCAGCACTCTTACGTCGATATTTTATGTTTTTTTTAATGTAAAAACCATGGTGGTGTTTAGAAATCTCGGATAATTTTGAAAATAACTTTTTACCATCCTCTTGTATGTCTGTATTTATTTGAGTAGTCCACTTGTAAACCACATTGTGCTAAAAAATGTTTTTTAGCCAATGGTGCCAATCAGTAGAATATCAAATCTTCTACCGATTTGAGCTTTTTTGAGAGGTTTTTGAAAGTGAACTATCGATTGGCATAGTTTTCCAAGAGTATTGATTTTTCTATTCTATTTTATTCCTAACTAAACGAGTTTTGGCAGATCATATTAAATATGGACGTTAATATTTTTATTTATTGATTTGGCGTTTAGTTTGTAGAACTCCATTTTAATTTATGTATTCATTTTTATATGTTCATTAATATTAATTTTAATGTGTTTTTTTTTTATTTAATAAAATACAATTTAGTAGACTCAAAAAATCTGTGTTTGGTTTCAAAATTAATACATAAGTTAATATTTTTAATTTTCTATCTATTGGCGCCATTGGCTAATAAACTTAATTTTTTAACAAAACGTGATTTGCAAGTGGACTCTCATTTTGAAAATAATATTTTACCACTCTCTTTTATGGCCATAAATGAAGTTTTTTTAAATGTAAAAATCGTGGTATTGTTCAGAAATCTCGGATAATTATTTTGAAAATAATATTCTAGCTCTCTCTTAAAGGATGTTGATATTTGAAGAGCAACTCAATGTTTGCGGTTTATTAACCTGCAGTGTGGGAGGTTAGACTTGGGATTACAGCATCGAAGTGTCTGTAAGGGTTGTTTTCGCACGTGTTATGTCGGTCCAGCAACCTTCACCCCTGCCGGGGGTGGATTCTAATACAAGTTCAAACATTATAAACTTTTTCTCCCCCCGGATCGTGTTCCCGCGCGATTAACTGGCATTAGCTACGCGAGGCACAACTTGATACAAACTTGAGACGCAACTTTACTCACTGAGCTATAAATGGCATCTTATTGTCAGCCGAAAGGAGGAAATATAATTATTACCTATATAACTTTTTAACAAGAATATTTTTCAAAGATTTATTTTCATAAGCAAAACACTTTTGAAATATAATACCTAGCATTAAAAGAAAACGTGTCGTCAGCATGAAACTCGCGTCACTATTGTATAAGAACTACAGGTAGTGCCTGAAGAAAACTGCACCTCTAAAATAAAAATATGTTTGTAATATTTAATATTTTCATCGGATAACCTTCTTTCATTTTTTTTTACATTTATTTACTTCATAAAAGCAAAAGTTTGTGGTTTTATTAAAATAAGTAAACTTGAAGATACTTTAATACAGATTTTTTGCTGATTATTTAGAATAGGATGTTAAGTACTGTTTTTCAAACGGACCTCATCCTTAAATGTAAGTTACGAATCCTAACGAATTACCTAGTTTTGAATGTACGTTAAAGTGTATATTTAAAAAAAATTACGGTTATTGTTACTATGGTAATGTTTATATATATATATATATATATATATATATATATATATATATATATATATATATATATATATATATATATATATATATTTTTTTTTTTTTAATTAGGGTTTTATAGATGGTTTTAAATATCAAATATGATATATTTTCTCAGCTGTTCGGTTGAAAATTACATTTTTCTGCCTTATTATTTCCTTATGTAACGAAAGTCCTACTTTTTTATGTTTCAATCGCCATTCTTGAGACCGTCATCAGAAATTTATGTTGAATTTTTTGTATAATTTGACGAATATCATGTGTCAATAATCAATTGGGAGAAAGGACAATTGAAACACCGCGGTATAATAACTCTCTTTCAGAAAAAATACTCTTAGATTTATAGCCTTTGACGATTTAACCGTTATAATATTAAACTAGAATACTATTAAAGGTAATCATGTAATCTGGCAAGAGTTAATGAAATTTAAATGTTTTAATGTTTGGTTGACATATAAAAATTTAACTCTTGTAGAATAACACATTTTGAGTTTATTAAAGTCAACACGACTGGTTTCGAAAACTATAGATATAATTTTTGAAACTTGTCGTATTTACATTAATAAGTTCAAAAGTGATTTATCTTATATAAGTGTTTTATTTTTATATTAAATCATCATGTTATTCCACAATATTAATCAGTAAATAATAATTATGAAATGGAAAATCACAAAGTTAGTGCTTTAAATATAAATTATATTAATTATGTTTGAATTCATTTATTTGAAGCAATTTCTCTCAGTAAAAAAAAATACGATTCGGAATAACTTGCAGCCATTATTGACCGATGTAATCATGTCTATTTCTATTATAGATTGTGTGAGGTATCCAGTATTCAGTATCCAGTTAACGTTTGCTCAGAATAAGAGACAAGTTGATGATTTGGACTGTCCAGCTGTCACCATGTCACTCATTACTTCTAATCAAACTCGTATCAATTATTCCGTGAAGTGTTGATCAGAGACCAGTGGCGTACCTCTACTGACCTATATAACAACAAACAACATAAGTAACTACTTACTAGTTATCGAATATAGAGAAGATAAACTTAAGAAAAGTAATTTTAATTTATTTTTTATTTTTTATTGTATTTAATATAGTAGCAAAATTTATTATAATTTAAATAATTTGCTCGCCATTTCTATTTTTAACATATCGCTCACTCCTTTCAACAACGTCATATATCAGAAATCGTCAATTTTCAGTTGTGCATGTTTTCGGAATGCCCAGATAATGTACTACATCCCAGCAAAAGCGGCTTATTTTTAATATAATATTTACCCGCTATAAGGCAGAAAGTGTTGTTTTTGCATTTCGAAGAAAATGTATTGTTTAATTATTTTTTTAATACACTAAATATTTTTTAAATGGAGAAAAAACGTTCAGGTTTAGCCTAAAAAGATCTCTTGCACAATAAAAGGTTCAATAAGTGGCTTGGTATTTATTTTCAATACATTTTATTATATTTTTAAACTTTAAAAACGATCTCCTGAAAAATTAGGTTTTTTAATATATGACGTAGTTGAAAGGAGTGAGCGATATATTAAAACATGTTACTCTCCAATAAAGAGACTTAGCTCTTTTGCTTGGAGAGGGACTTGTTTCTTATTTGCTTATGAATGATTTAAAAGTCTTTTCCCCTATGCATTATTTATTATGTGTTTTTTTTACCTTGATTTACATGTATAAAAGGTATTTAATTTATTTTTAAGAATTTCAATTTCTTTTACCTAAAAAATATCTGTACGTATGTATTTATTTATAAGGAATATCGGAAATATCAAATAATTGATTATCCACATTAATGCCACGAATAGGGAAAAATTGTGACGCGATCATGTGTGACATTATAACGTTCTCAGAGCGAACCTTTGCAGCGTAATAAGAGCGCCGCACATGATTGATCAGCGCACAGGGTGGAAATGCATCAATACTAATGCAAATAGAACTTTGACGACGAAATATAAAGCCAGCATAGTAAAATACTATTTTTTGGATGGCGAATTTTTCTGAATGAATTACGATTTTTATTAATGTTAAAGTATTTAAAAGTATTCATATATGTAGTCTAGTATTGGAAATGGAATGAAACGGAAGAGGCCTCTATCCAGCAGTGGAGGACAGAGGGCTCATGAAGAAGAAAAAGAAGTCCATTACTGTGCCGCGTACTACAAATAATTAAAATAATATCTTCTTAATGAAAATACTAAATCAAAATTATCAGCACGTTGTCGAATGTTTTTAAATGAAACTTTTTTAAACATTAGGTACAAAAATTTACTCATTGTATTGTGCGTCTATGCTTTTTATGAATTAAGTTTTTCACTTAAGTATTTCTCATATTATTTTTTGACATCTCATCAAAGGTGTAGAAGAATATGGAATCTGGGCAATAACGGGGCTGACGACCGTCATAGGCTGGTTTAAGTGATAACATTCACCAATTCCACCTATTTTTGACAACCACACTACTCAAATTCTTGGAAGTTCTATATATACATATATGAACCAATTTAAAAACATTTTTCTTGAATCACTAGAACTTTACTAGAGACATCTATTGGTGAGATGAAAAGAAGCTTTTTATTAAGTAGAAACTCTAATAATAGTATTTGAGGTCCGAATCCTGGATTATAATCACACACATGAGAAATGACGGAAAATATCATTTTCATTTTTTTGAGCTTATAATTTGACCAGTAAATTTATTTACAACATTTTTAGTGTGTCCAACACGTGTACTTGTACTTGTTCACAAATCTGGATTATCTCCAATTATAGGAGTTATTTTTCATATTAATATGAAAAATATCTCCTATAATTGGAGATAATCCAGATTTGTGAAAAAGTATTTGGACACACTCAAAATGTTAAGTATTTCTTATGGAATTATAATATAATACTACGGCACTGCGCAAAGTTGATTGAAGTTTCTATAAATGGCCGAATTCCCACAAATATAAAATGGCCGTTCCAACTGTCAAACTATCATCACAACTTCTAATTAATACCGCAAACGTTAAATTGATTAACTTTATTCGAAACTTGAACGGAACGGAATGAATTCGTGAATCGACCTCATTTGTATTCGTCGCAATGTTATGATTATCAAAGTATGTATCTATCAACATATTAATATGTTATAGATATGTAACTTAACCAACTCTGCGGTTTAATGGTTTAGCTATTGTGCTGGAGATCCCGGGTTCGACTCCCAGGGGAGGGGTGGAAATAAATATTAGTTATTTTACACTCAAATATTTATTTAACACTACCCTGGACTGGTGCACAGGAGTAATCCCCATGCCTTCATGTAAGTAACAATCAAGATAACACTGCGTCAATATGATGCAGTTCCCTATGCACCATTGTGGGAGGATAAGAGTAGAAGAATATTTTTTTTTACTATTAAGGTACCTTCGTATTTTATATCGTAACTATGTAGTAAAGGATGAGATCGTGATTCAAGATGAAGTGTTTAATTCTATTTTATATTTTTTGCCTATTTTTAAAGCCTAATTACTTAATTTATCCATATCCGCTGCCTTTGTGAAGAATATTGAGTCTATAAAGTGTCCTGAAGCCCTTCTGCTGGCTGCAAACTCTTTTGCATTTTCTGGCTACCCAATCAGTTCAGGACCACGTTTCGAAGTTCATACAAGGATTGGCGACGGATCGCAAAATGCCTTACAAAAGAGGCAAGCTTTATAAAGGCTCTCGGGAGAAATGCGGAGTGCATTGCCTAGCCAAATGAATCGCTTTTTATTGACGACAGTTGTGACCATGGGTTTCTGCATCCCTCACTTAGCGTTCCTTACAAAGTTAATCCACCAAACGCTTACTTGGACTATTCTTAAGATAGAGTTTACCTCTGCTCTGGGCCCTTGTAGGGTTCCATGTTCCAAAGTTCAAGAGATCGGGATTAATGTAGACATTGTTTAGGAAGCATTTGGTCTGCACCGAGCACAAATCCAATCTCCAGACACCCTTTATACTATAAAATTTTGAGTGTGTCCAAATACTTGTTCACAAATCTGGACTATCTCCAATTTCTACTTCCATATTCTTCTTCATCTTTGATGAGATGTCAAAAATAACCCTTTATACTGTTGAATGTAGTGCCTGCGAGTCCTAAACGCAATCCTAGTCCTTTCAGATGGTTTCCATTTTACGTTGTGTACATTCCCAAACAACTTGAAACTCTCGACCCTTTATGTAATCTGGTCGCTCAACGCCAAGGGTTTTTGGGCATCTAGACTCGAGCTGTTACACAAAACATACGTTTTTTAAACGCATATTTTGAACCCCATGTGTGTGAGGTGCAATTAGGTAAGATGCTATGGAAGACCCTTCTATGTAGATCATCTATTACGACGGTATTACATAAAAAATATTAAAGTGATCTTTCTTTTAGGCATTATTCCAGTACACGCTTTACTTCTTTAGCTAGTATACTATCCTTTATTGTGTTTGAAAACATAATATGTCGTAATATTGTGTTCGAAATATAATTTCTCTTGTATTGTAAATTATCAATAGGACGATGCTAGCTTCTTAATAATCTTTACTAATTTTTTTCATTAAGAATAAAACTTTTATCGAAGTTTTATTAAAACCAATGAATACCTACGCATATGACTGAATTATTTAAAAAAAAATATAAATAATAATTAAAAGATAAATTACTGAATAATATTAACGGATGAACCTTCAACTTTATGCGATTTCACAAACACTTCTGAGAAATAAAAACAAATATTCTTTGTTTTAATATCACCTCTAGCTTTGTTATTTAATTTTTAATAACATGATAATAATTTTTATCTTTAATAAATGCTGTTGTTTTTGTTGCGTAGGACGAATTTTTATTACGATTTGATTAATATTAAAATTTATGAAAATACGTTCGGTAAATTCATATTTTAATCAAAAGATTGTAGAGTTTTTATCTTTAAAATATTTTACCAGTTAAAAAAGTTATTTTTTAAAAACTAACTAGTCAAATATTTTTGTAAAAAAAATATATATATATTTTTGGGTCTATTAAGTGAAAGTGTTTAACAATTGATTATTTTTAACCAGATTTTTCTAATGAGAACAATTGCCTGTGTAAGACATTTTAAAAGCGTAATCCGATATGTATTCATCCTTAAAAGTCAAACAAATAACAAAGTTAAACAAATAACAAAGTTAAACAAATAACAAAGTTAAACAAATAACAATGAAATAAAAAGCCAACTGTCACGAAAGTATAACGAAAAATGGGTATTTTCCAAAATTCTCATTATCACTCGAATTATTCTACACAACGAATTCAGTTGCGATTGTTTAAATTTTTTGCAAGCTATATTTATTTATTTATTAAACCCCCCTGGGAATCGAACCCGGGACCTCCAGAACGGTAGGCGAGCATGCTGACCATTACACTACGGAGGCGGACGAATAAATATAAGTGATTTTTTCACTCTAATATTTATTCAATATTACACTGGACTGGTACCTGAAGTGGAGGGCTGATCACCTTTCCTTCATGTGTAATCGATCGAGATAACACTGCGTTTATATGAAGCAGTGCCCTATGCACCATTGGGGTGCGGTAAGGGTTTTATTATATTATATTATATTTATTTCTTTCTTTTTCAAAACATATTACATACATAAATCATATATACAATATTCCCGATGAGTAATTTCTATTCCATAGTTTGGGACATGGGATTAAGGTTAACAAGACTGGAATTTTAGTTATTTACTAAAAAATGTTTTAAAAAGATAAAAACTTAGTATACTGTGAATATGATATGCATTATCTTTTGTTTTGAAAGTATTTTTCTTTATTTATTTTAAATTAATGTTTTACTTAGTAAATACCTCTATTTCTTAAAATCTACTGTGACACGTGCTTCGAATTGAAAATGATGCGGAATGCATCGAAACACGTATCACAGTAGATTTTAAGAAATTGTGGTATTTACTAAGTAAAACATTAATTAAAAATAGATTTTACCACAAAGTGACTGCCGAATCAATTAATGAAATTATTTTTCTTTAAACTGGTTATAAACAGTCTCACAGAATACTAGAATTAGCAAGGCAAAATATTGGGCATTTAATGTTCGATATATTACACAATGTTTGATACGGTAATATTAAATAAAATATATCCTCATATTGTTCATAATCGATGCAACATGCGGAATAAGTCTCCTGGTTTTAGAATGCACTTTACACATGAATATGCATTTCTCGTTTTTAATCCGAATACAATATTCGGTAAGACTGCACTTAATTTCGCCCTCACATCGAAATGTGCATACCGTTTGCATTCTGCCGGGTGGTATGAGAGATATTGGTATTTTAGTTATTGCTAAGTGCCCCTCTGATAGGTCCTGGGGTCCCTGCGCACGGATCAGGACTAATTCCATTCGCCACGTTTGTTCGCCACGTGCGGGGCGGCAGTACGCAGTGACACGTGCGTGGGGGCCCTAACCACTCGCCGTCGCGCCCCCATATGGGTAATCAAAGAGTAAAATTGTGCATAGAGAACTGGCATGACACATCAATGTTATATAAAATCTATACATCAAATAATCATACACATAAAAAATTATCATAAAAAAATTGTGGCAACCTACATATTCAATGATTTCTCCGTAGATATCCGGATTTCGCAGTTATGCCAATTCGTATATTTTAAACTAGGATTATACTTATATACATGCAACATTTTGAGTGTGTCCAAATACTTGTTCACAAAATCTGGATTATCTTTATATTATTTTTTGACATCTCATCAAGATGAAGAAGAATATGGAAGTAAGAATTTGAGTAGTGTGGTTGTCAATAATGGGTAGAATTGGTGAATGTTACACGTGTGTAAAGTGATCACTTAAACCAGCCTATGACGGTCGTCAGCCCCGTAAATGCCCAGACTTCCATATTCTTCTTCATCTTGATGAGATGTCAAAAAATAATATATACATGCAAATCGTTTGCCGTTAGTGAGGGCCTTATATACGATAAATAACAAATTAACTTTCTTTAAACCGAGTTGACAATTAACGTTATTCTTTTTTTTGCTTAAAATACCGTTTTGTACTGATAAAATAAGTTTATATTCGAAATAAATGTATGATTTTGAAAGGGAAAGAGTTATTGAACGGTGTATTCTTAAAAAAGTGTAATTCCAATGCAAAGATAAGTCTTGCTTCTAAGTGCAGCTGATCGTATTTTGATTGCGGCTTCCTCCTGAGGTTATTAAGGTTAAGTTAGGCTAGGTTAATTTAATATTTGTATTCATAAAAGTTTTTATACATATTTACACATTGATTTGAAAAAATCGCTTACATCAGAGCGGTATTTTACTAACTCGATTTTATTTTTCATTTACAAAAGTTGGTAAAACCAGTGTAAAGAAATTCCCATTCCCTCTACTTTCCCGCTCCCAGTACGACATACTGGGAACAGGGACCACGTACTCACTGAGTACTGAGTACGTTTAATCACTTAAATAATAGTACACGGACTATACAATATAATTCAAGTCAACAAATGGTCAGTCTTGTGGTCAAGACGCGTATTGACGTCACACTTGTTGGCTAATGATGAAATATAGCTTTATCTTTCTTTTGTCTTTACAGTTAAACTCCTGACATTCTATTGTAATATTTTCAAAAAACAACTAAGAATACCTTATTACCAAATATGTTTTTATACAGTGGAACCTCTCATAACGAGTGATTCGCATAACGAGCAAAAAATGTAAAAAAGTAGCTCCCTTAACGAGTGAAGTTTCGCATAACGAGTTACAGAGAAAGGGCAAGTACCTTTTTCACGAAATTCGTTTGTGAGTCGTGACTTCCGTACCAGTAAAAACAAAAAATTGTTCTATTCTGAATATTATTGATATTCAAAGCATTTTCTTTGTGCTTAGTCATTTTTACTTATTAATTTTTTTTTACAAAAATGTTAATAATATTAGTATATTATATAATATTAGTATGTTAATAATATTAGTATATTATATATTTTTTACAAAAATGTTAATAATATTAGTATGTTACTCACCGAGATTTTTATGTCTACCGGTTTCGAGACGTGCCCGTCTCTCCGTCAGGACAATCACTACCACAGCATGCAAACAATACCACCCTTCACCACCATAGCACCATTTACACACTTAAAACTTGGTTATATACTAATACTATTTAACATTTTTGCAAAATAATAAATAAGTACAAAAATGTTCGCTTAACGAGTAAGATTCTGGAACGAATTACGCTCGTTATGAGAGGTTACACTATATATTCAACAAATGTCTATTTAACAAATTTGTATAATGATTCTATCAAATGTGTAGATTTGTGCATGTATATAGGTTTCCATTTGGAAATAATCACGGGTTTTTTATTTTTATTTTATACGTGATTATTTTACTCGTATATGCATTCTGATTAAAACTGTGACGTCAGAAATATAATAACATCTGCGTATGACATTGCCTGTTATTATACCAGTATGATTCTCCGTATTCACAATCAGAAATAACCTTTCGCATCGAGTCTTTGATAAGATTGTAAATGTAATAATAATACACAGTGGTAATGCATGGAATTAAAGTGCACATGTACACACATCTACTCTTTGATTACAATATTGCGTAACCTCCCACCTCTCATTAATAATAGTTAGAAGGACCCCACGAAAAATATGTCACGGGCTTAAATTCAACCACGCGTTTGCAAGAGACATTTACTTTCAATAAAAGCTTCCCAATATTGTATTCATTTAATATTTAAAATAATAGTAATACGGACATTTTTACGAAATATTAAAATTGGAAAGGCGATTTTATAAGTCCGTGTACAAAATTATCTTTATTGTTGTATTTTGTATTTTTTTTAGCGGCAAGCATTATTTTACTTCAATTTATTTTAATACTCTATCAAAAACGGTATGAAATATAATTATAAATGCATATTATAACAACCTTAAAATAACATATTGAATGTGTCCAAATACTTGTTCACAAATTTGGATTATCTCCAATTATAGGAGTATTTTTCATATTATTAATAAAAAAGTTTCTGCTCACTAAAAAGTTTCTTTTCATCTCATCAATAGATGTCTCTAGTGAAGTTCTATTGATTCAAAAACTTTTCGAAATTGGTTCATATATATATAGAACTTCCAAGAAATTCAGTAGTGTGGTTGTCAATAATGGGTAGAATTGGTGAATGTTACAGTGTGTAAAGTGATCACTTAAACCAACCTATGACGGTCGTCAGCCCCGTAAATGCCCGGACTTCCATATTCTTCTTAATCTTTGATTAGATGTCAAAAAATAATACCTTAAAATATATTTAAAATATGACATTTCAGCTTCGTTTATGTGTACAATAAGTAGTTAAGTGGAATCCGAAATCCCGGAAAATCTGAACAAGATTTTTTAGAAAAACATACGTAGGAAAACTTTGAAAAAAATACTATCAAATATTGAAAAACATTTATTTTTACATAAAAGTATTAAATATATGGTAAATACCCTAATTTTGTTTAAACTTTTTGTAAAGTTAATAAAGTATACAGTACTGTACCTGTATTGCTACTCAAGTACTATAATATTAGATTGAAATCTAAAATTTCAAAATAATTTAAATTTACCATTAAAGAAACAACGTCATATAGTACTTCATTAATATCGTATATCTTATACTCGTAGTATGTACCGTATTACAAATTTATCGACTAATACCAACTTTTCCACAGCCGAACAGGCCACAGTTCCAATTTGTTTTGATTATCGGGATTATACTGTATTTATGTTGTTAAAAATATACTTAACTTATAAAGTTACATGTATTTTGTTTGTCTTTCTTTTTTTACAAATTATTACAACAAATATATTTAAACGTGATGTTAATGAATGATATAATTAAAGATGTCTTTGAAATCAATTATTGAATCTGATTAAGGCTTAGATCTCAAACAGCATTTTAAGCAATAAAATCAATTACGTCAAATTTTACGTAAAGAAAGAATATTAAGATGCGGTTTATCGTATACTGGGCCTTAATAAAATATATTAATATAACACTCTCCTTATCATTCATCGTTCACTTTGTGTAATACCACTTTAAAATGATATATAGTGGTAGGTATAACACAGAGTGAACGATAAATGATAAGGAGAGTCTTAAATAAATACTTCTAAAAATATATGCATTCTTCACAAATTGTTTTCGCACGAATTATTTCTGAACAAGAAATGGTGAAATATTTTATTTTCAAGCCATATATATATACATATATATATATATATATATATATA
Organism: Brachycentrus maculatus; assembly: GCF_059751285.1. NCBI lineage: Eukaryota > Metazoa > Arthropoda > Insecta > Trichoptera > Brachycentridae > Brachycentrus > Brachycentrus maculatus. The sequence goes on from NW_028280927.1 coordinate 1,071,284, forward strand.
TATATATATATATATATATATATATATATATATATATATATATATATATATATATATATATATATATATATATATATATATATATATATATATATATATATATATATTTATATTTATATATATATATATATATATATATATATATATATATATATATATATACATATATATATATATATATATATATATATATATATATATATATATATATACATATATATATATATATATATATATATATATATATATATATATATATATATATATATTTATATATGTATATATATATATATATATATATATATATATATATATATATATATATATATATATATATATATATATATATATATATATATATATATATATATATATATATATATTATTTCACATCGTATAAGTTAAAATCGCAGATGTTACTTTCTAAAAAGCCATGAGTTAGTTCTCCAGTTTCCAACAGGGCGATATTTTCTCTTCCACAACTAAGCGAATTGAAACACAAAGTTTGTATCGAACTATGTAGGTACGGCTGCCTGATCGACCTAACGTTCGAAAGAGTTCACAAACTTTGACAAACTTCAAATACACTGGTTTTAAAATATACGTAATACGCAATAAATAAACAATTTTCATGAACGTAGTTGAAAACTTTTTGATAAATTGGACTTTGTATTGTTTTTATGTTCTCTGTCGACTTATCGTGCTGAAATAATAATTTATCTGAAGAAAAAATGACAACAGGGCATATAATAACTATAACACATATTAAGGTGTACTCTCAAATTTGCTACGTCAGTACGCGATCAACTGTGCGTGAAGCCACGCGTGTTGTCCGCGTATATTTTAAAAAAAATAATATGAATTGGAATTTGGCGAATATTTTTTTTTATCATTTTTATTTAACTTCCAACCTTTTAATAACTCTATTCTTTTCTAAACAAAAATGGTGTTTAAAGCAAAAATATCAATTACGTTAAATGTTACCTGGGTTTTTACGAAATTTAGTTACGGACTATCTATTATCCCGCCTTAACTATGAGAAGACAACTGATGTAGTGGACATTCGGGTGACATTCACTCACAAAAATAAAATAACAATTTAATTGTTTTTTTTTTCAATTAATTTTATAACTCTCGTGTCATGATCATGACCCTTGAATTTGATATACAGAATTCGATAAATAATAATAACGATGAATTAATTCATACTTTATTAACTTCTCTAATAATTTTCAATATTAAAAAATAAAATATTTTTTTAATTTTGACATCTCAATAAAGGTGAGGACGAAAATGGAAGTCTGGGCATTTACAGGGCTTATGCCCTGTCATTGATGCTGTCACCATGCTGGTGATGTTATTAATTGTTATGTTATTGACTGGTTATCACTTTACACACGTGTTACATTCACCATACTACCCATAATTGCCAATCACTCTAGGAGTTCAAATTTTTGGAACTCCTACATTTATCATAAATCTCAAGACTCTTTATTAGTGAGTTCACTGGAGCCATCTATGGTTGGTTAGAGAAAGCTTTTATTTAATTAGCAGAGACTCTTTATTTATGGTAGATGTATGCAAGATCCTAGCCGGATTATTTAACATACTGGGAAATGCCGTCTGGTCAAATAAAACAGTTTTTTAATAACGGTGAAAAATTAAATTAAAATAATATAAAATGTATCGTAAAATAACAAAATCTTTATCTTTTTTTATTAAATCACCGCTTTATAGAAACTCGACCGTTGTCAATAATTTCTTTTTATTTGTTTGAAAAATTTGTTTGTAGGCATAGCTTTCTAATGTGTTAATATTATGAGTAATTCTTACCTTCCAAAGCTACAATAAAAATCACTCGTAAACGTGTAGAAGCTTTAAAAAAAACTACAATACAATTACCATATCCCGACAATCCAACAATGATATCTGGTCTAAAATTCACAGCCTTCTATACTGTGCGCACCAATTTCAATAAAACATAAGCTAGATTTTATATTGCATCCATAAACACCAAACTTTACACATTTTTACCGCGTAACTGAACAATAAAATTGAATAGCACTCAATAAAACCGTGTCTATGGATATTTGTTTATCCGCCGATGCCTGTGAAGTGCATATTATATTGTATTGTGTAGTTATTTTTTAAGGGGAGAGTCGTGCAATTCCTGAATTGTGCGCGTTTATTATTTATGCGCGCCCCTAACCTTAACACATATGTCTTTTTTTTCAATGGGGGTGGTCGTCTTCGTCTGGCAGCGTCATGTGATTACACAACAATGGGTTTTATTGTAATTGAAACTCTTTTTAGAAGGGGATAAGTCTAAAAGAGGAATAGGGGACTCGAGTATGAAGCTTTTGCGATGTTCGGATGACCGGAATCACCCACAACGTACAATATACAGTATTACAGAATATTACAAAATATTTTATTTTCTGCGAGAGTTGCTTTATGTTATTTTTATACCAGTCTTTCTTTATTAACTTTATTGAATGTAATTTATTTATCTTTATTACAAATTTTGAGACGAAGTGTGCATGGCTCTAAGGTGCATTTAGCATATATGAAAACGTTAAAAAAAAATTGAAAACATTTTACTTACATATCGTAGTCGTACAGGAGAAAGTGACCAACTAACAAAACATAAAATGTTCAGGAGGTCCTTTTAAGTCACTTTTGCTTGGCAACAAAATAAACATCAATGCAGTTAGTCATTTTTACCAAGTGAATATATTATGCTTCCAAGTTTAAAATCCTTTGGGATTTTTTTCAGGGCAATATTAAGCTAGTAAGATATCAAATCGTCAATGATCATGTTTTTGTAAAAAAAAATGCACTTGGTCACTTTCTCCTGTATGACAACGATATTATTCTTAAAGGGTAATTTACATTACAACTCATTTTACGACAGCTTTAATAAGTTACATATTAACATAAATTACAAAAAGTATAGGAAAATATATATACTCAAAGGTAAAAATCAATGTAAAAAGTGTAATTGAAACACAGTTGGGTAGAAGATACGTTATATATAACTTAAGCAAAAGGACGATTTTCAATGAAAACATAAATTTTAAAACGTAACTTAAAAAATATTTCAATAAATAACTGTATCCAAAAAAAGTCAAATTCATGGTATATAAATATATACAAAATAAGCATTGCCAAGCCACAGCAATCCTTGGCTGGGTTTAGCTGGAAATAAAAAAAAACATGCATCTACATAGAAGAGAAAATTCTTTATCATCCGCGAAAACTGGCCTGTTGATGTTCATGGAAATCTAAAAATTAAGCAGTTTTTCACCGTAAAATGGGTCACGGGTACAGCTAGTAGTTTATTAATTTTAATAAATTTCGTGATAAATATTGGACAGTCGCATATCCCTTTCATCAGTAGGTACACAAATAATATAACGTATGTGGTATTTTCTCATCTCACGCGGGCCTGTGTTGTGTGTATAATAAATAGTCCGTTGTGCTTTGTGCCCGGGGCGAGAGGGTACCGAATCGCCAAACGGACTCAGATATTGGGGACGCCATTCTCGCTCGGCCAACCCTGGTCCTTTCATTATGATAATGCCGTTTTATTTCGCGCTTTCATTCAATTTTTCCCATTTGAATTTCCAACGCCCCGTGCCTTTTTTTCTCCATTTGAAATTATTTTGCATTTTACATACAAGTACACAAAATAAACATAAGAAATATTTTTTGAAATATATTTATTAAATATAATTCAAACCCACACACAGGCCATGCCTTTGTGGGATAATTTTTTGTATTAATATTAAGATAAAAACGGAAAGTGAAAAAATACGGTATTTTATTGAAGAAAAAGCAACGATTTCGTTTTATACGACTACATCAACTAAGTAAGACCTATGAAATGCAACTAAGGTAAAAATAAAGGAAATCGTTGCTTTTTCTTCAATAAAATACCGTATTTTTTCTTAAAATTAATACAAAAAATTATCCCACAAAGGCATGGCCTGTGTGTGGGTTTACATTATATTTTAGACTATCGTAAAGGGCACCGACATGAATACAATAGATAGTATTATAAATAAAACTAGATTTAATGTGCTGATATGAACTAAGTACAAATATTTGATTTTAACCGAAAACAAGAAATCAAAAAGATGAAAATTAAAAATGTTAGCAAATATGTACTATATGAGTTATACGTTTCAAAGAATAAGGTACTTTGATCTGTTTTTAATAAATAATTTAAGCAAAATTTGAAGTTTTTACAAACCTAGGTAATTAATGTTTAACATATCGTAGTCATACAGGAGAAAGTGACTAAGTGCATTTTTTACAAAAACACGATCATTGAATATTTGATATCTTACTAGCTAAATATTGCCCTGAAAAAAATCCCAAAGGATTTTAAACTCGGAAGTATAATATATTGACTTGTCAAAAATGACTAACTGCATTGATGTTTATTTTCTTGCCAAGCAAAAGTGACTTAAATGGCCCTCCTGAACATTTTATGTTTTGTTAGTTAGTCACTTTCTCCTGTACGACTACGATATAGTATTTGTGGAATGAATCAAACAGTTTTGGAGCTATGAAAAATGAGTGTCTTTGCGCAAGTCTGGATTTGCAAAAAGGGATTTCTAGTAAATTGATCAATCTTTGGCTAGATCTATGTATTAACATTTTAAGGAAAAAAATGTTGACTCACGAAAGCATATTTTAGACACTGTTGGCAATAGTTTTCTCGTAGTTCTAAAAATTCAGCTTCCTGAAATAATTGGTTGAACGGAAAACTACATTTTTTTAAAGAATGATTTTAATTATAAGTTAATAACTGTTTTTTAAGGTTTTAAATGACATTTTATTTATTGTTTCGGCATTAACTTTGTGGTAAGACATGTTACAATAATTAAAGAAAACACTTCGTTTTTTACCACTTGAGTTTAATTATAGACTACATGTTTCAGAAGCTAAACTTCCATCATTCAGGTCTGTATAATAACTAAAATATAAAATATAAAATTGTTCTATAAATAAGGATAGGGGGAAAGTAAGGGGAAGGGGTTAGTCAAGGAACGGAGTTTGAAAACAAAGGAAAAATTGAAAGCAATGGCGAAGAATTTTGAAACAATATATTATTTAATAAATTATTATTAGAATTCAGGTTTTTTATTATTAGAAGTGGTAAAAAACGAAGTGTTTTCTTTAATTATTGTTTTAAATGACTATTGAATGCTCCCCCATCCAATTATTCCATAACAAAGAGAATAATGAATACAATTATTCCTTCTACCCTTACAATTAATTCTTTTTTTACAATTCAGCTGGGAATGTCCAGTCTCGGGATTAGGCGTTTATAAGTGTAGGTTTTAAACAAATATTAAATAGCAGGTGTTAACTGATCATATTTTTCATTATTTTTCCGAAAAACGTTATATTTTTTTGAATACTTAACGGATTATCATAATATTTTCGTACATCCTATTGAATTAATGAGGTTTTTTCAAATGTAACTATGTCGCCACAAAGAGATTATCCATTTTTTTAAAAACAAACATTATTCGCTTTTCGTCTTTATTGTTTCGTAGTATATTTTAAAACCATTTTTAATACTAAATAGCATTTTTTCTGGGATTAAAATTAGTCTTAAAATAGCCCTGGCATACAAAAAAATGTGTTGGTTGTAGTTTTATAGAAATTTAAAATCAGTTCATGTCGTGAAAATAATGTGTCATTTACTGAGGTTTTGTATTGTTAGTATGGTACCATATATCATGAGTTTTAATGGTGATATAAGGAAAGAAAGCAAGGCTGAGATAAGCATTATCGATGAAATTAAGAAAGGTGTGTTCAGATGGTTTGTGCATGTGAATCGAGTGAGTGAAAAAAGGACAGGTAATCAAGTTAATGAGGCAAATGTGGCTGGTAATAGAAGCAGAGGAAGACTCAGGAAAACTTGGCAATATCAAGTATTTCAAGTACTTGAAAGTGGTCAGATCAGGAGTCAGAATAATCTGCGTGTATGTATGAGAAGATGTATGAATGTGGAAGAGGCGAAGATTATGTATTAAGACAGATTGGTGTGGCATCTTATTCTCTCTGCCTACCCCTGCGGGAAAGCGACGTGATGGTAGTTGGTTTTAAGTTTTTATGATTACACCTGCTACTAATTTCCGGGTAATATTTTTTAGGACACCACATACATATGTACAAATATGTTTAGTTCAGAGAAAATCTTGTTGAAGAGTATTGTTTAAAGATATGTTCATGAATTTTCTAAAGCAATTTCCGAAAAGATAAAGACCACCCACACAGCTTTTATATATCTGCTATGAAAGATTCCGAGCTTTTTCGGTTGCTAAAATTATCAAAGAAAAACTTTGTCTTCCTAATTGCGTTTGTATTACGCAAGGAAGGTTCCCAGAAAATAGGAATATCAAAGAAAAAGAAAAAAAAAACAGGGAAAAGAAGGAATAGAAGTAAATACGAAGGGTCAAGTCATTACATTTAATGAGTTTATACATACATTATGTTCATACGTATTTGTCATCTAGAAAAAAATAAAAGAATCTGATAAATAAAAGAACAAACAAAGTAAATTAAAGTAAAATTGGCATTTTATTATTACTTTTATACAATTTTACTTTACTTCAATTTTTAATAATGCCTATTTCAAAAGAATTGTTTAAATATTAATTTGAATCCTCTCATATCGCTCACTCCTTTCAACAACGTCATATATCAAAAATCGTAAATTTTCAGTGTTGTTTCTGCATTTTAAAGAAAAGGTATTGTTTTTTTTTTTATATATATAATAATATATATAAAACCCTTATCCGCACCCCAACGGTGCATAGGGCACTGTGTCTTATAAACGCAGTGTTATCATGATCGTTTTACATATGAAGGAAAGGTGTTCAGCCCTCCGCTTCAGGTACCTACCAGTCCATGGTAATATTGAATAAATATTACAGTGAAAAAATCACTTATATTTATTTTTACCCCCCTTGGGAATCGAACCCGGAACCTCCAGAACGGTAGCCGAGCGTGCTGACCATTACTTTACGGAGGCGGACTTTTTTAAATATACTTAAAAAAATCCAATGGAGAAACAACATTTAGGTTTTACATAAAAAAATCTGTTGCACGGTAAAAAAGTTCAATAAGTGGCTTGATATTTATTTTTAAAACATTTTATTGTATTTTAAAACTTAAAAACGATCTCCCGAAACATCAAGTTTTTTGATAAATGACGTTGTTGAAAGGAGTGAGCGATATGTAGTTTTTAATTATGTGGTTTAAAAAATACGTTAAGAAATGGGTTTCATTAAAACTAAAACTAACCTTACCATCGCGCCACTTCCCGCAGAAATAGGCAGAGAGAATGTAACGTCACACAACTCTGTCTTTGCAAACATTATTATATCTGCCGATTATTCTAACTCCTGACCTGACCATTTCAAGTATTTGAAATACGCCGATTGTTACTCTTCCCCTGCTTCTATTTCCAACTACATTTACCTCGTATATTTCTTTTACCGTTCTTTCCTCACTCATTCGTTCCGCATGTCCAAACCAGATCAACACATATTTCATAATTTGATGGATAATTCTTATTTTTATTATTTTTATTTTTTATTATATGGAAATCTCAATATGCCTTTCTTAATTTTATCGATAATGCTAGTCTCAGCCTTGCATTGTTTCCTTATTTCACTATTCGAACATCCATCTGATTGCATTTCGACTTTCATAATAATTTTGCCAACTTTATGCTTTACATTCATACATAAGTGTTGGTACCAGGACTGCTTTGTGCGCTGCCAGTCTCCGGTCTCCGGTCTCCGTTTAGCAGTTTTTTTTATATTAAAAACACATTTCACCAAGCGCTTTGAGAAATAAATATGTATACATGTATTATTGATTGATTGGGCATTAACTTTGTGGAATGACATGTTGACTATTTAAAAAATTTAACACTTGTATATACCACTTATTCAATTTTCTTTCATTACACACGACTATTTTTCAAAAACAGAGTTCAACCACAGGTTATTACAAAAATTCATGTGGATGAAAACATGTGTAGTTTTCAAAACTGGTCGGAGTGTAATGAAATAAAACTAATATTATTATTTCACATCTCATCAAAGATGAAGAAGAATATGGAAGTCTGGGCATTTACGGGGCTGACGACCGTCATAGGTTGGTTTAAGTTATCACTTTACACACGTGTAACATTCACCAATTCTACCCATTATTGACAACCACACTACCGAAATTCTTGGAAGTTGTATATATATATATATATATATATATATATATATAAATATATATATATATATATATATATATATATATATATATATATATATATATATATAAATATATATATATATATATATATATATATATATATATATATATATATATATATATATATATATATATATATATATATATATATATATATATATATATATATATATATGAACCAATTTTGAAACATTATTCTCGAATCACTAGAACTTCACTAGAGACATCTATTGGTGAGATGAGAAGTATTTGAAGTACAAGTGTTTATTTTTTTATACAATAAACGAATATATTGTCACCGATGACAACTTGTACAAAATGATGCCATTCGTTTTCCAATCTGTTAAAAACAGGGACTTTAACGCGTTGAAATTATGAACGTCGCTGCTGTAAAACATTAGACCAGTCGTAAAACTAATGGCGTAAATACATAACAGGTCGTGAATATTTAAACTTAATGACTATATCGCTCTGAACAGTGAACGGGGAACATCCCCGGCCTAGTTTGAATACTTGTGTATGATATTATGTTCGTGTCATGTTATGTTCCGTGATATCTTACCCTAATAATAGGCCTTGTTTACATTGGTAATAAAATTTTCTCAAAATGATTTTAATTTGGGTGGAAAATATAAAGGCAGTGTTTGGTTGATGAAAGATGAATGTATTCAATATAAAGTATTATAAAATTAGTATACAATAATAATTTGAGGGTGAAATATGTTTAAGGGGATATTAGCAATTCATAACACATTCATTGGCCAAACGCAGGAAAGGTAACCCACGCCCGAATTAAAAAAAATGTATATTGGATAGTTTTTTTGTTGTTTTTAGAATTCACATTGATTTTTTTAACTCCTTACCTTTTTGTCAAAACAGTTTAATTTTTTCTAAGAAAATACAATTACGTAAAATGTTACCTGGGTTTAGAAAAAATTGAATTGCGAATTATCGAATACTGGGCCTTAATATAATATCCCTATCTTTCATACATATTATTTATTGCTTTGGCATTAATTTTGTGGAGATTTATTGAAATATAAAAAGAAAATAAAAAATTTATACACATATAAAATACCAATTTTGAGTTTATTAATGTGAACACGATAAGTTTTATAAAAAAAAACTATGGATGTTTTTATTCACAGGTTAAAATATTAAGTATCTTTACCCGTTGATGACAATATTTGTACTTCTCAAATGGTATCGTACAAGACAACTTTTGAGTTTATGGATTCATGTATATTTATAAACTCAAAAGTTGTCTTGTACAAGTGTTTTTTTTTTATATTTCAATCTCTATCATTGAAATAATCTTACCTCTCTCTTGAATATTGAAGTCAGCACTAACGCGACAGTGCTGTAGGTACTGACGCGAAATCAATTTATACGAAAGCAGTACCGAGTCAGCACTAACTTGGCCTGTATTTAAAGTCAGTTACTGACTCAATGTAAATCTGGCCTCATGCCAGTAAAAGGATAGTACCTACTCAATCTGCCCCTGAAATCTACTAGGTAATCTACCGATGTAAACCGGTCCTAAGGACCTTGAACTTTCCCGCCAACTATCGCCCATCGGCCCAAATGAGCGGGAAAAATACAAAATTTCTTGCGTGAGTCTCTGCGCCCTTCGACCATTTTTCATAATACGTAATACATTCTAGGGCGGTCTATTTTCTGTCTCTCGCCCCGACATTTGATGACTGCGTACGATAGCGGACCGCGACTTTCGGCAATAATGAAAATCGTAAATTTCTCCGCCAAATTGAAGTTGTTTGTGTGTTTCGACGAGGGGTTGTCGTGTTCTGTCGGCCGTTATAATGAAATTCGGCTATTTCCGTATGTTATCTCGGTGCCGCGTCTAGCCGCGCCGTCTTTGTGCACATCTGACTCGGAAAATTGAATTAATATTACATACCTACATAAATTATTATGAGCTTTTTCGGGGACGTTTCGGGTCTGCGGGGCGCTGCTTTGTTTTGACGTTTTGACCCATGCAAGTTGATTTATTTTTTTCTTTTGTACGTATTTATTAAATTTTTATCCTATTTTATTTATTTTTCAAAAATATTACAAATATAAGTCATAAGTATAATATTCCCGATGAGTAATTTCTATTTCTTATTTTGGGACATGGGATTAAGGTTAACAAGACTGAAACACAAATAATAATGTTACAAAAAAGATTTTTTAAATAACCAAAACTAATACATGGCAAAATATAAAAACAATAAACAGGTGTAATAAATAGGCATTGTAGCTAAGCATATTTAAAAGAAACAAATGAGAAAATATAAAAAATGAGAAAATATAAAAAATGAGAAAATTTAAAAAACAGAGGGTAAAAACAAAATAAGAAAATATGATTAAACACTACATGTATATCTTTCCATAAAGTATTTTTTCCGATCAATTATTTTTTAAATATTTGGAATATATTTGGGTTCTTTACTGCCATTTCTTGGTGTAATTGGATTTCGTTGAAATATCATACAATATAATTAATTTTCCACATATTGTATTGACCAAAAAGTATGTTTCTTTAGTACCAGGCTTCAAAAGGTCTATTTCATATCAATTATATGAGTTTAATTTCCTCCGATATAGGAATGATTATCACTTTTTTTTTTAACATCTCTATATAGATGGAGAAGAATATGGAAGGTTAGGTTAGGTTAGGTTAGGTTATTTACAGGGCTTATGTGTAACTTTAAGTGATCACTTTAAATACGTGCAACATTCACTATTTTATCCATGATTGACAACCTCATTACTCAAATTTTTGGAACTCCTAGATATATCATGAGTCTCATGACACAGTTCACATGAGTTAAGACAGCAAATATCACTATCAAAAAATTGAAATTTTGTTAAAAATCAAAGACTTCAGATCTGTGTTAAGACGTTAGATATTACCATACAGAAACTGCCGGAGTAACTCCAATTAATGGAGAATTTTTTTAAATTTTTTCCTCAAAAAATTCCTTTTAATTTTGAAATGCTCACTTTGGCGATATGCGTTTAAAGCCCCCTTTTTTAAAATGTACCTTTTCATCTCTATTACAGTATATTATCTATAAGCATTTTGTATTAATACTAGTTTGAACTTGTAGAAGCCAGTATCAAGATTATATTCAAGTTCCCATAAAGAGGATATAAAGGGATGAAAAAGGTAGAATAATGGAAGCAGTCAACATTATCGGATTCGGTTTCTAGGCTCTTGAGTTTTATTTATGGCTGTGGAGGAAATATACTGAAATATTACCTGGTGCCGTTTGATTTATGCTTACTCAATTTGGGCATTTTAACTATATATTATATTCTATTTTATGAGTTACGACCAAAATAATGCTACGCCGCTCGTACTAAAGCCTTATTTATTAGAATATTCCTTATCAAATATGTTATATCATAATAAGCGTTATTTATTACGCAAAAAGAGAAAAATCACTGTAAACTCATAGAAAATAAGATAGATTTATCTGAATGTCGATTTGTAGCTCATTCAGTACTCGACTAGGGTATGTTAGATACATGATACGGGTTCTTAAGGTAAAACCGCGGATCGAGTTCTGGACCCTGTTCATGGATTTCTGTAGTTCAAGTAAACACATTTACAATCCGAGTAAACACATGTACGAAAAGCTTACGCTATGTAGATTTTAATGCACACACACATACACCCACACCCACACACATACGCACACACACACACACACACACACACACACCCACACACACCCACACACACACACAGACACACAGACACACACACACACACACACACACACAGACACACAGACACACACACACACACACACACACACACACACACAGACACACAGACACACACACACACACACACACACACACACACACACACACAGACACACAGACACACACACACACACACACACACACACACACACACACACACACACACACACACACCCACACACACACACACATACACACAGACACACAGACACAGACACACACACACACACACACACACACACACACACACACACCCACACACAAACACACACACACACACACACACACACACACACACACACACATTATAAATATAAAACTAACTAACTAACATCAGACCAGTCTGATGATGTCGGTTACGATGAAACCCGGTTGCTGGTCAAATAAAATTTATGTGGATGAAACTATATACTTAGTTGTTATTTTATTCAATAAATTAAATCAATTAAATTTAAAATATTTGTAAACGTTTATTTCTGAAAACACATACACATGTAATAAGGCAGAAGTTTCAATGGATTCGCGTTAAACATAGACCTTACCAAAGGAATTAAATAAATAAATATACGCTTCGTATTTAATTCACGCATAAGCTTTGTAATCGTTAAATAAAAGGCCCGGGTAATTTCACATATTATTAAACACGTTCACATATTATTTGGGTTAAAACGAGAGTGAATCCTTGAAGTAATGAAAAGCACAGAGCTAATGATAAGCAATAATTTTATTAATATATTTATTTTAATATTGGCCATAACGCGAAAAATACATGTTTTTCTATTAGTATTTTTATACATCTTTTCAAAAATTGATTCGGCAGTCACTTTGTGGTAAAATCTATCCATTTTCAATTTAAGTTTTACCTTGTAAATACCACTATTTCTTAAAAATCTATCGTGACACGTGTTTCAATGCATTCCGCACCATTTTCAAACACCATATTAGTATTTAGGATAGATGAACTTCATGATACAATAACCTAGGTTCTTCAATCATGTACAACGTCACCTAGACCATGCCTTCAAATCATGTTTTCTTTGTGTAGCATCCATGAATATTTTGGTCTTACTCTGGATGTCTTTCAAGGCAGATCCATGGCGATTGCCTGGTTCCATAACATCTCAACTGTCTTTCCTCTACTCTATTGATGTATGTTACACTTAGGTTTTCACGAATGCGTGAACCATCTAAGCATTCGCATTTCAGCAGATTTTCCTGGCAGCACTCTACTAGTAGTCTATTATCCTAACCGTGAAATTTTCGCACAATACACACTGTTATATAAATCCTATTTCACCAACTAACTCTTTATTTTTTAACATATCATCAAAGATGAAGAAGAATATGGAATTCTGAGCATGGAATTCTGAGCATTAACGGGGCTTACGACCGTCATAGGCTGGTTTAAGTGATCACTTTACACACGTGTAACATTCACCAATTCTACCCATTATTGACAACCACACTACTCAAATTCTTGGAAGTTCTATATATATATATACACATATATATATATATTTATATATATATATATATATATATATATATATATATATATATATATATATATATATATATATATATATATATATATATATATATATATATATATATATATATATGAACCAATTTAGAAACCTTGTTCTTGAATCACTAGAGACATCTATTGGTGAGATGTAAAGAAGCTTTTTATTAAGCAGAAACTCAAACTTTTATTTGGACACACTCAAAATGTTGTAACTAACTCTTTAAACGCTGCTTTATTTTTCGATATCGTCTACCGATGAAATCGAAGATCAATATTTAGTTATTCATGTTGTATGTCCGGCAAACGCGAAATCCCTGCTATAACAATTTCCTAATAAAAATATCCCAAAAAAGGAGAATAAGAATAATTTCTCGCTGGTAACCTCTAGCATTTGAATTTTTTAACTCAATTTTGTGAGTGGCGTAGGCCTTCATATGCATATTTTATAAGGTGGATTCTACCTATTCTTATCTTATCGAAACCCGACACAATAATACATTTTATTTTAAGAATCCGAGTACAATAAGTATTTCGTTACATAAAAATTATACGGCATAAATTATATATCTACGATTGAACAGATTTCACAAAAACGAAATTAAAGCAATTTTACGCAAAACCCCTTAACAACATGTACTTGACTTTTGTGCTTAAATATATGTTTTTAGTGAATATTATTTTATGATATTTATTTCTATATAAATGTGAAAAAAACTTATGTTGACATTTTTAAGGATCATTAAAACTAAAACTTTAATAAATTGAATCAAGGTTTTAAAAAATCAACTGTAGCTGACGAAGATTGAAGTCAACTAAGCTTGTAAATTTATCAATATTGCCGTGATAGTAAAAAAGTATTTATTTATGTATATAGTAAAAGTTTTTATTTATGACGTACTTGAAAGGAGTGAGCGATATATATATATATATATATATATATATATATATATATATATATATATATATATATATATATATATATATATATATATATATATATATATATATATATATATATATATATATATATATATATATATATATATATATATATATATATATATATATATATATATATATATATATATATATATATATATATATATATATATATATATATATATATATATATATATATATATATATATATATATATATATATATATATATATATATATATATATATATATATATATATATATATATATATATATATATATATAAATATATATATATATATATATATATATATATATAACAGTTTACAATAAGTGCGTAAATCTGTGTTTTTTACCGAACCTTTCAAACCAGGAGGCTTACGTTGAAACCTCCTAAAGTTTGCTGAAAAAAGGTTAATTCTTTCACAGTGCGTAGAGAAACACTTCGAACTTTTTCATAAACATGTTTACTCAGGAAAATTGTGCAAAATACTTATATTTCGGTAACATTTTAAATAAAAACACGTTTTTGCTTTCACATTTCTACCCTCAGATATTCATAAGGGTAATATTATTTTGTAACGAAAAATTATTTGTGATTATATTTTTAAATATAAATTTATCTTTTTGTCAATTTTCACATTTACATATTTGACTCTTTTAGCGTTGTGGAATCTGTATTCATATTTTCATTTTAGTTGTACAATATCATCAGTTTTCAGGCGAAACTTGTCGTGTATCATACTAGCTAAATGACCCATAATGAGATTCATTTATAAACCGACGATATACATGTTCATATTATTGAATCTCTTATTAGAGATTTTCAAAATGTTCAATTTTTAATTGAGGTAATATAAGCTTTGGTATAATGTTTTTTTGGTTAATTGAGTCAATCTTTAGAATTCAATTTAATTTTTACGAAATTTTGTTAATTTAAAATTTTATATTATATTTTTTTACTATGCATACATATGTATGTGCATAATACTTATTTATAAAATCAAAGTAGTCTCCAAATTTTTAGTAGATTTAAGAAGCTTTTAAATATAAACCAACCATGACGGTACTGTCTAATCAATAGTTAGTTCAACCAAATCACGCATTTTACTCTCAAATCATACCTTACCTTATAAATCATACCTTACCTTTACTTTTATTATAATACTTCGAAGAATTGTCCACAAAACTCAGAAATACTAAAGAGCTGAATTCGCAGAATAAGCTTATACGAACTTCGGCAGCTCTGATTCTGTATAGACAAACTGCTTACACTTTCATCCCTCGAGTGCTCATTCTCTATAGGTAAAAAGCCTTCATCTGTAGAGCCTTCGATTTGCGAGATTAGATTATTCCAAAGGCAAGCACCGTCAACAAAAGATCTACAAGTTTTTCTTCTTCCCTTCTTTTACACTCCTTTTTCATTCGCTTCCCTCTTAGTTGAATTCAGGTTCTGCAGTAACTTTAAGCTTTTATTCCTGAAAGGTTTAGTAAATATGTATTTCGAATTTTACTGTTCCTGTTTACTATTTGGACGCTTTCTTTGGAATAGAAAAAAGTACTGACCAAGCTTTTTTGTGTTCATCACTTATTAAATAAACCCTTTATTCTTTTTCATTTAAAAAATAATTGTTACTAGTTTTAATAGTACTGCTTTAAAATCTTACATGTTTTTTTTAAATATTTATTTATGTATTTTTCATTCCGAACCTTGAGGTGAAGTTTGAGGTGAAGTAAGCTTGTAGGGTTAATATGGTATATACATAGTAAAACATAAAATTAAATATGAATGTTATACTGAAAATAAAATCGAGTTTAATAAATTAATCTACAGTTTCACTAGACTATACATCTTCGATCATAATATTATTTGTTGTGAAAATGCTAGTATTTTACTGTTATTTTTTAAGCAATTACATGTATTGACTAATATTTTACTCTAGCTCTTCGTGAAAATAAAATATATGCCCACAAAATTTATTTTGAAAATGCAATATTAGTTTTTCATTCATAAATATTCCTACAGGCTTAACCATATTTATAAAATTATTTTACTGGTCTCTTTTTTGTTCCGATGAATTCAATATTTGTTATTACTGCAAATAAAATTTGCTAAAAATACACATAAAGCAGCTTTATCTTGACTGTAAAAATAAAGGAAGCAAAGCGTATGTCTTTCTTTTGGCGGGCAATTCTAATTGCATAATAACTACCTATAACGATGGTCTGTATTGTGAAACAACTCTGTTATGTTAATAATGACCTGACCAAAAGTGTATTGTAGCAAAACTTTCTTAATCTTTTAGAGATATGCAATTACTTATTCTTCTGATCTGTAAAGTTTGAGATGTTTCAGGATATTGGTAATAAAATGTAATGGAAAATATACAACGACAAGAGTATATTGAAAGATGCTGTCTGGAACTAAACAGGTTCTATATTACTTTTGTAGTGTTAATCAATCTCCTCTCGTACTCCACGTCTCTCGTGTTGTCTGTGTCATGTATTGTGCAGCCGCGGGTAGCGTGTTCGCATCCAGGTTGTTTCCTTTTCATCCCCTGTACGGTGTAGAACCTCCCCGCCCCCACCCCTCTCAACCCGCTCAGACTAATGATTACTTATTGCCCCGAGCTATGCACCCCCCGTACGGGCAAGCGTAACAGACATATTTTATTCAATAATTTGTATTTAATGGCATTTCTTGTTAATGAAAAATTGATTCACTGTTATGTTCTCTTTATTCAAGTTTCTAAATTATGCTGTAAGTATGAATTTACCCTCTTTTGTATGAACATTAATTGTGTAACGGTATACTTACATATTCAATACAATAATTAGTTAATTTCAACTTCTTCTGTAAGCATCTTGTCCAGTCACCATTATGAGGGCATAATATAAGCAAGGACACAAAATGCCGAACCCTCTTCAACGGAAAGCCTGTTGTCAACAGTCCAGCTTCTCCTGTGGAGTTTTACGTGGTTTCCTCCCATCAATGAGCAAGTGCTAAGAAGTTCCTGATTGGCCCACACTACATTATCCCTTCTGTTCAAAAAACAGATTAAAATGAACTGTAAGAAATAAAAATCCAACTTATTATCTGAAAACCTTTTACATAATGAACAACGTAAATAATAAATGCAACTATGTATTTATGTGTATATATATATAAATATATAAATATGTATAAATTATGATTAAGAGTATTAATAAGAATGAATAAAAACTGTCAATTATCGGTTGCTTAAAATAAAGTTATATTCGCCACGATTTAGAAATATATTAATACAATTTTTAATTCTGAAAAAACCTTTAGTAGTCATATGCTCTTCCAAAATACGTGACCATTATTTATCGATATTATGTTTCATTTTATGACAAGTCCCGTTCCTGAACCTCCCCCACTCTTTTTAATACACTACGGTCATCTACGTATACCTGAATATTTTTTCGGTCCTTATTTTTACTAATCAACTGTCTATGAAAACAACTGTAGTTTTCGAAACTAGTTGTGTATTATGAAATGAAACTCAAAAAGTGGTATTATACAAGTGTTCTTTTTTTAAAATTAGATATATAAGAGTTGATGCCTCGTTCATCCCGCAATGGATAACAGTATCTTTCAGTACAGAATAAGGGTGTTACCGTGTTACCCCAGGGCTGAGGCGACACCGGCGCCCCGCCCGGAGTGAGCTACTCCCGGATCTAATATAACAGGGTGTTATATCCGCATCAAGTACGTAGTTTTGTTAATCGGCTCGTAAAGAACGAAAGAAGGTGGCGGCGGGCGTAGTGGCGGAAGGAACAGACTGGAACAGATGTACGGAGCCCTGATTTTATTAGCGCCGCTCAGACATATTCGGGCGCCTGAATCCTCCTTTATGCGACGGAAAAATGGGGTCTCGGGCGGCGCCTTTTCGGGGAAAATTGTCCAAATTAGAGTGATAAATACGAGTTCATGCGAGTGATTGGTTGGTCGTTTGTAATCATTCGTTCCATAGTGATAGTAAAACGAAATGAAATAATGTCTATCAAATATGTCAATCACAAATTATATTAAAAAGTAAATCAAATATGCATATAAAATATTAATGTTATTCTAATAAAATAATAATTATTTTTTAATAATGATTTAACGTTTTTTATTTTCAAAATGAATGTTTAAATAATTCTTTATTTCAGTTTAAAGAGTTTAAAGCAAAACAATTTAAGAAGAATTTTTATTCACTTTCTAAACGTTTTTTTTATCTCGAATATAATTTTATTTACAACATTTTGAGAGTGTCCAAATACTTCATAAATCTGGATTATCTCCAATTATAGGAGTTAATTTTCATATTATTTTTTTACATCTATGGAAGTCTAGGCATTAACGGGACTGACGACCGTCATAGGCTGGCTTAAGTGATCACTTTACACACGTGTTAACATTCACCAATTCTACCCATTATCGACAACCACACTACTCAAATTCTTGGAAGTTCTATATATATGAACCAATTCAGAAGCATTGTTCTTGAAACGCTAGATATTCAATAGAGACATCTATTGGTGAGACGAAATGAAGCTTTTTTTTTAGCAGAAACTCTTATACCAGTATGTGAGGCCCGAATTCTGGATTGTAATCACATACATGAGAAACGCCAGAAAATATCATTTTTATTTTAATTATTTCAGCTTGTAATTTGTTTTTTACATTTTATTTTCTTATTCTTCGTCTTCTTCTTTGGCTTTTTATCTTCCATTGCTGGATATAGGCTTCTTACACTTTTTTCGGTCCGTTGCTGATTGCAGCCAGATTCAACCTCCCACGGCGGCTATGTCGTCTGACCATCTTTTTTAAATTCTTCTGACGCCTCTTTTATTCTTCCAAAGTTCCCATAATAAAATTTTAGGGGTCCATCTTGTTGGGTCTTGTATTCCATTTCTATTTACATAAATTTATATTTCAACAGAAATGAAATAGTTAGATATTAAGATATACCTTATCATACATATCGCTCACTCCTTTCAAGAATATCATAAATCAAAAAACTTGATTTTTCAAGAGAACGTTTTTAAAGTTTAATACAATGTATCAAAAATAAATATCAAGCCACTTACTGAACATTTTACTGTGCAACAGATCTTATTTGTTAAAACCTGAAGGTTTTTTCTCCATTTTAAAAATATTTAGTTTATTTAAAAAATAATAATTAAACAATACCTTTTCTTCAAAATGCAAAAACAAAACTTTCTGCCCTGTAGCGGGTAAATATTAAGTTAAAAATATGCCTCTTTTGCTGGGATATAGTACATTTTCTGGGCATGACGAAAACATGCACAACTGAAAATCGATTTTTCATTTATGACGTTCTTGAAAGGAGTGAGCAATATATGATGGTCTGCGTATTTACAGGATTTTAGACTTGTCATTAACCCTGTCTATTTATCACTAATATAATAAATTAAACGTTTTATCGACGAAGATAACTTCGTCGATAAAATTAATAATGTAAAATGATGTATTGATGCGAGTATAAGGAATATGAATATAAAAATATGTATTCTAATATTTCACTTTCCCACTTAGTTGGTTTTGACAACACATGTGTCAAATAAGGTCTCAACAATATGTTATGTCATTTGACATGATAATCTAACCACGTCATCTAAATGCAAAGTAGGTACTAGAGCAGGGATGGCGAACCTATGGCACGCGTGCTATAGGTGGCACGCGAAATGATTTGGCATGGCACGCGAATTAAGAAAAAAATTAAGTGATTATACAAAAAAATCAAAACATTATTAAATCAGACTTAAGAAATAGACTTACAGACGAAAATACTGCTTGTATTCTTTAAGAAGCTACCAGCTATGAACCCGATACAAAAAAATCGCAGCTAGCATTCAACAACAAAAATCTCACTAATAATGATGTTTTAAGGGTTCTATAGTTTTTTTATTGTCTATATTTTTATATTTTTTGGCCATTTTAGTACTTAATTATTATTTTTTATATTTGAAGCAATAATTACTCGGCGATTTTCCGTTTTATAATTAAAAATAACTTTGTTTTGAAATCACTATAAATGTTTTATTATAACTTAATCATAATGTCTACCGGTTTCGAAGAAAGCGATTGGCTTCGAAACCGGTAGACATTATAATTAAATTTTGATAAATATTTGTAGTGATTTTAAAACAAAGTTATAAAAAAACTTACTAATCATCACGCCGCTTCCCCGCAAGGGTAGGCAGAGAGAATAGAATGCCATACCACCCTGTCTTTCCAAACATTATTCGCTTCTTCCACATTTCTGACCCGGCCGCTTTCAAGTATTTGACATAACTGATTTTGCCAAGTTTTCCTCGGTCTTCCTCTACTTCTTTTTCCAACTACATTCGCCTCATAAATTTATTTTACCGTTCTTTCCTTACTCTTAAGTTCCACATGTCCAAACCATCTCAACACACCTTTCTTAATATTTAATTATATTAACTTAATCATTTTTTTCTATGTATTAATGGTTTGTTTATATATCTGAGGTTACACACACATTTAATGCATTTTTATTTCCATGGTATGTGGCACTCGACAATTATATAATTTTCAATTTTTTTTTTGGCATTCAGGCTCAAAAAGGTTCGCCATCGCTGTACTAGCGCATGATGTTCCGGTAAATAGCGTCCTTAACGGAGTGTCTTTTCCATCCCTGATGAGTCTTCTTCCATTGTCTCCTTGTACGCCAAACCGCCACATTTAAATTTATTCCGCCAAGGATTACATTATTTATGGAAATAACACTAAATCCGTTGTCTCAGGTCAAGATTAATCCTGATTTAATTAAGGTTCCTCGAGAAAGATCAGTGGCGTCACTTCAACTCCAACCCTTCCTTAACTCTCAAAAATCTCAACCCTCATTACCTGTTTGCTGATTAAATTTGTTAAGCGTTAGTCTGAACGATTTGTTTTGGGAGCGAACATTAAATTTTATAAGTGAAAACGGTTATCCTTACTTGCTTATTATTTATAAAGACTTATATATTCCCGGCATGTTATAGTATTGAAATGAGTGGATTAGAGTTGTTATATATAGGATTATCGAAAATAACGAAGGCTGAACGAGGAATAATTAAAAAGATTAGGAAGAGTTCTTTACGGTGGTATGGACATGTGGAGCGAATGGATAACGAGAGAATGACTAAGAGAATATATGTGGCGAATGTGAGAGGGAAAACACAACGAGGACGACCAAAAAAGACTTGGCGGTGTCAAAAATCTGCGTAATTGGAGGGCATGTATGACTAAATGTATGGATGTGAAGGAAGCGAGGAATGTATGTCAGGACAGAAGAGTGTGGCGTTCCATCCTCTCTGTCTACCCCAGCGGGGAAACGGCGTGATGGTAGTAGTAGTAGTAGTTATCAATAATAATTATAAAACTATTTTTTTTTACTTAGGTGATATAAAACGATCTGTATTAATAAAAATGTAACTGTAAATTTGCTCAAAATCTTAAATCTCCCGAATTTATTCACTGATTGTTTTGAAATTTTGACAAAACCTTGCATTTGAAAACGGGCGTGTGAGAGGTAAAAACACGTTATTTATATAAAAAAAATGGTTTTCACTGCAATGGCAACACCATCTGCTGAACGTAATAGCAGCACATGTAATAAACTGTACTAAACATTATTCATAGCGAACAGCGAACTTATGGACAGCTGATTTCACTCAGCATTTTTAATGTTTCATGGTTGTTTCATAGATTTTTCAGACCTCGGCCTGTAGTACACGTTATTCTGCAATCCTCAGTGCATGTAAGAACTCGGGTCAACTAAAAACAAATGTGATTAATATTTTGGTTAGTTGTAAGTGTGTGAATAGTGTTATGTTTATGACGTGTAGTATTGTTTGCTTGCTAGTGTAGTTATTGTCCCGACGAAGAGACGGAAACGTCTCAAAACTCAAATTGAAAATAACTCATAGGGAATATTAAATATGTTACGTAAGTGTATAAATAAATAAACCGTTTGACTAAAATCTCGGTGACTGGTGATACTTGCACTGTCATATTTTTTTGTAGAAAAAAAATTAGAACGTTTTTTTTTTTCTCTTTTAAATAGTTCGTAAAATATCTCGATGGACATTATAAAAAAGGAAGCCACTGCGTTGAGAAAATCTTGAAGTAAATTGAAGAAAAAAACCACTCATATATATTTTAGCTCAAGTCCTCTCTCGAGGCTTGCCCGAGGCACTCAACCAGACCAGTCGGTACTCCACTGAGAGTAGATCTTACTCTCGAGATTTCATAGTCTCAGTTTGAGTAAACGGAATTCGTTACTATGTTAATGCAATCATCTCCATTTTAATTAAAAATCTCTAACTACCCGTGTTCCTTGATTAGGCAAAGGGCTCTAGGTATAGTCTGTACAGTGTACAGGATACCGCGTAAACCCATTGGGGGTTCGCTTTGGGGGCTGCGATGATATTCATGCACGGCTGAGGGCGGATCATTTTAATTAGGCTGGCATCTTTGAACTGTGCTACAAATTAATGACCACCCTAACTTACCACCCTTTAAAATTATACCTGTGACATTAATATACATTTCTTGTAATATTCACGTGTTTTTTATACACGGGTTTACGTATTCTCATAATTCAATATGTGATAAAATCAAGGCATTTTACTTTAAGAATTTCCAATTTTTTTATGTAATATTTATTATTATCTATTATTGCCTAAGAAACTTCTCGTTACCTTTATGTAAAAGAATTTATAGCATATTTCATTCGCATATCTTAAAAAATGATAAAAATAGTTGATCCCTAAAATACAGTACAAGAAATAATATGTATTCAATATCTTAAATCAATCAAGATTTGTGTCATATTTTATTTATTTGTCTTATTCGTCTTGTCATATTTTCTAAATAAGACACCACTAAATCTCATAGATCTATCTGCCCTTTTGCCTCATAAATTGTTGTCAACTGCATACCTTCTTTCAAGGTGCATCTACTTGAGACAAATGTAACATGTTATTTGAAAATAAAAGTAAATTTTACTTACTTAACCCAGCCTATGACGGTTGTAAGCCCCGTAAATGCCCAGACATCCATATTTTTCTCCATCTTCATATGTTGAGAAATCAATAAAAATAAAAATTATATAAATGTGTGAATAAATTTCTGA